>NC_133661.1:193105645-193705645 GCF_037893015.1 Macrotis lagotis
TCATTACTAGAATAACTAGAAAAAATTAGAAAGCAACAATTAGAAGAAACATACATGTTTATCAAATACAGTTAATCCACAAATGTGCATAAGGGATGGCAATTTACAAATTGTCAGGCTCCCTGAAAACTTTCTTGAAGCCAAATAACTGTACATCATATTTCAAGAAATCTTGAAATAAAATTTCCCCAAATTTCTAAAACCACAGAACAAAATAAAAATAAACAGAATAAGAAAAATTCTGAAATAAATCCCAACTGAACATGTAGTAAATGAACTTTTATAGAAGGAATTGAAAATAACCTAAGTAAGGCTTAGAAAACACAGGAACACCAACATTTGACAAAAATTGGAGGAACATAATCTGGCTGACACTATTTAGATTGTCATCTTACTCCATATACCAAAATAAATTCTAATGGATATACAACCTACAAATAAAAGAACATAATATATTTTTTAAAAAATTAGAATAGAATGGAGAATTTGGCAAAAATATAGTTAGGGTAAAATACTTTTTTATTTTAATTTTATTTTTAGCTTCAAGTTCTCTCATTTTCTGCATTTCTCACCCCACCCACTGAGGAAACAAGAAAAATGATTCTCAATTAATTGAGGAAAATCTATAGCAAATCTATAATCAAACTATATGGAATTATATAACTATCTAAGGACAAAAACATTGCCCAATAAATAAGTTGTCAAAGGATATGAAGTGCCAAAGGCACTTTTTAGGAAAAAAAAACTCCAAATTATCAACAGGCATATAAGAAAAATCCTCCAAATAACTACAAAATAAAACATCTGTGAGTTTAGTGAAATTTTGGATTAACATCCAACTGGTCAGGAAAACTATTTGCAATTATGATTATCTTGAAAGTCACTAAATTATTCTTACCTTTTGATTCAGTGATATACTACAAGTAGATGCGTATTCCAATGGAATAAAAGAAAAAGGTAGCATAGATATGTATGTATCCAATACATATAGATAGATAGATAGATAGATAGATAGATAGATAGATAGATAGATAGGTAGCAGGACTTTTTGTAATAGTAAAGAACTGGAAAGAAATGGGTAGCCACTGATTAGAGAAGACTAAGAAACACTTAAATGTTTATTGACCAATGGAAAAGTACAATATGTGAATATGAAGTGATCAATGACAATTTTGGGGCACTGATTCCAGAAGTTTCAGAAGAATGCCTTTCATCATTTAGTCATGGATCATAAGTGTTGAATAAGACAAATATTTTCAGGCATGGTTGAAATGTTAATTTGTTTTACTTAACTGTATTTATAGATTAGAAAGGAGTGCTTAATTGAAATGAGGTAGTTTTGGGAAGTCATAGTAAAAATAAAGAAGCATTTTCCTTTTTTTTTTTTAAAGAGAAGGTTGGAGTTGTAAGGAGATTGGAAAAGACTAGAATATTTGAAACAGTTTTTGCAAGAGAAACAAACAAACAAGAAACTGACCTACCCTTTGACCTACTACAATCTCACTACAACTGAGAATTTTTTCTTTACAGAACACTTTAAGAATGTATGAGACAGACACTCTTGTCACAAAACATTAGCAATATTTGTTTTTTAGAATAGAATGGGAAATATGTAAAGCATCTTCAAAACCTTAAAAATACTATGTAATATCTGTTTATTATTAGAATGTATGAGACAGACACTCTTGTCACAAAACATTAGCAATATTTGTTTTTTATTTTTTGCTGAAGTTGTTATTACTGTTGGGTATACTCCCTTTTCCTGACCAAAAAAAAAAAAAAACAAAAACAATTCTGAATAGTTTGAGAAAGTCCAAAGGATCATGCTCTTCCTTGTCTTCAAACATCTGCTGAAGTCAAGATAAGGGGACAATTCAAAGGTAACAAAGATAACAGTAATGGTCAAAATATACAATCTTTTATATTTTACAGATAACACTGCTGACATAGAAGTTATATAGTAAAGGGGCAGCTAGGTGGCGCAGTGGATAGTGGATAAAGCACTGGCCCTGGAGTTAGGAGTACCTGAGTTCAAATCCGGCCTCAGACACTTAATAATTACCTAGCTGTGTAGCCTTGGGCAAGCCACTTAACCCCGTTTGCCTTGCAAAAAAAAAACAAAAAAAAAAAACAAAAAAAAAAAAGAAGTTATATAGTAGAAAGAATTCTAGATTCTGGTGTCATAAGATCTAGATTTGAATTCTGTCTCTGCTACTACTTTCTGCGTGTCCTTGGAACATCCATTAGTCTCTTAAAGTCAGACTGCACAACTATTTCTCACAACTGATATAGAAGAGTTTCTTTTTCAGATATATTTGTACTAAATTATCCAGACTTTTACTACATTTTTATTATCTATAGCCCCTACCTATTACAATCCTTTGCTTTCAATTCTGGCCCTCTGACTAAAAATTCAAGGTTCTCCCTATAATAAGAGTTGTCTCAGGTTACAGAGGAGGGTAAAAAAGTATGATGGAGGGTCTCAAGATTATCCCATAGGACTTACTATTGAAAAGAATTTCTATTGGGAAAGTATACCTCAAAGAAGAGAAAACTTAGAGAGTTATGATAAATGTTTTTAAATTCTTGAAAGGTATGTATGTCAAAGAGTAATTAGATTGTCTCTTTGCTATTAACACACTCTTTTAGGTCACCCTTAAGGTACTGTCATAAACATTTCATAGAAATGGAATTACGATCATGTAGACCAGTAGTAATTAACATCTTCTCAGATATTTGGAAATAAGGGGATATTAATAAGATCCAAGATTGTTTTCCATTATTTTTTGTTTTCCTCTCTTTCAGCTGTTTTGTAAATCAGTATTTCAATGCTCTCAAAATTATGTTGCCACAAGCATAGATTTTTCTTGTAATATTTGTCTAATTTAGCTGATTTTCTCATCTTTGTTCTCAAAGTCATTTTAGAATAAGCATGATAACCACTATCCTTGATGTTAAATGTTAAATGTTAAATGTTAAAATGTTAAAAAATCTTTTCTATTTTCCTTCTGTTTATTGTTCTCTAATTTTCACTTTAAATGCCCTCAGGATGATTTCACTTATTGGCTCTATTACCAAATCACCTTTCAAATTCTTTTACCATAAACTGGTTATCTCTGATTTATGTGTGTGACATGAAAAATTCAAGAGACATAGCTTCTGGGTAATTATTTTATTAATTATGGCTAGCAAATAATTAATAAAATAATGGTCAATTGACTTGCTTTCATAAACGAAAGACAATCATGGAGACCTCTTGATGCTTATATGCCCTTGGAAGACTGTGTTGTTGACAAGTTGGAACTAACTCTAAAATTGGTTAATAATTAATGAGAGAATGAATATTATAATGAGAGATGGATCCATTCTAAAGAGAATCTAAGGGACTGTGGCTTACTCCCATAATAGCCCCAGTCTCAGATGATCTAGGCAAAAGGTTCTACTCCTTATCCAAGTCTGTCCAAATAGAACATAATGAGTTATTGTTTACTTAGATTAGATTCTCTTTGTCAGGTTTTCTAGTTTGGTAGGGTAAACAATTCCACCTGGATAAGATGGTATAGGTGAGGTAAATTTTGGGGCAAAGTCAAAGAGTGTCTCCAATAAAGAGAAAAAAATCTTAATCTTAATGAAAATTGGTTATTAATGTAAGAGAAATAGTCATTTCTCTCCTGTGGTATTAGTGCTTATAATCTTCCATCAACCTTTTCCTTGTAATTTTGCAATTTTACATTCCAAATTGCTGCTACCAATAAATCCAATATTTAGGCATTTTTGGCCTTCTTATCATAGTAATTTATTTATATTGGCTAAATTTCTACAAGAAATTTCCATTGTTTGTGCCTATGTCCTTTATTTTGCCCCTGCTCATTTTTCTTTATAAATTGTTTGAATCAGGATTGAACTGGTTCAGTTGCATGCCATATCTTTTTTCTCATTTTTAGTCTTCTAGTTCTCATTAATTGTGACAGATAATTTAGGAAAGTATTTTTAATCTATTAAAATATAATAAATTTTTATTTTCATAATATTATTACCTATAAATTCTTTTGTTAAGAAGATATTCATGATGTAGGAGCAGGAGGCTTTTATATTGTCTATGAGTCTTCAATGTGTCTGATTCTAAAGTCCTGACCCATTTAAATATATATTATATATGTATATATATATATGTATATATTTTTTCTCATCGTCTTCACTTAAGTTCCCCAGTATCAAATTGTAAACTGATTTGATTTGGGGGGGGGGTTTCCCCATGTTCTTCATAGAATTTCTCTGCCTCTTCATCATTTGTAGTGGATGTTGGTGCATAAGCTTCAGTTGTTTTCATGATGATCTTTTTTGAAAATACTCATTATGAGCACTGAAGTATGACATAACCAAATGTCCCATGAAATTGTTTCTTATTGCCTTTAGATGCCTAATAAAATCAAATCTGCTTCCTTTATTTTCTGTTCTCAAAGAAAACCTATGAATCATTTTTCTATTTAGTTGCAACTTCTTTCTTCTGATTTCATTTATAGAAGAGCTTGTCATAATTGATATGCTTCAGGTCCTCAAGTGATATGGGCAATTTAGACAGAGATCTTTCATTTTGACCACCAACAGTAAAGTTAAAGTTAATAATCTAAGAAGAGTGTGATTCTTAGCACCCTTGGCACTTTTCCTATCTTGCTGTTATTATCATTTTAGAAGTACAAAAGGTCTGTGGATGGAAGAAGATACTAATCCACCCCATCTCCCCCTTGCAATTTGAGCTGATTTTTTTTCCTTAAAGTCCATTGAGAACTAGCCCCAAAATTAATTAGCTTAGGGGACAAATGACTTTGACTTTTCACATAGCTCCCTCATCATCTGAATACAAAGCATCCAACAAGGAGCTCCAGGGGCTCATATGCTTGACTGGTGGATCACAATGAAGAACTCAACCAAGGGAACTTCCCTCAGTTGAATCATCTTGATTCAATATATCCTAATATCTATAAGGTACCTAAATCTTCTTTATGAATATCATTTTCAGCTCTGTCTAAATAATCTTTTTTCTTAACTGCTGTCTCCTATTATTTTTAATATTGAATCTGAAGTTGAAAGGAACTAGAGACTAAATAAGGACCATCTCAAAACAAGGTCACATAAAAATGAATCAATTTTGTGTGCTTTTTTTCCTCCTTCCTTTTTCTTTGTTTTAGAGGTTGCCATGACTTTATCACCAAGACACCAGTTTACTGGTAATGAGATTTTTCTGTAGTTTGAACCTCAGAAAATAGACTTGTTTTTTTGATCAGGCTATACTCAAAGCCTTTCCAGCCTGGTAGACAAACTTGGTATTCCTTTGTACTGTACTCTAGAAATACCAATAATAACTGTAGCTAGCATCCATTATACAAAATGCTTCATTCAATTTCTTATCTGATTTTTACAACAAGTAAATACTATCACTAATCCCATTATACAGAAGAGGAAACTGAGACTGGGAGAGGTTAATAACTTGCCTAGGGTTCTACAGCTAATGACTGCAGCAGGACTTGATTCAGGTCTTCCTGATTCCAAATCTAGTGTTTTAGTCTCTGACACACCACTGCCTATCTTCTCTATAATATTATCAATTAGAAAGTCAATAAACAAGAATTTATAAAGTGTCTTTTATATTCTAGTTACTGAGCAAGGTTCTGGGAATAAAAATACACAGAAAGAAACAATTTTGTCTCTGGAGGAGAAAAAATTCAGTAATATGGAGACAGGGAAGGTCACAAATGGTAGAGTTTTGTTAGCTTGTTGGCTAGTAGTACAAGGCAAATGAATTGTAATGCTCACAGTCTCCATGGAGTAGTACTGAACAGCAAAAGACAGGGGTAAAAGGTCTTAATTAGCCAACCTTACTGGGTGGTTTCAAGGAGGTAAAAGACTTTGCAGAGGATGGAGTTGGTAGAGGGAGAAGACACATAATAAAGCATTGGTCCCCTCCTTAATAAGGTAATCAGGCTGTGTGGTATTGGAAGTTTGCTGAGCATGGTTCTTCAATCAAGTCCTTTGAAGAACTTCAGAAAGGAGAGTCATGCAAGTTGGCCAAGAGGGCAGAGAGAAGATAGGCACTGTGCTAAGGTCTCCTGGCTTTCCCTCATATATAATATGAAACAAACCTCTTAACAGAAATTCAATCAACAAAACCCAGAAAGAAGAACATCTACGAACAAAGTCTGTCTCTGGGGATCATGGGTGAGCCAGAGGCAGAGAACAGAGAGCCAGCAGGGGCAGGGTGAGAGCTCGACTAAGCTAAGATCATCAGTGGAGTCTTTGGCTGTGGGAGCAGTGGTCTGGGGTGCTCCAGCAGGGCTGGAGGGTGAGTTCTGGAGCAGAGAGTTGTGGTGTGGCTGGACAGTGATCTATGGGCTCAACTGGTCTGAAGGACCAAGGACTCCATACTTTCATTTCAGGGGAGCCCACTTCCCAGAACAAATACATTAACAGCACCCCCGCCCCATACACCCCTACCCCCAGGCTCAGGTGTTGGCTGCAGAGCTCCCTCAGCTGAATAGGGAGATGAACATTCTCACCCTAGGGCCCAGCCCACATTGTTCATAGATAACAGTAACAGCAGTCCCACCCAATCCCTCCAGGCCTAGGGATAGGGCCTCAAATCAAGTTCACAGAGAAATCCAAAGAAATCAACCAGCAACCCTACTGGCGGGCCCACTTGAAGTTACTAAACCCAGTGAGCAAAGCCTCCAGGGATTTCAACACCAAACCTCTGTGAACCAGACCCTAATTCAGAGAGACCTAGAACTTCTGAAGAGAATATGATTTGATCTCCATCCCAGAAAGACTTCCCTGAAGAAATTAGGGGAAAGAAACCCAAGGAAAAAATTAGCACCTTGCAACAAGAAAACAAATCCTTGGAAAATACAATTGGTCAAATGCAAAAAGAAAATAATTTTCTCAAAACCTCAACTGGACAAATGGAAAACTCCTTCAAAAATAGAACTGAATAGAAAAGGAATTGCAAAAGGTAAATGAAGAAAATTCTCCTCTAAAAGAGAAGAATGGAGTCTGTGGAAACTAATGACTTCATGAGACAACAAGAATCTCTTAAACAAATCCAAAAAATAAAAAAAAAATAGAAGAAAATGTAAAATATCTCATGGGCCACTGACCTCAAGAATAGATCTAGAAGAGACAACTTAAGAATCATTGGGCTCTGTGAAAATATTGAAGAGAAAAAAAAGCCTGGACTTAATATTACAGGATTTAGTGATGGAAAATTTCCCTGACATCATGGAACTCAAGGGCAAAATAATTATTGAAAGAATGCATCAATCACCTCCAGAAAGAGAGCCCAAAATGAAAATAGCAAGGGATATCATGGGAAAATTCAGAACTATCAGATAAAAGAGAAAATCCTGAAAACAGTTAGAAAAAAGATAATTTAGATACAAAGGAGTCACAGTAAGAATTACACAGGATCTGGATGTATCAATAATAAAGGATCAAAGGGCTTGGAATGTGATATTCTGAAGAGCAAGAGAGCTTGGAATGCATCCAAGAATTCACTATCCAGCAAAACTGAGCCTTCTCTTCCAGGGGAAAAGATGGACATTTAATGAAATAGGAAACTTCCAACTTTTCCCGATGAAAAGAACAGAGCTAAATAGAAAATTTGGACTTCAAACAGGAGACTCAAGAGACACATGAAAAGGTTTAAAAAGGGTAAAAGAAAAAAAATCCAATAAGATGAAACTGGCTATATTCCCCACCTGGAAGAAAGACTCTCATAACTTTCGAGAATTGTAACTCTATTAGAGAGAATATATCTAGACAGAAATAATGGACACTTTTGACTTAACCATGACTAGAAGAATGATTTAAAAACAATATCTCCTTAAAAAAAGGAGGACAGTAAAGAGACAGGAGGATGGAGGAGATTGAATGGGGTAAATCACATTGCATAAAAAGGTACAAAAGACTCATTGCAATAGAGGGGAAGAAAGGAGGAGGTGAGAACCGCCTGAATCTTACTCTCATTAGATTTGGCTTAAAGTGAACATACCCACACTCAGCTAAGTCAAGAAATATATTTTACCTTTCAAGTATTAAAAGAGGAAAGGGGGAGGGGGGGAAAGAGAAAAATAACAGAAGGTAGGGAAAAAAGAACGGGCAAAGGCAAATGCAAAAGAAAGGGGAGGAGTTATACATAAGGGGGAAAACACACTGAAGGCAGTGGAATTCAGAAACAAAATACTGGGGAATATGGATAAAGTGAAAAAGGGGGGGACATACAAACAGAGGGAAGATAGCAAGGAGGGCAATAAAGAGTTAGTAATTATAACTTGAATGTGACTGGGACAACATCTCCCATAAAATGTAAGCAATAGAAGAATAGATTAAAAACCAGAATGCTATAATATGCTGCTTACAAGAAACTCATTTGAAGTAGAGAGAGGCAAATAGAGTAAAAGTAAAAGGTTGGAGCAAAATATATTTTGGTCCAGCTGAAGTGAAAAAAACAGGGGTAGCAATCCTTATCTCAGACAAAGCAAAAACAGATCTCATTATAAAAGATAAGGAAGGAAACTATATCCTCTTAAAAGGTACCATAACCAATGAAGCAATTTCAATACTAAATATAATATATATATATATATGCACCAAGTGGTATAGCATCCAAATTCTTAGAGGAGAAGTTGAATGAGTAATAGGAATACACAGACAGCAAAACTGTACTGATGAGAGACCTCAACCTCCTGCTCTCAGATTTAGATAAATCTAAACACAAAATAAACAAGAAGGAAGTTAAGGAGGTAAATAGATTGTTATAAAACCTAGACATGATAGACTTATGGAGGAAAATGAATGGGGATAGAAAGGAATATACTTTCTTTTCTGCAGTATATGGCACTTACAAAAAAATTGACCATATACTAGGGCATAAAAAGCTAATAATTGCAGAAAGGCAGAAATAGTGAATACATCTTTCTCAGATCATAATGTAATAAAAATCACATGCAATATTGAAAACTAAATAACCCCATTTTAAAGAATGAATGGATCAAACAACAAATTATAGAAAAAAATTAATGATTTCATTCTAGATAATGGCAATAACAAAGCAACATACCAAAACTTATGGGATACAGCCAAGGCAATTATCAGGGGATATATTATATCTTTAAATACTTACATGAATAAATTAGAAAAAGAGGAAATCAATGAGCTAAACATGCAACTAAAAAATTAGAGAAAGAACAAATTAAAAAACCTCAATTAAATATCAAATTAAAAATTCTAAAAATTAAAGGAGAAAGTAATAAAATTTAAAGCAAGAAAACTATTGAACTAATAAATAAAATCAAGAGTTGGTTATGAAAAAACTAATACAACTGATAAACCGCTGGTTAATTTGATTTAAAAAAGAAAGAAGAAAACCAAATTGCTAGTATCATAAATGAAAAAAAGATAAACTCACCACCAATGAGGAGGAAATTAAAGTAATAATTTGGAATTATATCACCCAACTGTATGCCAATAAATTTGAAAATCTAAGTGAAATGGATGAATATTTACAAAAATATAAGTTTCCCAGGATAAATGAATAGGAAATTAAATATCTAAATAACCTGATCTCAGAAAAAGAAATTCAACAGACCATTATTGAACTCCATAAGAAAAAAAACTTCAAAGGCCAGATGGATTCACAAGTTAATTTTATCAAACATTTAAGGAACAATTAGTTCCAATTGTATATGAACTCTTTGGAAAAATAGGTGAAGATAGAACTCTACCTAATTCTTTCTATGACACCAATATGGTGCTCATACCTAAATTAAGAGTAGTCAAAGCAGAGAAAGAAAATTATAGACCTATCTCCTTGATGAAGATAGATGCAAAAATCTTAAATAAAATCTTAGTGAAACAATTACAGCAAATTATCACTAGGTTAATACACTATGACCAAGTAGGATTTATCCCAGGAATGCAGGATTGGTTCAATATTAGGAAAACTGTTAGTATAATTAATTATATCAATAACAAACCTATAAAAAATCATATGATTATATCAATAGATGCTGAAAAAAAACCTTTGACAAAATAGCACCCATTCCTACTAAAAAACACTAGACAGCATAGGAATAAATGGATTGTTCCTTAGAATAACAAGCAGTATCTATCTGAAACCATCAACAAGCATTATATGCAATGGGGATAAGGTAGAGGCATTCCCAATAAGATCAGGGGTGAAACAAGTATGCCCATTATCACCACTACTATTCAATAATGTATTGCCACCACAAACAGAGCTGCTATGAATATTTTTGTACAAGGTGATATATTAGAATACTGTATTAGAAATGGTAACTTCTGGGGCGGCTAGGTGGCACAGTGGATAAAGCACTGGCCCTGGAGTCAGGAGTACCTGAGCTCAAATCCGGCCTCAGACACTTAATAATTACCTAGCTGTGTGGCCTTGGGCAAGTCACTTAACCCCATTTGCCTTGTAAAAACCTAAAAAAAAAAGAAATGGTAGCTTCAGAAATAAGAGAAGAAAAAGAAATTGAAAGAATTACAATTGGAAAGGAAGAGACAAAACTCTCACTCTTTGCAGACATGATGGTATGCCTAGAGAATCCAAAAACAAATCATCTAAAAAACTACTAGAAACAATTAGCAACTTTAGCAAAGTCACAGGATATAAAATAAACCCTCAAAATTCCTCAACATTTCTATATATGACTAGCAAGATAAAGCAAAAAGAGCTAGAAAGAGAAATCCCATTCAAAGTTAACTTCAAACAATATAAAATACTTGGGAGTCTACCTGTCAAGGCAGACTCAGAAACTTTATGAAAACAATTACAAAACACTTCTCACACAAATAAAATCAGATTTAAATAACTGGGAATATCAACTGCTCATGGCTAGGCCAAACTAATATAATAAAAATGACAATTTTATCTAAATGAAACCACTTTATTTAGAGCCGTGCCATTCAAAATGCTAGAAAATTACTTTGAGTTAGAAAAAATTGTAAGTAAATTCATATGGAGAAATAAAAAGTCAAGAATTTCCAGGGATTTAATGAAAAAAATGCAAAAGAAGTTGGCTTAGCCCAACCAGATCTAAAATTATATTATAAAGCATCATCAGACTGTCTGGTATTGGCTAAGAAATAGAGTAGTGGATCAGTAGAGTAGACTAGGTGCAAAAGAGATAGCAGGAGATGATTGTAGTAATCTGCTATTTGATAAACCCAGAGTCCAGCTTTTGGGATAAAAATTCTCTCTTTGATAAAACCTGGAAAATTGGAAGTTAGTATGGCAGAAACTTGGATTAGATCAACACCTCACACCCTATACCAAGATAAGATCAAAATGGATACAGGATTTAAATATAAAAGACCATATTAGGAGATCAAGGAATGGTTTACCTGTCAGATCTATGGAAAGGAAAGTAGTTTATGACCAAGGAAGAGATGGAGAACATTATTAAAAACAAACTAGATAATTTTGATTACATTGAATTAAAAGACATTTGCACAGACAAAACCACTGTAACCAAGGTTGAAAGAAATGCAGTAAATTGGGAAACAATTTTTACAATTAGTATTTCTTACAAAAGACTCATTTCTAAACTATAGAGAGAACAGAGTCAAATTTATAAAAAAAAAAAAGCCATTTCCCCAATTGACAAATGGTCAAAGGATATGCAAAGGCAATTAACAGATGAAGAAATCAAAGTGATCCACAGTCATATCAAAAATTGCTCTAAATCATTACTTATTAGAGAAATGCAAGTTAAAGCATCTCTGAAGTACCACCTCACACTTTTCAGACTGCCCAATATGACCAGAAAGGACAATGATCAGTGTTGGAAGGGATGTGGGAAATCTGGGACACTAATACTTTGTTGGTGGAGCTATGAACTCATCCAGTGTTTCTGGAGAGCAATTTGGAATTATGCCCAAAGGGCAATAAAAATGTCCATTCTCTTTGATCCATCAATACCACTACTGGTTCTATAATCTGAAGAGATCATGAAAAGGGTAAAAACATCACCTTGTACAAAGATATTCATAGCAGCTCTGTTTGTGGTGGCAAGGAATTGGAAATTAAGTGAATCTCCATCAATTGGGGAACAGCTGAGCAAATTGTGGTATATGTACCACTATTTTTCTATTAGAAACCAGGAGAGAGGGGAATTCAGAGAAGACTGGAAGTATTTGCATGAACTGATGCTGAACGAGATGAGCAGAACCAGAAAAACTTTGCACACCATAATAGCAACATGGGGGTGATGATCTATCTCAATGGACTTTCTCATTCCATCAGTGCAACAGTCAGGGATAATTTAGGGTTAACTGCAATGGAGAATATCATCTGTATCCAGAGAAAGAATTGTGGAATTTGAACAAAGACTATTACCTTTAATTTAAAAAAAAATCATTATCTTATTATGTAATTTTGTTATCTCTTATATTTTATTTTTTTCCCTTAAGGATATGATTTCATTCTCAACATATTCAACTTAAATCAATGTATAGCATGGAAACAATGTAAAGACTAAAAGACTGCCTTCTGTGGGGGGTGGGAGAAAGGAATCGAGATTAAGGGGAAAATTGTAAAATTCAAAAATAAATAAACAAATCAAAAGAAAAAAAGGAAAGGAGAATCATACGCTGTAGGGTTGATAGGTTGAGAAGAAAAAAGGAATAATAACAAGGTGGGAGCTACCTAAGAAGGCCTCTAGATTTCTCTTTCCACTTTAGGACTCACCCAGTGAGTGCATGAATAGGAGAAGGCTTTATTTCTAGGGGGGGGAAATATGTGTTAAAACCCAAGACTCATTTTTTTGCTTTCATGTGATAGGACAAAACAGTGTTACTTTATATTTCTCAATTATCTTGATAGCAATTTGATATCAGAAATAATAAAGATTTTGAGTCAGAGGACACAGATTCGAGTTTTGATTCTACTATTTCTAAGTGACATTGGTCAAACCATTTAATTTTTCTGGTCTTAGTTTCCTCATCCTCTTCAAATTAAGGAGACTAGATGACTTCTATGGTCCCTTACAGACCTAAATCCATGTTCTTATGTTCTACTCTAATAAAATCTGATATAAGATTTATTCTGAGAAATTGCCATCTGGGGTGTGGTCTCAGGAGAGCTCTGATAGAGTAGGGACTAAATGAGAGATCATTTTTTCCATTAATCTGGCTATGGTCACTTCTCAGTCTGGGTTAATGATTCACAAGGAAAGCCTGGACAACAGTTAAGGGAAACTCTTCTCTGGGAGGAGCTCTTCCTGGGTTGTTCTTTTTAAGACTTAAAGCAAAAGTATTAACCTTGATGCTCAGAAACCAAACACATTAACCTCTGTTAGACCTCCTGCATGTAGGACATTGCTGACTCTAGTCAGAGTTTAGTTCTGCAGGACAGCAGGTCTTGTACTGACACTGTGCTGACAGCAGCTGTTTCTCTCTCTGGTGCCAGAAAGACAATTATGTAATCACCCCTGCTTTTGCCCTTAAGGAAGTCAAGATAACAAACAAAATGGCTCAGCTCATTAGAGTTGATTTGCGCCTTGACCATACAAGTCCCTTTTTCATTTTGCTCTTAATCCAAGAGTGGCGTTAGAGTCAGTGCCAGTACTATCCTATTAGTTCCCTTTAATTCCTGACCGCCACAATGTCACCCTCGTATCTCAAACAGCAACTACAGGCTCCAAAGATATTTACCTTCTTTTCCTTGTTTCTTTTCTGGTTAGAAACTTTGAGGGTCTTCTTTTGATTGAGTCTTTTGTGAGGGCAAACTAGACCATCTTTTGCCTCAATTATTACCTAGTCTTTAATTATTGAATAGGTGTTATCTCAGACAAACTGAGACCTGGGAAAGACTTTGGCTTAAAAAGGTCAAGGTCTCCCACCACATCTGGGACCATTGCCAATAGTGCTGACCTGTATCTTACCACTGGACTCAGATGACTCTGGAGGAGAGGCTCATGATTCTGCACAACTCTGCCTCACTTAAATTCAATTCATTTGCAAGTCAAGACAACAACCTCTTGATGTCAAAGAAGGACAAACAATAACAACAGGCCCCAAAGTTGTATGTCACATCTAGGGACCAGTTTCCTAGTTCAGTCACTATTGCTTTTTTTCCATTTAGCACTTGAACTTCAAAACTCCCACTTACTTAGGCAGTCAACAGTATCTCATGTCAGACATCATATCTGAAGCCAGTTGGTTGTTTTTTTTCCTCCAGAGATTAGTCATTGACTTTACCTCTTGCACTTGTCATGTAATTTTGTTATGCCAAACAGATACCATCTTGGAGTCTGAACAGAGAGATGGCAGAGAGTAAAAGTGCCTTTGATAGTTGATTCTCCTCTGAAGGAGGCTGAGCCAAGAGAACCTCTAAAGCTTCCATCTCTTGGGATATAAACAGAAATATACAGAGATAGCTAAGGCCCTAAATAGCTGTAACTACGACTGGGGCAAATTCAGCTGATTAGAAAGTAGGGAACAGGGCAACATGTTTGTAGTGCTCAGAGGACTGCGGATTTTAGGTTCAAGTTTTGGTTCTGCTACCTTTAACCTTTCTGGGGCCCAGTTTCTTAATCATCCTAAAATAATTTCTGAGGTCCCTTCCAGCTCTAAAGCTATGTTCTTATGATTTATCTCTAATAATATCTGATATATGATTGAGTCTGAGAAAATGTCAGAATTCACATGGCAAAAGGGAAGGTCATAAAAGAAGGATGACCTTGGGCAAAAAATACCATAGATCCTGGGGTTGGCAGCACAGGGTGAGAGGAAGAAGTCCTCCTGAGGAGGAAGTTTATGAATGGGGAGATAGCACACTCTAACCATTCCCCTACTCTCAGGTAGTAGTGTTCTGGGAAAATCTCCACTTGCATGCTAAGTTTGTAACTGGGAGCAGTAGAGCAGTACTGCATTCTCTTACCATCAAATTCTTTATCAAGTCTCAAAATCTTACCATCACAAGTCTGGAAAATTTAACATTTTTGTACATATAGGACCTTTTCTTTGGGATTATGGCCTTAGTAGTTGTATAACTGGGACAAAGGAAATGTACAGTTTGTTAACTTTCAAGGCATAGTACCAAATTATTTTCTGTAACTTTAGGACTAATTCATAACTATACCCAAAATACACCAGAACATCTATTTTTCCTAACATGTCTTTCAATATTTGTTATTTCCCTCTTTTGTCATCTTTGCCTGTTAGGTGATTGGGAATTAGAACCTGTTATTTTGATTTGCTTTTTTCCTAATTATTTATGATTACAATCAGTCTTTCATATGACTGTTGATAGCCCAGATTTCTTCTACCATAGGTCTTTTAAAGTCCTTTACAACCTAGTTCCAAACTACCCTTGTAGTCTCATTATGCATTATTCCCCTTCCCATGTTCCATAGTCAAAATAGCCTTCTTCTTCACACACACACACACACACACACACACACACACACACACACACACACACAGAGACCACAGCATCCCATCTCCCTTTTCAGTCTTTCTTGGTTGTCCTCTATTTCTGGAAGGTATTCCTTCCTCATCTCCACCTCCTTCAAAAGTATCACCTTCTATAGAGCTTTCATGATACTTCTCATCACAAAAGCCCATCCTCTCCCTAACTACCTTGCATTTTATTTTATATTTATTCTGTTATATATATATATATATATATATATATATATATATATATATATATATATATATACACACATATATATACATGATGACTCCCTCAATAGAATAATAGTTGCTAATATTCATATTGCAGTCTATGAATTGCTGAGTGAATTATATATGGATCTTATATAGAGAGATTGGTTTTTTGGTATCCTTATCACCTAGCACATAATAGTTACTCAATGAATTTTTGTTGGTTGATTTGTATTGTATTAAATCCCACACTGGATTGTAATCTCCTTGAGGAAAAGAATGATCATCTCTGTATCCCCAGAATCTCCCTCAGGGCCTTAAACACAGTATGAATTTAATACATGTTTATTTTTTAAATTAAAAAATTTCCATAACTACAGTAGTCATATTGTAAAGGTAAATATAACACACACATAAAGAAAGAGAAACCTCATGAAAAATAAAGTGAGAGAAAAAAAGTGTGATCAATCTGTTTAAAACATGTTTATTGAGCGATTTTGCTACCATAACCACGGGGTAATTAAAGCCACGAAAGAGGACTAAGTCCAAACAAAAGTGTTTGCTTGGACTTGGGTCTTCACAACCCAAACTTTGAAATCAAAAAGGTAGCAGAATAAAACATTCAGACTTCACATCCCTTAAACTACCCCTGACCCCTAAAAAAAAAACAACAACAAAAAAAATCATTACATCATTTCTTTCCTCTCATATAAGGAAGTCTATTTAAGTACAAGTCACCCTCATTTCAACACTCTGGGACCCTGGGAGTGCCAGAGAGAGGTGTGGTAGGGAGAGCATAAATATCACAAAGTGAGGAATAAATGTCTACTGGGCTCATTAACACCAAGGCAGGGAGACAAAATTTGCTATTTTTGCAAAATGCATCTTCCTATAAGCCAATTGCAGACTAATTTGAGGTAAAAAAAGATTTCTTTTGGAAAGGTTCTTGTCATTTCTAGACTGGGGCTTCTCCCTACTATGTGCCAAGGTATTAGAAATGCTTCTGTTGGCACCACTCAAAAATCAGCTCATCTTCCTGCCTACTTGCCAGAACCAGGCCGGGGTCAAGGTTTGAAAACCATGCCCATCACTGACTGTTCATCAGAGGTTTCAAATCTTCAGTTCATCCATGCCATATGATTCATCAAAATTTTTATTCAATTTAAAATTAAAATACAAAATGAGAAGATTCTCTAGCGTTAATGTATACTTCACAATCACCTTTTCACAACCATAACAGACCCTGTCGTTGTTGTTTTACCCTTCATTCTCAAAGAGGACCAATGACATCACGAGAGTGATGGCCTGGCTTGCAAGTGAGTTGGATTTAAGTAAAGAAGATCTGTGCAGAGTCATCAGCTTCACTCTCTCCTCTAGAGTCATCTCAGTTCAGTGGCAAGACATAGGTCAGGATGACTAGAGATGGTCCCAGATGTAAGTGGGGAGATCCTGGCCTTTTTAAGCTAAAGTCTTTCCCAGGTCTCAGTTCATCTGAGGCAAAACCCATTCAGTGAAACTATATTATAAAGCAAGAGTACTGTTGAGGAGTAAAATGGATAGTTTTTATTATTTTAAATTTAAAATTTCTTGAATTAATAAAACCAAACCAATATAGCCAAGAATAGAAGGAAAATGGAAAGTTGGGGAAAACTTTCATAGACAGTCTCTCAGATAAGATATGATTACATGGAAATAAGCTCTGTGATATAAGAAATGATGGAAAGACTTGGATCTCTGAAGGAAATTGCTATCCCTCTCCAGAGAAAGAAATGACAAATAGAAATCTTACATATATATATATGCATATATGTACATATTTGTGTACATGAATATATATACATATATATGTATATACACATGTTTAATTGCAACATTTTCTAGGGAGCAGAATTAGGAGAAGAAAGGAGGAAAAATATAAAGAAAAAAGTGAATAGCTGAAAACAAAAGAAAACCTAGAAAGAAGCAAAGTAAAGATAGGTGGTTTTGAAAACAATGTATAGTATTTATTACAAAGGTTTTCTTGACATGGAAATTTATTATTTTATATTGAATTCTCTCATGTTCTGCTCTACATGGAAATGTTTTTTTAGTTTCTCATTTTGAATTTAATCTTACATTGAATAAAAACTTTGCCTCCATACAAAAAAAATCAACTTCTGAAACATATGCTATTAGTATCTTCTTTTTACAAATGATGAAAATGAGATAGAAAGAGACTAAGGACTTGCCCAGTATCACACAGTTAGAAAATATCCAAGATAGGATTCAAGTTCAAGGTCCTATCAACTGCTCATGGTTACTTATTTTTATGAATTAAAATTGTTCTTTATTGTGCACAGTAACAGTAATATTGTTTGATAAAAAAACTATTAATGATTTAGCGATTCTCAGCAATACAATGATCCATGACAGATCCCAAAGTATGAAGTACACTACCTGCCTCCAAAGAAAGAACTGATATGTTTGAATAGAGACTGAAGCATACTATTTTTCTTTTTTAAATTCAAGTCCTATTGTACGAAATGATTAATATGGAAATATTATACATAACTGTACATTTATTACCTATATCTGATTGCTTACAATCTCAGGGAGGGGTCAGGGGAGGAAGAAAGGAAGGAGGGATAAAATTTGGAGCTCAAAACTTTAAATAAAAATACCTTGAAAATTGTTCCTTATTTACAGCATCAATCTTTTTTTTGGAAGATTCATGATTTATTGAGATATTATATTTTTATGTTACTTTCATGAACAGATATATCTTTCCTCTTAAAAAAAACCATCCTTTGTAGAAAAAAAAGAATAAAAAGGAGAGGGGGGGAAAGCAATTCAACAGATCATCTAATATATCAGTCATATACATATGTTCCTCTACCATAATCTGCCATTTCTGAAAAGAAAGGAGGTGTTGTTTAAAGACTGATTTTTAATGAAAGCTGGTTTACTACCCTACTCCCTGCATATGCTGTTCTCTTACCCATTAACGCCTACCCTTTAATACCCTCCTAAACCTTGATATTCAAAGAACCACATATTGATATGCTGTAGCACATCTGCCTTCATTTCAAAATATTGTATATGCTGCTACCATTTTGGACTTTATCACTAAAAGCATAGGTTCCAGAATAAGGGACATAATAATCTCATTATACCTTATACATGCCAAATTTTTTTCCACATATTTTTCTTTGTAGCTCCATAAAAGTACCTGGAGCATAGTGAGTGTTCAAAAAACAATTATTGATTGGTATGTCCAGAGAAAGGTGCTCAGTATGTTAGAGAACTTTGAAACCACGTCATGTGAGGTATAATTGGAAGAATTTGGAGAGTCTTCTGCAGAAGAGAACATTTTAAGAGTAGCAATAGAGTGGTCATCAAATACTTTATAATCCATTTAGAGGTTTAACCTTCGCTTTAGCTCCAGCAGGAAAAACTAGGACAAGTGAGTGGACATTAGAGATAGATTTCAGTTCAGTATAAGGAAGAATTTTCTCGTAATTAGAGGTCTAAAAATGGAATGGACTGCTTCCATAGAATTTCAGAGTTAATGGAACTTCAGTGACCATTTAATCTAGCCTGAAAAAAGGTTTCTCTCTACAAGCAACCTAGCAAGTGGTTGTCCAATTTTTACTTAAATCCCTCTAATAAAGGGGAACTCATTACCTCCAGAGGCAGGGGTTCTCAACCATTTTTATGTCATGGATCTTTAGAAGTCTGATGAAACTTATTAACCCCCTCTCCAAATGATGTATTTAAATGCACAGAATTATAAAGGAAAACAGTTATATTTAAAAATAGATTCAAAACATTTTTAAAGGCAAGTTCCTTGAGCCCAGGTGAAGAACCCTTGTCATGAGGTAGCTTTGAAATTACATTGTTAGGAAGTCTTTCTTTAATCAGGCCCAAATTTGCCTCTTTATTTCTTCTACCCATCATTCCTAATCCTTTTCTTAAAAGAGTCTTCAGAGACTTGAAGACAGCTAGCAAGTAGTCCCTAAATTTTCCCTTCTCCAATCCCAAACCCATTGTTTCAAACTGTTCAATAAACCTGTCTGGATTGGTTACCTTCCCCTGCCGGCTCTCCAGTTTAGCAGTGTCTTCTAAAATGTAGCACTTTAAACAGAGCACATTTCCTCCTCCCTCCCATCAAGTTGTGTTCTGATTAGGTCAGAGTTATAGTAGCACTATCACCTCCTTGAGTCTTGAAGGTCCTTTGATAGATAGATAGATAGATAGATAGATATAGATAGATAGACAGAGCCTTTAATAAGTGCTTTACTAAAAAATAATAATTTATAAAATTGAGAACTGTTCTAAAAGATGGAAATACAAATAAAAAACAAAAAGACAGTACCTGCCCCCAAGGAGCTTCCATTCTAATGGAGGAAGACAACATATTAAAACACTGAAAATCTAGAGGACAGGAGAAGGATTGAACTGCCACTATTGACATCATTCACTATCCATGATTTATTTTGTATATATTTAATATTTAATTATAGATGAATGTGTTGCATCATCAAAAGAATGGATTTGAGACTCATTTTTGTCTTTGTAACCCCAGTACTTTTCCCAGTACTTGGCCCATAACGGAAAGTTAATAAGCACTTTTTGATTTTTCCATCCAAGAAAACAATATGACTAAAAAACAATCTTTACAGCAAATGTCTGATAAAGGTTTCAATTCTCAAAAATATAGAGAACTGAGTAAAATTTACCCCAAGAGATAAATAATCAAAAAATATGAACAGGCAGTTTTCGGATGAAGATGGTAATGCTTTCTATAGTCATATGAAAAAATGCCCTAAATCACTATTGATTAGAGAAATGCAAATTAAAACAACTCACAAATTGAAAATCACTTCACACCTATCAGATTGGCTAATATGATAGTAAAGGGAAATGGAAGCTATTGGAGAGGATGTGGGAAAAGTGGGACACTAAGGCACTGCTAGGGAAGTAAACTAATCCAACCATTTGGAAGAACAATTTGGAACTATGTCCAAAGGGAAATCAAACTGCGCATACTCTTTGATTCAGCAGTACCATTACTAGGTTGGTATCCCAAAGAGATTATAAAAAAGGGAAAAGGACCTACATGCACAAAAATATTTATAACTTCTCTTTTCATGGTGGCAAAAAAAGGAAATTTAGGGAATGTCCATCAATTGTAGAATGACTGAACAATCTGTGTTATATTAATGTAATGGAATACTATTGGGTATTTAAGAAATGATGAGCAGGCCAACTTCAGAAAAACCTGAAAAGTCTTACATGAATTTGTGCAAAGTGAAATGAACAGACCTAGGAGAACTTTACACAGTGTCAGCAACATTGTACAATATCAACTAGGAGTGCCTTAGCTATTGTCACCAATACAACAATCCAAGACAGTTCCAAAGGACTCATGATAGAAAATGCTATACACTTCCACAGAGACAATTGATGGAGTCTGAATGCAGATTGAAGCATACTAATTTCAGTTTTTTAAATTTTTTGTAGCTTTTTTTCTTTTGGTCTATTTCTCCTTTCACAACAGCACTAATACAGAAATGTGTTTTACATAATTGCACATTAGGAAGCAGGAGGGGAAGAAGGCAGGAATGAAGGAAGGAAGAAAAATTTGGAACTCAATTTTTTTTTAAACTAATGAAATGAAGTTTGTAAAGAAAAAATTTACATGATAACTTATATATTTGATTGGGATAGCAAGTTGTACATAATAGATTTACAGTTTCATGTGCAATCTTTTTATTATATTATATTATGTTATGGAAATGCTTGTTTCATCCCATAAATTAAAAATAAAACAAATTTTAAAATTTTAAATTAATGAAATAATTGCCTTTACATATAATTTGAAAATAAAAATTTATTAACAATAAAAATGAATATATGTTATGCTCTTGCAGAATGCTGAAATATTCAAATGGGATGTTGATCAAATTGATATGGAAACTTTTTTCAACAGTGCAGATCAGAAATCAGTCATGTCTGCACATCCTGCTGCAATTTGTGCCCTTGTCTTCCTGAACTTTCACCACAGAAGTTTCATTTAATGCACAAAAGACTTTTCCTTACTTGACATGATAATGCAAGGAATCTTATGGAGGATATGAGTTGTCCATTCATTATCCTGATCTCTCACCTTATGAACATTTCATCTTTATCAAGCATTTTTTTCCCCATGTATTTTATCATAATAAATGTAGACATTTTAATATAAAAAGAGCAAGAAAGAATTGTATTAGAAATTATGGACTTCTCTTATTCCCAGTTTATTACTAAAGAAACTCCTTTTTTAAAGTTAAATTTATCCTTTGCTGCAGTTCTCCTAAGTTCTTATTTGGCATATATTGTACTCTGTTCACACTCACAATTCGATTTCCTATTCTCTTCTGTGTAATACTTATAGTTCATTAGAAATTTTAGCATTACATGGTTTGTAGTCATAAAACTAAACCATCACAATAATGATATTAAAATAATGGGTCTTTTATCTGATAGAAATTTGGTATCATTCTGCTCTTTTCCATCTGGAATCCTTTCCCAATTTTGTATATAGTTTGATTGTACATAGGTCCTTGCATGTGATCACCCTCATATGTGAGCTCATTGAGGGCAGGTAATTTCTTTACATCCCCCACAGTTACTTGTAGATACAAAGTTCCCAGCACATAGTAGATGCCAACTAAATTCTAATTATTGCCTAATTATCAGTTATTGCCTAACTGATTGAGAAAGACCCTTATATAACAAAATATTCATAACAGAATTTTTCTGGTAGTAAAAACAACCTGGAAACAATGTCTAGTGAAATTATGGTTTATGAATATAATGATATTTTTACCCTAACAATCAAAGAATATGAAGAATTCAGAGAAACATTGGAAGATATTTATACACTGATATAAAAGGAAGGAAAAAAGAGAATAGTGAACATAGTGACTATAATAATATAAATAAAAATAATACTTAAAAGAAACTTAACTCAGATTACAACTGGGTTCCAATTTGTGCAAATAATAAATCTCCCTTAAATCATAGTAAAATTATTCAAATTTGTACTGCATAGTTCTTTTGGACTGGAACCAATGATCATATTTTACATAATTATAATTTTGGATGGTACAAATTCAGATGCATGAGAACTCTTCAGGGGATTCACTATTGCCATCAGGTCCTAATAATTGTAATGCCCAATCTTGGTCCCAAAGAAATGTGTTTTCCTTTGGCCATTAGGAGGAGGGACAAGTCAATAACCATTTATTAAATACCTATATGTTGAACACTATCCAACGTGCTGATTATACAAAGAAAGACACACACACACACACACACACACACACACACACACATACAGACAAAACAACATTTCCTTCTTACAAGAAGCTCTCAGTTTAATGGAAAGAATATTATATAAATTAAGTACAAATAAGATATACAGGATAAGATGGGTGTGATGGTGATTTGTTTGTCAAATGTCCTTTATTTTCTTTTTTTATTAAAGATTTTATTTATTTTGAGTTTTACAATTTTTCCCCCATCTTACTTTCCTCCCCCCACCCACCCACAGAAAACAATTTGACAGTCTTAACTTTGGTTCCATGTTGTACATTGATTCAAACTGAGTGTGATGAGAGAGAAATCATATCCTTAAGGAAGAAACAAAAACTATAAGAGATAACAAGATCAGACAATACGATATCTGCTTTTTTTTTCTAAATTAAAGGAAATAGTCCTTGAACTTTGTTCAAACTCCACAGTTCTTTATCTGCATACAGATGGTATTTTCCATTGCAGACAGTCCAAAATTGTCCCTGATTGTTGCACTGATGGAATGAACGAGTCCATCAAGGTTGATCATCACCCCCATGTTGCTGTTAGGGTGCACAGTGTTTTTCTGGTTCTGCTCATCTGGCTCAGCATCAGTTCATGCAAATCCCTCCAGGCTTCCCTGAATTCCCGTCCCTCCTGTTTTCTAATAGAACAATAGTGTTCCATGACATACATATACCACAATTTGCTAAGCCCAATTCCCCAGTTGAAGGACATTTACTTGATTTCCAATTCTTTGCCACCACAAACAGGACTGCTATGAATATTTTTGTACAAGTGATGTTTTTACCCTTTTTCATCATCTCTTCAGGGTATAGACCCAGTTGTGGTATTGCTGGATCAAAGGGTATGCTCATTTTTGTTGCCCTTTGGGTGTAGTTCCAAATTTCTCTCCAGAAAGGTTGGATGAGTTCACAGATCTACCAACAGTGTAATAGTGTCCCAGATTTCCCACAACCCTTCCAACAATGATCATTATCCTTTCTGGTTATATTGACCAGTCTGAGAGGTGTGAGGTGGTACCTCAGAGAAGTTTTAATTTGCGTTTCTTTAATAATTAATGATTTAGAACAATTTTTCATTTGACTATGGATTGCTTTGATCTCCTCATCTGTAAATTGCCTTTGCATATCCTTTGACCATTTGTCAACTGGGGAATTGCTTTTTTTTAACAATATGACTCAGTTCTTTGTATATTTTAGAAATTAGTCCTTTGTCAGAATCATTAGTTGTAAAGATCGTTTCTCAGCTTATTACATTTCAAATGTCCTTTATTTTCAAAGAAGATAATGACATCAGTTTGGTGATGCCATGACTAGCATGTGGATAGGATTTTATCTGGGCCCAGTGACCAGATCAAGATGACTGAAGATAGCCCTGGATGTAAGGCAACCAGGTCTAAGTGACTTGCCCAATGTCACATAGCTAAGAAGTCAAATTTGAACTCAAATCCCCCAACTTCAGGGCCAGTGCTCTACCCATTGTGTCATCTAGCTGCCCTATTCCCCCTTCTTACCTAAGATGTGGGGTAGTGTCAGAGAGAAAGAATTAAGATTAAGGAAGATTAAGAAAGATTTTTTTCTACCTACCTAGAAAGTAGGACTTAAGCAGAGACTTGAATAAAACCAAGGGAAACCATTAAGCAGAAATGAAGAGGGAGAGGGTTCTAGGAATAGAGGAAGGGAGTGAAAATATCCATAATTAGAAACTGGTATGCCTATTGAAAGGAATAGCAAGGACAATGTTACTGGATCCCCATGAGAGACATAAACCAGCTCTCTTAGGCAGGCAATTTTCCATAGTATTAATCTGCCTCTCCAACTTTCTACCTCCTACTCCTTCCAAAGCCTACAATATCAATGGCTACAAAAACTTTTAGGAATCTGTTTGTTAAGGCATCACCATTATTCCTTCATGAAACACCGGTGTTCTAATATGTCAATATAAAAATAGGTGATAGTGATCAAATTCCATGTCTCCAATTTTTGTCCAACCTCTTCTATAAGTTCATCCCAGTAGGTCCATCCAACAGACTGAGACTTTCTTTTCTCTCCTCATCTCAAGAATACCACTGAAAAAAATAGGAAGGAAGGTTGGGGCAGCTAGGTGGCACAATGGATAGAGCACTGGCCCTGGAGTCAGGAGTACCTGAGTTCAAATCCAGCCTCAAATACTTAATAATTACCTAGCTGTGTGTCCTTGGGCAAGCCACTTAACCCCATTGCCTTGAAAAAAAACTAAAAAAAAAAAATAGGAAGGGAACAAGTTATGAATGGCATTAAAGACCAAACAGCGGTATTTATATTTGATCCTAGTGGCAATAGAGAGCCACTGGAATTGATTAAATTATGATATGTGATATAGTCAGACCTGTGCTTTAAGAAGATTTATTTGACCACTAAATGAAGGATGGTTTGAAATAAAGAGAGACTTGAGGCAGAGAAATCAATATGTTTTCATATGTGTTTGCTTTATTAATCAATTTTGCTCAACTGTTTTTTTTTTCTTTTTAGAAGGAATGGTTGACTGGTTAGAGGGTAATGTGGGAAATAAAATTTCTGAAAGGGGAATAAAATAAAAATTTGGAAGTATTTACTGAGAGCCTACTAGTGTGCTAGGCCATGTTATATTTAATTTGCTATAATTTAATCTCTTTATGAGACAGGATGGTTTAGTCAAGATTAGATGGGAATTGGCTCCAGAAGACAAGTTTGTGTCAATATTGACATTTATGATCAGGATAAATTATCCTTTATATGACTAGTTTGTACATAACTGTTTGCATGCTGTCTTTCTCATTAGACTATGAGTTCCTTGAAAGCATAGATTCCTTTTTCCTTTATTTCTTTTCTTTTCTTTTTTTTGTCTTTATATTTCAGTCACTTAGCCTAATGCTTGGCATAACAAATCCTTGCTCACTGACAACATGACTAAAGGAAAATTACTTAACCTCCCTACATTCCTCATAGAGTCATTATAAAGTTCAAATGAGATATATGAAGAAAGTTCCAAATACATAGCAGCTATTATTTTCAAATATTATAACAGTTCAGTTCAGTTCTTATATCTCCTTGGAGATATCTTAAAAGAGAAAATGTGGTTCTCCCTCTCACAGAGGAGTGTTTTCTAATGGCATCCCCAGAGAATAACACTTATGTAGATCTTAGAAATTACCTCAAGATCAAAATTAATGTAATCTTTGATGAAGCCCAACAGCATCATTATATAAATGCAGATCATGGTTCTTTAAAATAATAGCTTCTCTATTTTGTATATTTTCAAAAACTACCTCTAAAATTAGAATATAACTCAATGAGGAAAATAGGATTTCTTTAAGTTCTTAAATCTGAACAGTACTGAGGGGTCTTCTAAACCAGTGCTGTCAAACTCAAATACAAATAGGCTACTAAATCATACATAAGGATCCTTGTGGCTTCAGATAGACTCAGAAAGCCACAATTTGGCATTATTTATATTTTAATGTATTTTTATTTACTTTGCTAAATATTTCCCAGTTACATTTTAATCTGGTTCCATATTGTGGTGAACATTCCCCCTGGGCAATGTGTTTGATGTTTCTAATCTAAACTATCTCCTTCATTTTCCAGATAATGAGATTGAGGGCCAGAGAGGTTAAGGAACTACCCAGGGTCATGTAGTTAATTAGAATCAGAACTCAAGCATAAATCTTGATATTGGAACTTCTTCCACAACATCATGCTGTTTCTGCTTCATTTTTAACAATAAAATCCATTTCAGGTACAACTCTAAGGAAATTCTTTGACTATAACACATTGCTTTAAGTAGTGATTTAGGGTGCTGAACACATAGAGGGTGACTAATAAATGCTTGTTAACTAACTAATCCTTTACAAGAAACCATATAATCATCTGAATAAACCAGCTCTCTTAGGCAGGCAATTTTCCATAGTATTAATCTGCCTCTCCAACTTTCTACCTCCTACTCCTTCCAAAGCCTACAATATCAATACCTACAAAAAATTTTAGGAATCTGCTTAAGGCATCACCATTTTTCCTGCATGAAACACCAGTATGCTAATATGTCAATATGAAAATAGGTCTGTGTGCATATTCACTCCAATGATACTGATCAAATGCCATGTCTACAATTCTTGTCCAACCCCTTCTATAAATTCACCCCGGTAGGTCCATCCAACAGACTGAGACTTTCCTTTATCTCTTCATCTCAAGAATACCACTGAAACATACAAGGTGCTCAACAATTATCTCTTATTCTTGCAGTGATCAACTCATTTTTTTTTTCATTTCCACCTGTCCTTATCAGTGTCCTTTATTCTTTCATTTCTCCTTTATAATTCCTTGCCATGCCCTTTTCCATCCTTTGGATTGCTTTCAATTTTAATTCTTTGGAGAGTGTAGTATTCCATAACTCAGTCATTTAGCAACTCAGAAAGAATGCAATGATTAAAAATTTGGGACTTTGTTTCAGGGAGAAGTTTGGGTCAAAGAAAGAAAAGAAAAGAAAAGAAGAGAAGAGAAGAGAAGAGAAGAGAAGAGAAGAGAAGAAAAAAGAAAAGAAAAGAAAAGAAAAGAAAAGAAAAGAAAAGAAAAGAAAAGAAAAGAAAAGAAAAGGAGGAAGGAAGGAAGAAGGAAAGAAAAAGGAAGGAAGGAAAAGAAAGAAACAAAGAAAAGATCTTTATAATTTCCCAAAGGCAATTCAACCTGTTCTTCCTTTCCTTCTACCCCAATTCCCAGTTCAGTTCTGGACTCAATTTATTCTCCATTTGCACTATTCTTTATATATACTTTTGTGTATGTTTGTGCATATATGTAAATATATTTGTATGTGTATATATATACATATATGTGTATAAATAAACAATAAGAGAGACAGAGAGAAATGGAGACAGAGAGAAGGTCTTTGCATATGCATATGAAAAATCTGGGCAACAACAGTATGAAACAAAACACCTGAAAACAAGGAAACAGATTGAGGGAAAAAAATGACAACTAAAATAATCAAGATATTAATCCATATCCTAGAAAGAAAGCCATTATATAATGGAAAGAATTCTGGGAATCCAGAAATCATGCTTTGTCATTAAGTAGTTACCGGAACTCAGACTATGAGTCTCATTTCATAGTTATAAAAGAAGAGGTTTGAAACATAATCCAGTTCTAAAATTCTAGAGCCAAAGATTTAGAACTAAATGGAACCCTAGAGGTTATCTAGCCCAATTCCTTCATTGTATGAATGAGGAAACTAAGGGCTAAAATGATTAGGTAAATTTACTATCAGCTTCACACAGGTAGTAAATAGAAGAGGTACAGTCGATTTGCACAAGGATCTTTTATCCAAAAACTGGGAGTCTTTCCACAGCACCATTCTGCTTCATCTTGCATTAGTTATATATTTTTGATCCATCACACCTTGCCAAATAACTGTTTTTGAATTTGTATGCTTTACATTTCCAACTAGAATATAATGCTTCCAGAGAAAGGAATTTATCTCATGTTTTCCCTAAACCAATTAGCTTCTAGTGTAATACTGAACATATAGGCAATATACTTATTAAATGAATAAATAAAAGTAAATAGCTAACTGAGTTGAGAAAGTTAATTCCTTAAAAAAAAATCCCAGTGTGGTCCAACACCATCAGTAAACTCCTACTCCCATTGCCATGGGAAAGAACCATCAGAAGAATAAACAGAGAACCTCTTAGATCCCTTTTCACTATGTAAATCAGGGCTCACCATTATGGTTTGGAGAATTCATGGTCTTCCCTGATGGTTCTAAAAGCTCCTTTCTTGGAACATATGGGAAAAGAAGTAGTCCATTTTACCCAAATTAAGGCTCTATAGAGAAAATAACCAGCAACCCACTGAAAATATTTCAAAATAGAACCAAATGCCTGAAGGCTGTATATTGACTTAGAAAATCATTAATTAATATCTTCTATGTTGAATTATATTTTTATTTATTTATTAAACTTATTCCTGTTACATTTTCAGATCACTTGCAGACCACAAAATTCACCAGTTTGACAACTCTGAGACATAAGTGTTCATTCACACTTCCTGAATGACACAGGAATAATCTCAGCAAATTTGTGTTTGGGAACTAGTATATTGACCCTAAACAAAGATATCTTTTGGGTTCTATTTTGAGAACTAGATCGTCAGATGTACTGAAGATGAGGTTAATTTCTATAACAAGGACATAGAACATCTTCCTTTCCTGGAGAGATATACTGAGTATTCATGGATATTCTCTGCCTGCTTCTAATTAAGCCACATGGAAAGTTGGGTGGAACCTACTTCTGATCATGATCACCCAAAGGAACTTAAAATTTGAGATGATCAAAAAGTTCCCTAATTGGAATAAAATTTGACTAGATAAACAAATTGTAGCAATCTCCATTCTCTCTCTCTCTCTCTCTCTCTCTCTCTCTCTCTCTCTCTCTCTCTCTCTCTCTCTCTCTCTCTCTCTCTCTCTCCCCCCCCCCCTTCAAAGCATGAGAAATGCTCTGAGCTGCCTCAAAAAAACCAGGTGAGTGAGGGCACTCTGGCCCATTCCTCCATATAGCCCTCCATACAGTCCATGTTCTAATTAGGTCAACCTGAGTCTAAACTTGGGCTGCTTCTCTTGTTCTTTCCTTCTCTGAGTAGGTGATCCAGCATCCGGAAGTCTGTGAGACAGCAGCTCAATATCCGCTGAAGAGGCTGCATCTGTTGGCAAGGGAAGCATCTCTCTCAAGAGTATAGAGAGACATTGAAAACAGCAAATACAAAAAGACAGCTACCCCCCAAAAGGAATCAGCTTCAAGGAATATGACTCTTTGAACTGGCAAAGGACTTCCAGATCATAAAGTGCCAAGAATTGTGAGTCACCCAGAGAACCTTCCAGAATTGGGGTTATAAGACAAATGTGACAAAATAGCTTAGCTAATTTTCTGAGGACAGCAAATACTTAATGGGGGGGGGGGGGGGAATAGCAGTGAGATTTTCCTGACTCCAGGTCACAAGCTTTATCTACTGCACCACCTAGCTGCTCCCTATACCTCCTATCTACTTTTTACTATGAATATCTTTCTAGAAGTGACCATCAATTGGTTTAGGGAGGCTCTAGACATGAATTATCATACCTAAGCTATATTGGGAGATTTTCCTGGAGTAACTCCAGGTCAGGGATATGAGCCAGAGCACACAAGGGGAAAAAAATCTTGATCACCTCTCTTTGGGGGTCAGCCTCCCCCTCAAGACTGAACCTAGTGCACCAGAGTCCAGAGTCAGGTACCATTTGCAAGGAGGGCACCATATCCTGAGTCATAGATAGTTTTCTTTCTCACATTGTAATAACTCATAAATCATAGGAGTGAAACCTAATTTTTCCTCTTTGCTGGCATTCACCTTCACTTCCCCTACGGAGACATCATAGGATAGTGGAAAGAACACTGGGCTAGGAGTCAGGAGACCTGGTGTCCCAGTCTGTTACTGCTGCTTTTTTTGGGACTGAGATTTCCACAGAAGGAATTAAATAGCCAACATTGCTAAAAGCAGTAAGTCTTTATTAAGGGCACATTTAACCTCACACAAAGAAAGGTACTTAACCATAAGTCACCTGTGTGAGGGAGATGAGAAGGGGTCAAAGTTAAAAAAGGACAAGAATATAGCATAATCTCTGCTATCTGAAAGACAATGATACAACCAGACCATTGGAGGGGAAAAGGTTTAGGCTTTCAGAAAGATGATCTCAAGGCCATGGCAAGTGGAAGAAAAGAACTGATGATCTTCTAGGAGACCCGCCCCCCACTGGCCCTGATGCATTAAGCCATACTCTTATCTCTCCTTCCTACTACAGAGTGGATACATTCCTGAATCAGTTCCATTTAACAGGGTTCCTGGACAATGTGGAATGGGTCAGATGCTTTATAGGAAGAGTTGGGATCTCACACAATCATATGTGAGTAGTTCCCACTTGGTGTCAAAGACGGGTCAAGTCAGATGAACAAGTATGTTTTAAATGCTTAATTATTCCAGTTATTATACAAAATGCTGAAGGTACAAAGAAAGGCAAAAATAAATGCTGAAGGCACAAAGAAAGGCAAAAATAGTCCTTTGACCTCAAAGAGCTTACATTGTAATGATGGAGACAACATATTAGCAAGTATGAATAAACAAGATATACATAGGGTAACTGGAAGCACTCTCAGGTCAGTGCCAGTAGCCTACCTAATTTGAAAGTTGACAGCAAGGAGACTACAGATATCGAGGTGCAGAGATAGAGTTTTAGAGAAGGAATAAGTTGGGGAGGAAGGAAAGGAGAAGGGGCTATGTCCAAAGCAGAAACAGCCTTTCACACACACAAAAAATCACTCACTGATTGGTACTGGTTCTCCCTTCAATCAATGAAGTAACTAAGCTTTATACATAAATGCTTTAGATTGTTTATTAAATTTATTAAATAAATATTTATTGAACATTTACTTTGTGACAGATATTGTCCTAGATTCTGGACATAAAGACCAATGTAAAATAGTCCTTATCTTTAAGGAGTTTATGTTGTAATTTAAGAGCAGCTATTAAGACTGAGAAAATCTTTATACAAAGGATCTGAATCTTGAAAGAAACCAGAGAGACTACTGTGAAAGTAAAGAGGGACAGCCAGTGCAAAAGTGTGGAGGTGAGAACTGAAATCTCAAGTATAAGAAAAAGCAAGAAGCCAGATTGACTGGACCATAAAAAGTGCATGGATGGGAATAATGTGTAGTAAGGATGGAAAAGTAGACTGTGGTCATGATGTAAAGGACTTTAAATGCTAAACAGAGGAGTTCATATTGATCCTGGAGATAATAGGGAACTACTGGAATTGATTGAATAAGAGAAGGGATGATTATTTAACCCTTCAAGAAAATCACTGACAGCTAGGATAGAAGATGGATCAGAGAGTAGAGAGACTGAGACTAGAGATAGGGAGAAGGATAAGACGTTGCACTAGTGGTGGCTGGTGGTGGCTCCATAAGTGGGAAGAAGGGGATGCATGCAAAGGACATTGGGTAAGATCTATCTCTTGCTTTTGGAATCAGTGTCCTCATCTATAAAATGAGGAAGTTGGATTGATCGATGTCTAAATTCCCTTCTATCTCTAATAATAATTCTCACATGCAATTTCAGTTTTAGACAAACCCAATCTAGGATTTCCTAAGAATTCACCTCGTAAAACTCCTTTCATGATTAGAATTAACAAACACGTTCAGATTTTATGCAATGATTTTTAAAAATTCTTTTTATTAGTAGGATGGGAAGAATTTGAAAGTGAGAAGGTCAGCAAGAACAAAGAGACATTTGTAAAAGGTTTAATTCCCACCTTCGGAACAGGTAGATCAGAGGAAGCTTCTCTGATCAGACTTATCAGAGGTTTCAGAATTGACTTGTTTTCAATTAAAAACAGTCTATATTTAGCTGCCCATATGCTCCTACTTGACCAGTGATGCCCACAAACACAGACATTTCAGTGTACACAGAAGCAATTCTCAGCAAGATCTCCTTTTTAGGAAACGAGCAAAGCTACAAAGCTTAATCAGTTCTAAGTGGTTCTGAAATACTGTATCAATTTACAGCAGGCAGGTCATCTTGGTAAATGAACAGGAGTGTTGCACTCTGCAACCTGAATTTAGCTCCCTTAATTCCCATTGATGTTCATAGGAGTCATGCTGCCAAATCCCTAGCCATCACTCTGGATATCTGTCCCAATCCTTTGCTGCTCAGATTGAAAAGTTATCTTCCAAAGCAGAACTCACCCTGAGGGGGAGCAGACGAAAACCTTTGCATTACCTTATTTGTGTGCATGGTGATTCCACTACCCAAGTTCCTTGAGTATATGGACTTGTCTTCCTTTTGCTTTTGTATTCCTAATGCCTTAGACCATTGTGCCTGGCATATAAAAGATGCTTAATCAATGTTGAATTTGTTAAATAGAATTTATTTTCTCCCACATTTATAGCGAAATTAAGTTGGTGACAGGAAATTGATCAAGGGAAAAATACAGTGATATGGCTGATATTTCAATGGTGTGTATAGTTCCAAAGTGCTTTACTTACATTAGCTCATTTGAACACATCATAGCAAATCTTTTAAGAAAGCTAGAATTAGCATTATTATTCCCATTTTAGAAATGAGCACACTGAGGCTCAAAAACATTAAATGACAATCGCTATCAACTGGCAGAACCAAAACAGAATCCCCAAATAACAAGATTGAAAGGGACCCAGAGTCCAGCTAGCCCAAACTATGTATAAATGGCAATCCCTTCAGTGATGGAGAATACCATCGGTATCCAGCAAAGGAACTCTCGAGTTTAAATGAAGACCAAAGATTATTATATCCAATTTTTAAAAAGTTGTCTTATGTATTATATGATTTTGCTATCTCTAATGTTTTCTTTCTTCCTTTTGGATCTCTTTCTTCTATCAACACATTCAATTTTGATCTATGCATATCAGGGAAGCAAATATAAAGACTATATCAGATTGCCTTCTGTTGTGGAAGGGAGGAGGGAAGGAAGAGACGGGGAATAAAATCATAAAATTCAAAAACTTGTGAAAAATGATTGGTAGAAGCCATTATATATAATTGGAAAAACAAATAAAATATTTATATAATTAAAAGAAAATAAATAGCAATCCCTTCTGCAGCATCAGCCTTATACTAGACACTTTCAACATGAGGGGAACTTCCAAAGAGGAAATTACTCTTAAAGCAATCTATTCTACTGATGTGTAATGCTAATTATTAGGAAATGTTCTCTTACATTGAGCCTAAATGTTTCTCTCTGCAGCCCAAAATGTGCTGATTCCAAGACCAAGGATCTATTCTCTGCTCCATCACATGATCTGTCAAGAAAAAAAACATTTCAGTGGACAATGAATCGTATTGCAAAGGAAAGAAATAAAAGAATATGCTATAACCATTTTTCAATAATTATGAGATATTTAGAAAATTGGTCTGATTATTCTTCCTTCCATATCTGGACCAATAAATTTAGACCTTTCTTTAATCAAAAATAAGTCTTCTTAAATCCACAGTTGTATTGGTATGGTCCCAACATTGACAAAGCTCACAAACTCCCCATTCCTTAGTAAATGGCCATTATACTTTTCTTGGGGCCTGAAGGGGGCTTCCTGTTCTGATCCTGATGGAATACTACTGTTATAAGAAATGATGAGCTCATGGATAGATAGATTTGCATAAAATAATGAAGAGTGAAATGAGTAGAGTCAAGAGAACATTTAAGAGCAATAAGTAAATAAGTCATTTTGACAATTATAAATACTCAAATTAACTACAAAGGACATATGAAGGCAAACATCTGCATCCAGGGAAAGAACTAATAAATAGAAGTATGAGTAGAATGATTTTACTTCATATATATATACATATTTGTGTCTAATGTGGGGACAAGGAAGAAAAAAGAGAAATTAAGTGCTTCTATTATATATTTAAAAGGAGTAGCAAGTGGTACATAATAGATTTGTATTTTTATATGCAATCTTTTTATTCTAAGCTTATTTTATTTCATAAATAAAAAATAAAATGGAAAAATAACAACTTAAGCTACTTAAGCACTGCTTTCATGGGCTTCTTCCATAATTTAATCATTTCATGAGATCTTTAGTTATTTTAGATCATCCTATTCTTAGGAGGAGATTCCAAGCATTCCTTTGAAAACAGGAGGAGGATTACAGAATAGATTCAGAGCTGGAAGGTAGTCTCTCATTTTACGAAGAAGAAACTGATAAAGTTAAAAGGGGCCTCAGAGACTACCAAGTCCAAACACTTCTTAATAGATGAGGAAACCACGGATTATAAGTAACTTGCTCAGGTTACACAAGTAAAAAATAGAAGTCATGATGGTGGTAGTAACAATGATGGTAATATTAAATCCCATTACACACACACACACACACACACACACACACACAGGAGAACTTATTCAAAGATGGTCTGATGATGATAGAGAGAAAAGTCATAAAAGTTAGCATTAGAAATTCCATTATGTCCCTAAAATTCATTTTTTAAAAAAAAAAAAAAGGAGGGGATAGAAATAGGTCCTGTTTTTAATAATTACTGAAAAAATCTTCAGTTTCATTGGTGTAACTTCTCCACTAGCACAAATAAAAATCCCCCATGCCTTAGTAGATGGTCTTCATAAAATGTCACTATCTAGTGAACAGCCTTCTGGTGATGAATCTGCTGAAACTATACCAAGTTGATCTCTAAGAAAATAAACACATATTCTATTGGATAGAATTGGAAGATAGGGACAGTCCCAGAAATCTATTTTTATAACATTGTTCAGAGGTTGTACTCTATTGCCATAGACTTTAGTACTGGAGACCTCAACATTCACATGTGTATTGGAGGGAAGTGAGGAAATGGCCAATCCTAGGCCTCTTGAGTTTGTATTGCTCTGACTATCTTTCCATTTAGCAAAAGAATTAACTTTTGAAACCCTCTGAGAGCCTCCAGAATGGAGAAGTACCCAAGGTCTTCATTCACCCATATCTGGCAAGAAATTTCCAGTAAATGACTTTGGATGAAAAAATATTAAAGATGAAAAAGCATACTGGGGAGGGTTGGTTCTTTTGAGTTCAAATTCCATTCTGTCTCAGAAGTCAGTCAAAAGTCTTTTTCTTTGTTATGTGATTATCAGACTGGAAAAATTCATAGTTGCTCATACTCTGAAACCATGTGAGAACTGATCATTTTTAGCCAAAGTATGCTATTATGCCCATAAGGGCTAGATATAGCCAATTCCACCTTTAAATTCAGAAGTATGTGCAAATATGGAGATGCTCTCTACACTCCAGATGTGACCATCTTCCCCATTCCCTTTAGCCATCTGAATCTAAACATGTTGGGGTAAAGAAGGAGTTTAATAGGGCTTCACTTTTCTCTATTGTAGACCTCTAATATTTGATAGAATAAAGAGCTACTTTCTTCATTGGGAAAACATACTTCTTAAGGACCATTCAGAGTAGTTTCTTGCATATATTGAAAAACCTTAATTCAGAAATCATAATCACTTTTAATAAATGTTCCTCTAAACCCAAAGTTCTTAATTTGCAGTCTGTGGACTTTTATTTAAAAACTGATAACTTTATTTCAATATAATTAGTTTTCTTTGCAATTCTATGCATTTTATTTTACATATTAGAAACCATTATTCTGAAAAATATCAGTTGACTTCACCTAACTGCCAAAGGGGACCATGATCAGAAAAGAAAAGAAAAGAAAAGAAAAGAAAAGAAAAGAAAAGAAAAGAAAAGAAAAGAAAAGAAAAGAAAAGAAAAGAGAGAAAAGTATCAGCACTTATGCTCTAAACATATGAAAGGAACTTAGTAAAGAGCAACACAAATCAAAAACAGACAGGTTGTTTTCCAGGAATTTAAGACTTTCTCTGGGAACTTTAACCCAGGTTCATACTTCCTCTTCCCAATAACTATGTATTTTACTACCTTGCATATATCCTTTATTGTTTTTAAGTATAAACTTATGTGTATTTATGTTTTCTCCCACAATAGAATATAAACTACTTGAAAGCAAAAGATGTTTTTTTATCTGTATATCCCCACTGTCTTTTGCAGTAGCTAATGCATAGTAGGCATTTATTAAATAACTTACTGAGTAATTAATCACTGTCATGCATTAATCAATCATTGTTTTGCAATTGATTAGTATAGCATCTGCCAAACTTTATTTGGAATCCTGGACCACTTTGGTGCTTGAAGTATAGTGACTGATGAATTATACCACAAAGTACAATGTGGCATGGAAGACTTCAGGCAAATTATGGTAGTAAGGTATCAATGTGCCAGGTTTTACTGAATTTTGAAAATTTATTTAATCTAACTCCTGCCTCTTAGGAGTTTAAAATGTCCCTAGAATGATTCTTGTCCTTTTGTTCATCCTTTTTTTTTTTGACTGTACAATTACAAGATAAAGACAATCTGCAACTTTCCTTAATAATTCTTTTTAGTAACTCTCAATCCTTATAGTTAGGAAGTCATTTCTAATACCTTCCCTAAATCCCTCCTACCCCATCAAAAACCCATGTTATTTTCCCTCTAGAAATATAAACTCTCTCTATATACTCCCTTTGGTAGTTAGGTAATGCAGTGAATAAATCACAAGTCCTGAGTTTGAATCTTACCTCAGAGCCTCACTAGCCTTACTTGGCAAGTCACTTAACCTCTCAACTCATTTTCTTCATAAAATGAGCAGAATCAAGAAAATGTTGTTTACAGAAATGATATTGTTTTAAGAATGTGAATCATTTTGACTTATAAATACTCAAATTAACACAAATAACATGTGAAAGAAAATAATTCTGCATAAAAAGAAAAATTGATTATACGTATGTATAGAATGGTTTTATGTATATATGCACATACATGTACACATATAGATATATATCTATATATACACTCCCATATACATAATGGGGTCTAATGGTAGCTATTTCTAGGGTAGAGGAGGGAAGGAGGGAAGAAAAAAGGGAAAAAAAGTTACATGATATTTTTATTATATATTTAAAAGAAATAGCAAATTATACATAAAAGATTTGCAGTTTCATGCACAATCATCTCTTTTTCTATTCTACTATGCTATGGAAATTGTTTTACTTCTAAAGTTTGGAAAATTTTTAAAATATAATTTAAAAGGAAAGCAATAAACACCTATTATGTGCCACTGTTAAACACTTTATAAACTTCTCATTTAATTCTCACAACAACCCTAGAAGGTAGGTGCTATTATTTTACATTTGAAGAAACTGAGGCAGATAGAACTCAAGTGATTTACCTAAGATCACGCATCTAGGATAATGATAATAATAGTAAATACCTTACCAGATTGTTGTAGGATCAGAAAAAGTGGCATAAAAATAAAACACTATATAAATGCTAACTGCTATGATTACTATTTAGTCCTTCATAGTTCTCAATCTCTATTATAATTCTACTTTGATACCATGGTGTGGGAGTGATCTGGGTTTATATTCCTGGGCTGTGCCAAAGAGCCCTAAGCTCTGGAAAAATCAAATGAAGACAGAAAAGATTCAAATGGAACCAGTAAGTGACTATATGTTATCATCTAAGGATATACCTAGCTAAGTTTGGAAAGAATCATCACCCAAAGACTATCATGTGATGATTCCTCATTCCCTGCTGCCCTCCTGTCAAATCATGTAATCAACTATAAAGATATTAGAAAAATTTTGTAATCTTTATCAGTGGAAGGAGAGTGCCCAAACTGTTGAAATCATAAATCTGTGGAAATATCAACTTATAAGTTTAAAGAATGATATCAAATAATTGACTTGCCCATTTGGGGATTCAAGTTCTTTTATCATCTTGCTGAACTTGGATATTCACACATAATGAGAACAATGCCACTTCTGAGTGGCACTGGAAAAATCTACCTTTCCAGTTATTATCACCCACTCTATATTATATATTACGCCCTGTATTTCAGCCAAACAAACCTACTTGATGTTCCCCAAACTTGGCATTACATCCCCTACTTCTCTATCTTTCTCCATACTGTTGCCCATGCTTAGAATTCTGTTCCTATTAACTTCTATATCTTAGAATCCTTCTGCAGGAAATCTTCTATGATTCCCCTAATGGTTAGTGATCTCTCTCTTATGAAATGATTTTCTATTTACTTTTCTAGTTGAGTATTATATTATCCTAGTAGAAGAGAAATTCCTCAAAAGCAGGAACTATTTTAATTTTGTTTATGTTTCCAGTATTTAGTTCAATGTTGTACACATAGAAGTTACTTAACAAATGTTTATTATGGTGAATTGAATTATATAAGATGTATCAGATAAAACATGGAAAGAGTTGAAGAGGATGGTCCTTTCTTTCAAAAAAGTTTGTAAATCAATGAAAAAAATGCTTAAACTTATGAACTCATATGAAAATACATCCCCAAATCACCCCATTCTATAGGATTCCAGTGACGACATCTTCCTTAGTCTTTCCCAGTAGGATTTCTTATTAAAAACAAAACAAAAGAGACAATGTTTCACAACTTGTGGCAGATGTTTATATTGTTTTGAGATTATGATACAGGTTCTTCTACTTTAAGATCAATGTATGGATATTTAGAAGTGACTACCTAAAAAAATAGGTATCTGAAAACTAGTGTGCAATTCAATTTTCCCAGAAGATATGATAATTGTTTCATATGACATCAGGGCATAAATGCAACAGCCCTTGTTTTCTACACTCTCATTTCTTTCACACCAAACCATATGCTTAGTGCTATCAAGCAACACTCTTTCTCCATCTCTCAGAGGTGTTTTAAAATATTTTTTTTACTTTTTTTAGTTTACAAAATAAAAAATAGAAAATTGCTTTCTCCAAGGAATAATATTCTTAGGAAGCATATTTATATGAAAGATGAAAGTCTATATGTTGTACCATACACATTTTTTCTAAAAATATCATGCTGTATGAATTAAGGATGAAATAAAATTTTTGTATACTTGTATAACAGTAATCTAAGAAATTCCATGAGAGCTTTATAATGAATGACCAAACCAAATTTTAAGCAATAATAATAGCTCATAAATTTTTAGCATTTATAATTGCAAAGGAGCTTTGTAGACATCTTATTTGACCCTCATGAGAGTCCTGGGAATTGAATAGTGTATTATATCTATTTTGTGACTTGACCAATGAATTGCAGAGCTAAGACTCAAACCAACTTTTTTTAACTTTGAATCTAGATTGAACCTGATATCACATACTAGTAAAGTATTCTATCACCCACAAGAACATGAAAATGCGGGATGTTTTCAGACAGCAAAGAAACATTCTCTTCTCAAAAATTCTAACATACAATAAGGTATTAAAAGGCAGATGTAGCTTTCTTTGGATCCAGAACTAAGTTGGTAATACGGGGCCTGGGAAAAAAGATCATGAGGTCTACTGTGCTTTTTAATAGGGTTAAAGTGGGGAAAACAGAGACTATTCAATAATTTGAGCCAGTTCCTGCTAACTTATGATATGGTTCTGGTATGTACAGTGAGAAAAGTTTTGTCAGATATCCAGAGAGCATCCAGATGGAAAACAAGGCATTAAACATGAGGTCACTAAACAATTTTAAGACCCCACTACTAACTCCCACCCCCAGTATTTCAAAATACACTGATCTCTGAAACATTATTCATTTAAGTGATTGTTTGGGATTTGGAGTCATCATCAAATAAAGTTGATTAAACTGTCCTCTCTCTCAGTTCTCTGCTAAATACAATACTTTCAGGGTTCCTATAAATAAAAGAGGCCCCAGCAAAGGAAAAAGAAAGCTCAGAAAGTCAAATTTTTACAAAAAAAAGGCAAATCCTTTATTTGAGATGGATTACTGTTGATTGTTACACCATTGTCATACCTAAACCAAGGATCATAATGTAAGGGAAACAAAAGGTCTCATAAAAACATATTATTCCAAATGGTACCCCTGGCCAATTCTCTGATTAATACATAGTGAAATATTCAAGGTCATTATATGGCACTTAAATTAATAAGAGCAGAGAGAAGGTAATATTTATTCACAGTCCAAAGTAATGACTTTTGAGCCTTTGGTATATATCTCAAATAAACATCAGTAAGTACATAAATTAACTTGATAGTTTTTAGTTCCAGGTTACATAGGCCAGTGCTAGGGTGTGTTTTTGTGTTTGTGTGTATTTGTGTGTGTGTGTGTGTGTGTGTGCATGTGTGTGTTTAAAGAATTGACAAAGTTAATGAATCCAGAATTCACATGGGATGATTAAGGTCTCTGGTGTGAGCACACGGGCAAATCCAAACATGGCAAAAATCAAGCGCTGTAGTGCTGTGCAAGAGAACTACATTAGAAAATATGTGGCTCTGATAGACTTCCAAAATTTAAAAGAAAAAAAAAGGACACTCTCAAAAATCCATGAGCTAGGCAGCAGAGATGTCTTGGACTCATGATTCATTTCCAAACAGTACAACAATTCTCCAATAAGTATTTTTGTATTTGCATATTACAATACCCTTCCCACCCACCCCTTATCCCTAATAAACAGCACCAGTGCAGTTTGAGTTAGAAAATTGGAAATTTGAGACATTCTACAGGTTTTCATCATAAGTAGGGACCATTCAGTCTGGGTTCAATGCAAAACTCTTCAATAACCAGGCCCAACGATTCACCCCATACAATTCCCTCTGGTTGACTGGTAAGAAAGCCGTAGTAGGAATGCTGTAAGGTCAGACATAGAAAAAGCTGGCAAGATGTTCCAGCATGTTGGGGAGGGACTTGCTGGTGGAGAAGAAGAGGAGCACTTCAGAGATGCCTGTCCTGTTTTCCAGGAAGAGGGGATAAAATGAGGAGGTCGATCACAATTTTTATACCAAGGAAGTATTTGACTCCCACCATTCACCAAAGTCCTGGGACCAGTCAAAGCTCAATGTGGTCCTAACTAGTAACCTTTTGTGTTCATTGCTAGTTAGGCCATACCATCCCATGGGGTAAAGAGGGCCCATTTCCATAAGTCTTTTCTTTACCCAGTTGACTCTGTATGGTCAATGGTGTGACATTTGCCCATGTTTCTATTGGATTTGGCTTCTTTTTTTCTTTTCCCCTTCTTGAGGCCATTGTCTAAAAGTTTCTCTGGAACCAGCCCTATCCCACATTTGGATGGAGAAAGTGAAGCTACTTGCTATCTCCCCAAGTCCTCCCTCCTCCCCATCTATCCCTTCACACATAGGCAGAGTCACTTGACTGAGTCCTGCCAAAATTGGGAACACTGACCCGAGGCAGGTCCTTGTTTCGAATCTCATAGACTGACTTCCTCTTGGCCTGTGCACCACGTACAGCTAGCTTAATCTTGCGCCAGCCCAGGTGGTTAAGTTCAGCCAGATTGAGAACAACACAGATGCCACTCACAGCAAACATGAATACCAGAAAGACTGTCTTCTCTGTGGGCCGGGAAACATAGCATTCTACCTCCTTGATACAGGGATAGCGGTCACACTCATACAGTCCAGGGACACTGAAGCCATAAAGGAAGTATTGACCTACTAGGAACCCAATTTCTAGGGCATTACGGAAAACCACCTGGATAATGTAGAAGCGGGAGATGCCCTCTTGCCGACGGAGCTTGGACCGGGCTGCTGTGCGCAGCCCTGATGGGTGTGGGGCCAACTCCTTAACCTCTAGACAGTCTGGCTCGTTCTCCTTGCTAGTATTCTCTGTATTCTGTAATACTCCATTTACAATGGCATTTTGCAGTTTCTTATTGTCTTCCCGTTTGCCCCCACCACTGCCCCCACCCCCAGCTCCTCCAGGACCCCCAATTGACTCAGGAGGGTCCCTGTCCAGGGTGAGGAAGACAGTAGAGTAGCGGCGTTCCCTCTGCTTGGCAGACTGGTGCACTGAGTAGGTGATGAAGCAGAGGCTAGGGGTGCACACCATGATGATCTGGAAGACCCAGTAGCGGATATGAGAGATGGGGAAGGCTCGGTCATAGCAGGCTTGGTTGCAGCCTGGCTGCAGGGTATTACACACAAACATGGTCTGCTCATCATCATACACTGTCTCACCCACTATGGCCACGATGAGGATCCGAAAGATCACAACCACTGTCAGCAGGATCCTGGGCAGGGAAGGAGGGAGGGAGAAAGAAAGAAGGTTATGGACTGAGAGTCGCCCAGTGGCCTGCTGCTGGCTTAGGAATCCCCGGCTCCTCCCATCCCCTCCACGGTGTTCCCCCGTGCTCTGGCTGAGGAGCTGTCCACCATTCAATGGTCCTGAATTAAGAATCTGAGAGCAATGATGCTTTCAGTTTTCTGATCATCTGGGATTTGTACACTTCTGTTTCAGATGTCCCACGGATGCCTATCTCTACACAGGAGACCTGTGTATATGCACGAGATACAGAAAAATCTATACATAATGCATCTTCACACAACATATATATATATATATTCATTATGTATATGGCATATACACACACTACATAAAATGCTAACTAGGGATATACAGTGTATGTGAATGGGCTCTATAGATGATTATTGTCCTCTATGTAAATATTATCTCTAATGTTATATTTAAAATAGTCTACTTAGATGTATAAACACACAAAATATCATCCTGGTGTATGTGTGTGTTTCTCACACTATAAGCTTTCTTGAATAAATCGAGGAAAGAAGCTTCAGCCTCAAAGGATGACTCCATCTCCCTCTTCGCCCTTCTCTCTCCAAACACCATACTCCCTTCCAGCTTCTATTTAGGAAACAGAAGGGAGATCAGCTCTGACTCGGAGCACTAGGGGACCCAACAACCCGTGCCCAGAGTTCCGGTTCCAATGGGGGAAGAGATACCCCACGGAAGGGGCCTCCCAGCAAGGGATCAACTTTCGGGAAGATCCCGGGGGGAAAAGGAAATAGCTTAACAGAGAGGGGAACCTCTCGGCTTGGGATGGTCCCAGAACCCAGGGGTCCAGGCAGGAGGGAGGGAAAGACATGGGAGGGAAAGGAACGCGAAATAGGACTCGAGTCGGTGAGGAAAAGGGGCCACAGGAAGGAGTGGACGCTGTCAGACTCTGGTCCAGTGCGGCTTGACGCCCTTACCTCCCAATCATAGTGGAATGTTGCTGTACCGCGGCTTCGAGCAGCCTCTCTAAGATGGTCCATTCCCCCATCGCTGTGCATTCGGAGGCAGCAGACAAAGACTGGGCAGCGCTGGGCACGTCCCTGCTCCTGGCCCCCTCCCCAGTCACCACCCGACAACAGGGGCCCAAAGACCAAAAATAAAAACAAAATAAACCTAATCCACTACTTCTTCCCCCTCCCTCCCTTTTTTCTTTTTTTTTTTTTTCCACTTAAAAGAGAGGGGAAAAATCCAAGCGAGTCCGGAGATGTGGGGGTAGCAGCTGGTGCTGTCCAGGGACTTGGGCACCAACCGGTCAATTGCTGTCCAGCCTGGGGAAGATTCTCTGTGTGGCTTCAGTCCAGGCAAGGGGTGGGGGTGGGGGGCGACTGGGAGAATGTGCTGGTCACTATGCTGCTTCTAGCTGGAAAGAGATCTCTTGCTCCTGTTTCCCAGTCGGGTGGGTTGTGGGGGAGTCAAGGTCCCTGCCTTGTCTCAGTCCCAGGGCAGCCCGCCCCTCGTCTTGTAGCCTCAAAGAGTGTTGGCTGTTGCCTTACTTCCAGCCTCGGAGCGGGCCGGGATCACGACCCTGAGTGCACCGAGCGGAGCAGACTGGGAATCCGCGTCTTGCCGCCTCTAATCCTCCCTTAAGTAGTCTCTGCCTGCGTCACTCCAGGTTGGTGGAGGGGAGTAAGCGCCGGCGTGTTGTAGCTGCTAGGGGCTGGGGACTGGTCGTGAAGGGGGGGGGGGGGGGGGGGGTGAGGGTGAATCTTGGGTCTCCCAATTGGAGGAGGGGGAAAGGGAGTAGTAGGGAAGATTTCTGGGGAAATGATTGCATCTTCCCTAACTGGCCATCTCCAGCTTCCTCCCTGCTAAGCGGCTCAAAGCATTCCCTCCTCGCCCGCCCAGCGTCCAGGTAGCACCAGGAGCTCACCTGCCCGTCAGACTCCGCCCGTAGCCTGGGAGAAGATGGGAGTGGGAGGTGAGGAACCGGGGGTCACGAGTGAGGGGATGAGAGTAGTCTTTTCTTCTCAGTGCTCAGCCCCATTTTTTCTTTCATCTAGTGCATTCACGGTAAGCTCAAAATTGGAATCTTCCCTCCAAAGACGCTTAAAATGTAAGGATGCAGGTAATTATTGTCTGTGAGCAGGGTTGAAATTAAGGGATTCCGGGGGCCCACGGGGACTTGTCTATAAAGGTAACCTTTTGTGGACAGCGAACATAGCTGTGAACGTGCCCATATGTATGCCAATGTCGAGAGAGGTATGGGTTCACTAATGTACTTGCATATGTCTATCTGAATGGGTACGTGTGTTAGGGTACTGTGATTGTATGTAGACGCCCTATTATTTATGTTAGTAGTCAGTGAGAAAAGGGGGACTAAGGAATAGGACCACTCCTGAAAGATTGTGCATAACCACCCTCCCAATTTGGCGAAGAAATAGATATAAACATGATCTAAACTGGACATTTGGCACTATTCCTATACTTCCTTCTTTCTCTTTTTATATACCACTCTCCTTCCCCAAATAAACCCATCTTAATTTTTGAGTCCCTATGTGCTTTGGGTTACCAGATCTGCCACAGCAAATGTTCAATTAGTGACTAGAAATTATTTTACACAAGGATGCTCATTAGCTTAAGGCTGAGAATTAGAAGACATTGATAGTTCTCAAAGTTCCATCAGCATAAGAAAAGAAAATGCTTAATGTTCCTCATCTAAAAAGAGAGCTTGTGAATATGTCAGTATTTCTCCTTAGGAGTATAATATTCTCAGAATTGTTTCCATCTACATGGAAGATCACAAATATGAATGTCTTAGAAAGCATTTTAATGAATACTTTAGTTGCAGCAAATTCTTAGTCTTGTTTTACATAACAATCCTAGGCTTTTGAGATTATGACAACTCTGAAATAATAGATTCTTAGTTTGGGAAGTGAGTTATTTAGATAGATAGATAGATAGATAGATAGATAGATAGATAGATAGATAGATAGATAGATATCTTCTTCAGACAAAGGAAAATTCATTTCAAAACCTTGGGAGATTCATTTTTTTCTGTCCTCCCAAGAGGTAGCTACTATTGCTGTTTACCATAAGAGCACTTCCACACTTGACTCAAGAAAATAAAGAAGTAGAAACAGAATAGGGAAGACATAAGTGAAACATCATCAAGATTATGAAGGTAGAGAAAATATTCAATATTTAGAATAACTATTCAATGATCTTTCACTTCCTTTGTCTCTGACAAATTGGGGGTTTAACAAAATCCTGCTTCTGATGACTGTCAAAAGACTTGATTTATTTTGACTTTCACTTTGGGCATTATAGTATTGATGAAGATGAAATAATGATCACAGAGAAAGACTTTATCAAAAACAGATCCTACCAGACTAACCTTATTTCCATTTTTGACAGGATTACTAAAATATTAACTCAGGAGAATGTTGTTAATATTGTTTACATAGATTTTTACAAAGCATTTTACAGAATATCCCATTCTATTGTGGGAAAATAAAGATATATGGTCACACAATAATTTGGTTATATGAAGCAGGAACTGGATGATTGGTCACATTCAAAAAGTAATTGCAGGGTGGCTAGGTGGCACAGTAGATAGAGCACCAGCCCTGGACTCAGGAGGACCTGAGTTCAAATCCAGTCTCAGACACTTAATGATTACCTAGCTATGTGGCCTTCAACAAGCCACTTAACCCCATTGCCTTGCAAAAAAAAGTAATTGCAAATAATTGCATAAGCTTGGTAGAAGGTCTCCAGTGAGGTGTCCAAAGAATCTGGTTTGATTTTTTTGCTTTAACATTTTTATTACTAATTAAAAGCAAAAAATAGTATGCTTATCGATTTTGCTAACTCAAAGTTGGAAATATAACAAACATCAGAGTTAAAATTTTAAAAAAAGATCTTGATAGTCTAGAAGAGTAGTTTAAATCTAATCAGATGAAATTCAAAGGGACAAATATAAAGTTTTATACTTGAATGCAATAAATCAGAAGTTCAGCATGGGGAAAATATCTCAAGATAGCAATGTCTCTAAAAAAAGACCCAAGGATTTTATTGGATCACAAGTCCTATATGGATGAACAGTATTAATATAGCAACCAAAACATTAATTGTAATTTTGGGTTACATTAAAGGAGGTATAGCTTACAGTGAAGAGATCATAGCACCATCAATTTAGAGTCAGAAGATCCTTAGAAATTATGGAGTCCAACCCTAGAATTTCAAGGATGGGGAAATCAAGTCCCAGAAAGTCAAAGCAACTGGTCACATATACACAATGAAGCTAAGATTCAAATTCAGATTCACTAATTCTAAATTTCCTGTCCTTTTCACTGTATCACACAGCCTCTAAATAGTTCATCTGGTCAGACCACATAAAGTTTACTGTGTTCAATTAACTCTGGATGCCACAGTTTAATTAAGACATTGTTAACCAGAGATAATGCTTACAATAGGGCAACCAGGTTGTTGGAAGGAGTGGAGTGTGGGTTATGGTGAAAAAATACAGTGTGTTTTCCCTGGATAAAGGAAGACTTAAGAGGTGGAGGTGGAGGTGGGAGTGAAGACATAATAACTGTCTTCATGCATTTGAAGAATTGTCATATGAAAGAAGAATTATACTTTTTCTATCTGGTTCCTGAGAGCAGTTCCAGTCAGGAAAAACTTCTCCACAGTCAGAGCTATCAAAATGTGGAATAGATTGTCTCACTGGCTTCAAGCAAAGGTTCAGTGACTATTTGTTGGTATATGATAATGGGAGTTGGTCTAAATAAATAGTCACTAGAGTTCCTTTCAATTCTATAGTTTTATGATTCTTGTGCTTTTTCAACTAAGAGTCCCAGAGTGATTTCCAAAAAATTCTATTTTCTTCCCTATCCCTAATCCCTAGTTCTCCATGGCTGGAGTGTGCTTTTGATGAATTGGATCTCGATAAATGTGCATAAGTGTGTTTAAAAGGGGAGAATAAAGAGAAATAAATTAAAAGCAACCTGAAGGAAAGATTAATAGCAATATTTTTGTCTGGATATGCCTGAGAATGTTTAAATGTACTACATCATTATATAAATATTTGTAGTTCTCATACTTCATGGATTTGCATGTGGAACTAAGGGTATTTTTTGTTTCAATTTGTGGTTTCATGAGGGTATTCTTTCCATTGATATAAATCAGACAGACCTGAGTGACTTACCATCATAAGGACTGATATCTTAACTTCCTCATAATTACATAAAAGGTATATGTCATAAATGACTTGTACTCAGCTTAACCCTATTCCAAGACTAGTCCTCTACAGATTGCATTCCATCACCTATTTTTTTTTTTTTTTTGCAAGGCAGTGGGGTTAAGTGGCTTGCCCAAGGCCAAACAGCTAGGTAATTGTTAAGTGTCTGAGACCAGATTTGAACCCAGGTACTCCTGACTCCAGGGCAGGTGCTTTATCCACTGCACCACCTAGCCGCCTCACCATCACCTATTCAAAAGACATATATACCTAGTCATAAGTGCAATGGATTTTGTTTTTTCAAAACCTCTTATCTGATGATGACATGAAGTCAGTTGCATTTAAACAAACCAACTATATGTACCCTATCTCTCATTTGGAAAATATTTAAAAGTTTTGCAAAAATATTCATTTATAGTATTCTGTAGTAGCTATGGGCTATATAGAGGATTTTAGAATACAAAAGGACCTTAGTAGTCATCAAGTCCAACTTCTTCATTTTATACAGTAGTAATATGAGCTCCAGAGGAGTTAAATAATTTGTTCAAAGTCACAGAGTTAATAACAGTCTACAGGAGGATTTGAAACCAGGTCTTAAGTCCAGGACTGTTCACAATACTATAATAGTCATTTATATCTTTAGTTTAAAACTACGGTTTACTCTGTTCATACTGCCCTATCTTAATCTGCTAAGTAGTCAAATGGACAAGCATTGACTTTTGTCTATTAGCATACCTATCTTGGACCACTTCAAATAGACAATGATTGAACAAGATAGCAGGTCTTTGGAAAATTGCCATGTTCTCTTAACAATGCCTAGTTTCTATCTGAAACAGAGGTCTGTGATTTAAACTCAAAACTCAAATATTATCCTGGTAATGCCATATGGTTGTGAGTTATCCAAGACTATACCCGCCAAAGGATTTAAGTTAAGCTCAACTAAAGAGTAATGGACAGATAAATGGTAGTTGTGAGCTGGCTGCGGTATATTAAAAAAAATTACAGAAGATATGTTGCAAGGTATATATTCAACATAATAAATGATGACAAAAGTTGAACTGATCACATATTCAGAGTGAGAAATAACCAATGGGCTAACTCCATGTTCCATTGGAAGTTTGGTATTATTGTCAAAAGAAAATTAGGTGTTTGGAAATGAAAAATTGGGTGAATCCTCTTGGAAAACTTAGGGAATGACATACTTGGAGGATGCTTAATCTATTGCCGTTTGTGAAAATCCTGTGACCTCTGACCAAAGAATGTTTGAATAAATAATAGAAGGTTTAAAATTTTTCTTTGACCATGTAACAGAATCATCAGCATTTAAACTTTCTATTCTCAAGACCTTGGTATCTTGCAGCATAAATTGGCACACACCTTCTCCAGGATATAAAGAACATGGAAGAAAACACCCCAAAAGAGCAATTCAGATATACCAAATGCCCATAGCTTCATTAATCTGACTATTGGAAAGAATTCTTATCTGGCTCTCTCTCTTTTTTTGTGTTTTGTAAAACCAGTTTTGCAAGTAAAACTGTAACAAGCTAATTTAGAACACCAAACCAAGGATTCTGGCTCACCTTATTTAAAAAAAAAAAGAGAGATTTCTTTGATACATGTTTAACAGTAGTTATTTCCAGATAGAGTTCCCCATCAGCATCATTAAACTTTCTTTTATCAAAAAGAAAAAATAGTGAAGTAAAGCCAATCAACACAATGACCATATCTAGCAACATATATTTTATTCATAATTTGTAATTTCTTAACTCCCACCCAGGTGGGGCCTGCTTTTGGGGGGGAGTGTCCTTCAGGAGGTAGGTGAGTCAATAATCATTTATTAAGCACCTACTATATTTATTAAGCACACACTGTGCTAAGTACTGGGGAATACAAAAAGAGGCAAAAAAAAAAAGTTATCATGCCCTCAGGTAGCTTATACTCTCCAGGGGGAGACAACAAGTAAACAAATTTGTACTAACTAGCTACAAATGGGACGAATAGGAAATAGCAAAGAGAAGCCTTAGAGAGGAAGAGATTAGAACTATTGTCAGCTGTTGCTATTTTATTCTTCCACACCTCTACTGCCCTGAATCCCAGAGTATGGTAATAGTTGTATTAAGCTACAAATTAAGTGTCTATTTGAATTATTTTAATGGTTCTAGTTTTACCAGAATCTAATTGTAGACTGTGAACTTAATCTTCTCACCTCCTACTAACTATAAGAATTTTGCTTCCCCTGGACTCTGATCTAGACATACTCTATGACCATAGTTTGATATTAATAATCAAACAGTTTTCAAAGATATCTGTTATTGTATTTTCAAGGAATTTTACATGATTTCAATATGTATAGGAAACAATTTAAAAATTTTTAATAGTCAGCAGACTAATATCTAATTTTTCCTATGCAGCTTTAAGGAAATCGTGTGAATGTAAAGTTGTGGTGTACTTGAATATCATTTGTGAAACCTTCCTTTCCCTTTTCATATCTTCAACGAGGTATAATAAATAGTCATGTAGATTGTTTTCATACAAATTTCATAGAAATGGTAAAGTCGGCACATGACAATTTTTGGTAAATTTTCCAAATTGGATTTTGAGTAACAATGGCATTTGTCATTTTCCCCCAAAATTTAGTATCCTCTCATCTTTTAGATTTCTTGAAAATCAGTTTCTCAATGCCCTCAAAACTAAAGAATATACCCTCTATATGATTGTACTAGACTTCCTGCTCTTCCCATTCTTTGTTTTCTTTAAGGTGATTTCTACTTTCTCATATAATGCAATGAGGACTGTGGAATTTGATTTCAAACTAAGTAGCTTAAATATTGATTGAGAAAATTGTTCCATTCTTGGCAAATCTTATTTCCAATTTTCCCCTGTATGTTGTCCTACTTCCATACTGAAGTGCTCTTAGAATGATCTGAATTAATTGGTTCTTTCTCTGTTTTCTGTAAATATGTTTTCCCTTCACTGCTTCTCACATTTATCCATTACTGCTTAAAGTCACAAATGGCAGCACAAAGGAGAAAAGTTGGACTTTCCAGAAAGGTAGATTTAGGAAAGACTTTAGAAATGATGGTTTCCCTTCATTGGAAGTCTTAAAGCAGAGACTGAGAACTTATCAACATTCTTATCCTAGTCTAAGTTGGACTACACAGTTCATGGGACAAGAGATGATGGATTAGGGACCTTTGGTTATATGTTTCCTATTCGTCCCATTTGTAGCTAGTTAGTACAAATTTGTTTACTTGTTGTCTCCCCCTGGAGAGTATAATGAAATAAAAATGGTGCCCCGAGATTCAAATCTGTATTTACAATGTAGACAGTTTGATAGTCTGAGACAGAATTTAGAGAGAGGAGGTAGATTAGAGATCATCAAATCCAACTCCTACATTTTACAGGGAAGGAAACTGAGGTTTAAAGTAGGAAAGTGAATTGCCCAAGACTATACAACTAGTAAATATAGATATTAACTCAATCTTATGACTTCAAATCCAATACTATTTCTACTATGCCATGCTAGGTTGTGATTTTTGTTTTGGTCTCTTCCTATGTCAGTAGAGTTTTATTCACAGGCAGTCTAAATGCTCTCTTTCTCCTCTTCCTTGAAAGTATGCCTTCAGAGGATACAATGCCATTCTAACTTTCTTGCTCCTTTTCGCTTATTTTATCTTTTTTTCAATAAAGTATACCATTTTTGACCCGTGTTCTTTTCATTGTTACTACTTCCAACATTGTCATTACTCTATAGTACTTTGCTTGGTAGATAGATGTAAACAGTTTTCTCCTTCCCTCTTTTTTCAGTATAAAGGATTTTTGTTTAGATTTGCAAGCCTTCAGATAAATATATTCTAATATATTAGCCTCTGTTAAATTACTCCATCCTTGTTAAGAAGCCCATCATCTTATTAAAATATAGTCCATAGTCCAGAAATCCAAATTTCATTCTCAAAGATCATTTCCTTAACCAGCTTACTTCCCAAGTCTACCTTCCTTTTCTGAAGACTTCCTTTAAAGTGATCAAAAAACTACTTCTGTACCAAAGGTTTTCAGTATCTAATGTAAGCATATATCAGGCCAGGGGTGTTCTTTCAGGAGGCTGCTCTCTAAAACTATATTCTTTCTTTTTAGTCTTTAAAGTCATCTAACCTTTGATGACCTAATGAGCTAATCTTTGAATTAACCAGAATATTAGTTATTATTATGAGTGTTGGGTTGAAACACCAATGAAAAGTAGTTTCTGAAAGATGAAATTTACTTTGGATACATCTGTTTTCATGAAAAGTAAGCATTTGTTGCCTTCTTGGATTAGTGTGGCTTGGGACTGCATAGTTTTTGAGATTGGACACTGTACTCAAGTCAACCACATTTCATTCATAAACATCTGGGATTAAGCAAGATTTATCCTCTGGGGGCGGCTAGGTGGTGCAGTGGATAGAGCACTGGCCCTGGAGTCAGGAGTACCTGGGTTCAAATCCAGCCTCAGACACTTAATAATTGCCTAGCTGTGTGGCCTTGGGCAAGCCACTTAACCCTATTGCCTAGCAAAAACCTAAAAAAAGAAACAAAAAAAATTTATCCTCTGCTGTGGCCTACATAATAAGTCTATTTTCTAATGAAAACACAAAATTAGTTCCCCAAAAGGGCAAACTTGCCTGGTGACATTAAAAAGAAAATGGTATTATCCTAGGGAGGATATGAGAAAGATATTTGTTTCCATAACCAAACAATTCTTTTTGAAGAATTATTTTCTTCGATAAATTGTCTATGGAAAGGGCATTAGATTTGGAATTAGATTGGAAGACATGGGTTCACATTCTTCAGTTTAGCTACTTACTGTTGAACTAGATGATCTATAAGGATCTATTAGATCTGAATCTATGTTTTACTTTCATGTTGCCTAAGAAATGAGCATTGCATTTGCTATTAGGATTCTTTATATACAAATAAAAAGTAAATAACTAACCAATATACTAATATCTATGAAGGCAATAGCTATATATTCAACTGAATGTGTATGTCTGTATGCATATTTATAGTATTTATGTGTGTATGTTAGTTGTGATCCCTATCAAGAAGTGAGAGAACCAAGATACAGGACAAATGCACAATGTTTGAAGAACTTAACAAAAAATGGCATAAAAGTTCTGTTTGCTTTTGGTTCTGTGTTCTCCCTGTCTGTGATGATCAGCCTAACCAACCCCCTTAGCCCAGATTATCTGGGTGAGTTCTCTGAAAGCTTTCACTTCCATCTTCTTTCCACTTTTTCAATTCAGAAAAATCTACTTTTTCAAATGTATTCTGGGATTGGTTCCTGCCTCGGTAAGATGTACATCAAAACTTTGGGGTTGAGAGCTTTCAGTGTTTGTTCTATTGACTTTTTTATTTGTTTTTATTTTCTAATTTAAGGCAATGGGATTAAGGGACTTGTCCAAGGTCACAGAACTAGGCAATTATTAAGTGTCTGAGGCTGGATTTGAACTCAGTCCTCCTGACTCCAGGGCCGGTGCTCTATCTACTGCACCACCTAGCTGCCCCTATTGACTTTTTCCCATACTATTATATGTCTCCTATTCCCTGTTCACCTAGAACTTGGACCTAACTCCTTATGTACATGGATAGATAGATAGACAGACAGACAGACAGACAGACAGACAGACAGATAGATAGATAGACAGACAGATAGACAGATAGATATAGATATATACTCTATACGTAAATGTATCTACATACACACACATATACATATACATATATATATATATATATATATACACACACACATATTACAAAGAAAAGGTAATCTCAGAGGGACAGGACTGGTACTTGATTGGGGTACCAGGAAAATTTAAGGTAATATTTGAGCTGAAACTTAAAGGAAAGCACAGAAGTTAGGAGTCAAAGGTGAAAAGGGAGAGACTAGTGCAAATGTACAGAGTCAGGAGTGAACAACAATAAATGTCATTGTAGCTAAACTGAGGAGTGAAGTAAGTTAGAAGAAGACTGGAGTATAAGTGTTATGAGAGGACTGGAAAAGGGGAAAGAGGCCTTAGAAACAATAGGAGAAAATTTCAGTTTTAAATTTCTAATTTAAATTTCTAGGTACAAATTTTAAAAGTAAAACTTATGTGTTGTTGTGAAAAAAATTACTCTACTTTCTGCATTAGTCAAAAAGATATGTGGCCCTTTAAAAAACAACACATAAAGGTACCCGTGTGTGTGAAAACAATGCCTTAGGGTAGTAATATCCTGGGTATTAACGTAATATTACATTATGACTGGAGTAGATGTGTGAAATCACAGAAAATAAATTAAAGTTGTGTTAAGAATCAAGGCTTTTGATGTATAATCTTTCACTTCTATGTCAAGTCGTGATCCCCATTCATATTGGGAGCATCCCAGGGGGTCTCATTGAACCTGCACTGAGAGATTTCACCAACTAAATTAAAAAATCATTCAGCTATACTGTGCCAGCCTCAGCTTAGGGACTGGGTGCTGACTTTGTTGTATTTCACAATGGTTCCTGTTTAACCTTGCTCCATACTTGATGCTATTCAGGATACAGTTGATCATGGTCCCTAGCAAGAAATGAGAGAGCCAGGGCAGCTAGGTGGCACATTGGATAGAGCACCAGCCCTGGAGTCAGGAAGAAATGAGAGAACCAAGACACCAGCTTGGGGCAACCATATATTGAATGAAGGACTGGTCAACAGAAAACAGTGCTGAAAATGTCCTAAGTTTGCTTTTGGTTTTGTGTTGTTCCCCCAATATGGTTTACCCAGTCTAACCACCTCTCCAACCCCAGGTTATCTGGGTGGATCATCTGAAAGCTTTCACTTCCTTGCATCTTCTTTCTTCTTCTTCTTCTTCATTTCAGCCCAGTTCCCAACACACACACACACACACACACACACACACACACACACACACACACACACACACACACACACACACACACACACACACACACTGGAATATATACTGGAATTGGTTCCTGCCTCAATGAGCTCCAAATCAAAGCTCTGGGGCTGAGAGAATTTTGACTGCCAATTAGTTGGGTTCTTCCATAATCACGGTGGCTCTCAGTTCTATTGGCTCCCTCTACTCCTACCATGTCTCCATGTCTCTTATGCCTTGACTGTGTGTCTAGAGTTTGAACCTGATATCTTTGTGATGTTTATATCTTCCTGGTTTTCTCATCAAACTCAGCATTTCCGACTTCTGTTGCTATATCTGGTTTCTTGCCTACTTGAGTATGACTCATGATCCTATTTACTTTGATCTTGAGAATCTGGTCATGATCATACTCTAGACTGTTCATTTGCTTTCACATCCTAACTTCTTCCTAGATCACTAACTGCCTGGCTCTGTCAAGGGTCAAGCCCACTCCTATGTTTTCTGATTATTTCCTACTATGTAGGTCTTGTCTTATTTTGATTTTCTCAAACCCTGTTTCTCACATGCATCCATCACCAATAAACACCTGGAATTCCAAGCTATGACACCTCATGCCCTTATGCTGCCCCCACCATCAGAAAATAAGGTGATAACTATAAATTAATAGCAAGATATTAATGACTATAATAAATGAAAATGTAGGATAAATACTCCCTTCACAAAAAAGATAAATCTCTAATGATGAAGTTCAATCAATGGGCCAAGAAGGTAGGAGAGGGAGCAAGAGGACCCAACAGAAAACCTTTCAAAACATTTGTTTTAGGTAACTGTGATTAAAGAGAGATTGTGAAGTATGCTAATACCAGAGAAGCAACTGGTAGCATAATGGATAAAAGGGTCATCTTGCAGTCAGGAGGGCCTGAGTTAGAATCTAGCCTCAGAGACTTCTTGTCCATGTGATCCTGAGCAAGTCACTTAACTTCTTGTTTCCTCATCTGTAAAATGAAACAATAATATCACACACATCACAAGGTTATTGTGAGGAACAAATAAGTTTATACTAGATTCTTTTTAAGTACTTAGTACAGTAGTTGGTACATAGTAGGTACTCTTTGAATACCTATTTCCTTCTTCCTTTCCTTAATATATACTCAATCAATTTCTGGATATCACCATTACTGGACAAAAAAAAAGAGGTTCTCTGGTACTATGAAAGTTGAGTGACAGCATGTTTGAAACCAGAATTTTATTCTGGAAAACATGTGCATGTGGCTTGGCTGGTATTTAGTATAATCCACACAGCCTAAGTGGTTAGTTGCTAAACTGCAAACATCCATCTCATTTCGTCCCAGTCTACTCATGGCCATCTGGACCACTGTATTTCCATTACACGGCCATGTGTATATTAATGAATTGATTGCATCAGATCACATCTTTTATTCAGAAAAAAACAAGAAGCTCCTTTATTCTATTGCCCATTATCAGTGTTTCTTTCATGAGTTTCTTTTTTTCCTTGTGACTGGTCAGTTAGCAATACACATACTTATACCATTAGCATCTACTAAAAGAAGTACACATATATTGGAGAAACACCTTTAGATTGAGCTTGGATCCTTACAAAGAAAGCATTGAGTGATAGTCACTTTCTGGGTGTTTTTTTCTTTACAAGTTTAATTCAGAGATTTCTATACCATTAAGGTGGGTAGCTCCCCAAGACAGATGATTTTGAGAAAATAGAGAGGGGGCACCAAAAAAAGTAAGCAACATAAGGTGCCCTAGAAGGATGAGGGCCTTGAATTTGTTGAGTATAACTAGAAAATGAGTCAAAGCAAAGTCTGAGAGAAGAATGTCCTCAAATGTGAAAAATATGTTTAAATACCTATATTTTGGATATGGCCTAAAATTTGACAATTAATTCAAATTACCCAAATGTGTAATAAATTAACAATATTGGGGGGAAATATTAGCACATAGCAACAACAATAATAATACCTAGAAATTATATAGTGTCTTCTGTTTGCCAGCACTGTGCTGAGCACTTTATGATTATTAGCTTAATTGATCTTGACAGTATGATATATCCCTATTTTATAGTTAGGGAAATTGAAGAAAACTAAAGATAAGGGATTTGCTTATTGTCACATAGCTAGTAAGAATCTGAAATCAGATTTGAACTTAGGACTTCCTTACTCTAGATCTAGCACTCTACCCATTGTAACACCTAGCTGCCATAAGAACTTATATATTCATAATAACAATACATCAGATTATCCAAATGATTGTTTGTCACTTTAGAAAGCAATATAAGCTTATTTTAAGTGCCATTGTTCAGAACATTTTTGGATAGGAGTAGCTAGGTGGTGCAGTGGATAGAGTACCAGCCCTGAGTTCAAATTTGACCTCAGATACTTAATTGCCTAGCTGTGTGACCTTGGACAAGTCACTTAAAACCCCACTGCCTTAAATAAATTTAAAAAAATTTTAAAGATATTTTTGGAATTGGCTTCAGCATAACCATACTAGAAAATATATCTTATCACTCTCTAATCATATCTTGTATTTAGCCATATATAGCATCATTCATGTCAATAGCCATCTTATTCACCACACATAATTTTAAGTGTCTTTAGGGATCTTTCCGAAATTGTAATATCTCCTCAAGATGAAGTTTGGCCACCATTAAGAATTTTCAAAGGAATGTGCCACAGGCTCAGAAATCAGTGTTAACATGGAAATTTTGAATATGTTTTCAGTTAATGGAGACATCATTGGGAAAAGTATATATGTTGGCAAGGTGACTCATTTGGAAGAGAAAAACTCAGTTACGTGTATACATTCTAGTAAGTCACACTACGGAGACAATGGGAAAGGATTGTCCTGCTTTCTTCAGTGACACTTAAGGTATGAGGCAAGAAGACTTATTAAAGAAGAGAATCAAGGGAAATGTAGGAATGAATGAATGAATGAACACATAATGATTTATTAAGTTTCTACTATGTCTTAGGCATTATTTTAAATACTGTGGACATAGATAGATACATACATGAGGCTTTTTCTACCTTTAAGAATTAAATATTCAAGAGGCAGATGGTGTGGTGGACAGAGCAATGGCCCTGAAGTCAAGAGGACCTAAGTTCAAAATTGGCTTCAGCTGTGTGGCTTTGGGCACATCACTTAATACCATTGCCTTGCAAAAAAAAAAAAAGTAATAGCACGAGACGCCACATATCAAGGAGTAGAAAGGAATTTTGTTCAGGGGAATCAGAGTGAGTAGAGCTATTGAGTTTTGACATTCAACTTTTTTAATAGCAATGGTTTCTTTGATATGTTCTCAGCAATTAGTGGAAATCAGAATAAGGGAAAGCAAGTAATTGGTAGCAGAGTAGATGACAAAATGTCTGATAGTCACTTTATTCCTGGGGTTGGATGGCATATGATGCACCTGTCCTTTACAAAGGATGTTGTAACACTCCCTGTGCCATTGTTCCTTGAATCTCTATCCTTTTCTGGTCTCTAGAGGTTAGTTCCAAATCATGGCTGTTTCAGGTTAGAGAAGAAATTTGGCAAGCAGATGGCAAGACACCCAGGTAAGCCCTGGTTTTCCCTAAAAGGGCAAGTCAAAAAAAGGAAGTAAGAGAGAGATAAAGGAGAGGCAGCTAGGTGGCTCAGTGGGTAGAGCACCAGCCCTGGAGTCAGAACCTGAGTTCAAATCTGATCTCAGACATTTAATATTCACTTGGCTATGTGATCTAGGCTAAGTTACTTAATCCCATAGCCTTGCAAGAACACACACACACACACACACACACACACACAGAGAGAGAGAGAGAGAGAGAGAGACAGAGAGAGAGAGAGAGAGAGAGAGAGAGAGAGAGAGAGAGACAGAGAGAGAGAGAGAGAGAGAGAGAGAGAGAGAGAGAGAGAGAGAGAGAGAGAGAGAGAGAGAGAGAGAGACAAAGGAGTCCTAAAATGTTTCTCAGGTTCTAAGAGATGACTAGGCAAACTCTGAGCTGTTAAAGTAGATCGATAGAAAGGGGAACATGTGGAGCAATTTGGCCATGGTTACTCTCAAATCTATGACTACCAGCAAAAACCTATAGCATTTCAGACCCCTTGAATTCTAAAGTAAATGGGCCTCTCTTCCAATATGCTAGGAAAATCAAGGGGGGAATAAGTTCATAAGAGATTATTCCCTGTTGTTTGTGGGGGTAGGATGCAGATATTTATAATTTGATTCTCTCTTGTTTTCCTACATTGATTTCATGTTTTAATTAAATGTTTTTGTTATTGGTTTGATGACTTCTACAAGGTTTGATAATAGCAGATGTGCTAGATTGGGGCTCATATCAGTCTTTGCATAATTGATTACAAAAACTGTCATACTGAACTTGGGAAAAATCAAGATTCAGCATCAGAGATTTTAAATCTTTGAGAAGTCCTGCTATTAATTTGTGCTGACTTATCTATGATCATCAAAATTCTACAGGAATTTTGAGTTTAAAGATATAATGATATAGTGTTCCAAGTATATGTATGTGTGTAGATACACACCTGTATATGTATATCCATGCAGTATATGTGTTATATATTAATATATAGGAGCCTTTTATATATGCACATATGTATGCATATTTACACACAGGATATATAAGGAACATTGGATTGGCGTTTTTGGTGGAAGGTTATCTTACATAGATTTTGTCTTGATTCTAGATGTGTTATTAGGATATGCATGTATTTCCCCAACTTTATAGCAAGGGCTGGACCAAACATCTCAGACCCATTAATGGAGATGGTATGATGATATGAATACAGAGCCAATCTCAGAGTCAGAAATTTCATCTCTGACACATGTTGGTCATGTGACTCTGAGCAAGTCACCTATCATAGACATTACAAATTACATAAGAGGAACCAATCTGAATGAATAGCATTTTTTCATTGGGACTTTTCTATATTAGTGAAATCAAAGATCCTATATTCCTTTAAAAAAGATGTAGTAGCAGCTAGGTGGCACAGTGGATAGAGCAGCAGCCCTGAAGTCAGGAGGACCTGAGTTCTAATGTGACCTCAGACACTAATAGTTGCCTAGCTGTGTGACCTTGGGCAAATCACATGAGCCCCTTGCCTTACCAAAAAAATAAACAAAAAAAGCTGTAAGGGAGTAACTAAGTAGAGTTGTAGATATAGTACTAGCCTTGAAGTCGGGAGGACCTGAGTTCAAATGTGACCTCAGATTACCAGCTGTGTGACCCTGGGCAGGTCATTTAATCCAGATTGTCTCAAAAAAAAAAAAGATGCTCTAACACCCCTTCCCACAGTACCATTGTTCCTTGAGTCTATTCCTCCAGAAGACCTCTAGTTGATCAAGCAACTACTATGTATCCCTGCATAGGATCCCTACAGCTCAGCCAGTGTCTGGAAGACAGAAGAAACAATTCCTGCTGAATTCAGTTTCTTAGGTTAGAATTGATTTGAAGGAGCAAAGAAGAGGGGGAAAAAACTGGTAGAAATGTGATTTAGGGGCGGCTAGGTGGCGCAGTGGATAGAGCACCAGTCCTGGAGTCAGGAGTACCTGGGTTCAAATCTGACCTCAGAACCTAGTTGTGTGGCCTTAGGCAAGCCACTTAACCCCATTTGCCTTGCAAAAACTTAAAAAAAGAAAAAGACACAAAATGTGATTTAAATTCAGCCCCATTTCAGTGTCCCATTCCAAAATGATGAATAAAGGGGGAAATGAGATGAGGACTGAAATGGCTACAAAGCCAGATTCCAATATTCATCAATGCATTTCTTAGGATTTTCACTGTTGGTCCATTCTGAAATTATCCATCATCAGGATTTTAAACTAGTCAGAAAGAACAACTCTTCAATGACCTTCATTAAGCTATCTCTAAGTTATAGTCATGTACTCAGTATCTCAAGAGAATGAATTGGTTTGACAGGAGAATTCTGTGTCCCTAGTCTATCCTAGGAGAATGACATCTGGAATGATCTGTATATAATCGGTGAGAGATGTTATGAAAAAGATTCCGCCTCTGATGAGAGATTAAACTAAGCTTTTTTTCCTATGGCCTCTTCCAACTCCAAAATCAATGATTCTGTGACTCTCAGATGACTGAAGGAAGATGGATTAGATGACCTTTCAAAGTCCTCTTCAACCTTTAGATACTATTAATCAAGTAGGCAGTAAATATGCCTTCCTTAAGATTAGCAAGCTTCCCAATGTAAATATTTCAACAGTAAATTCAGGAGATTATTATTTGAGGCAGATTTCCTGGAATGGAAAATTAGCTCCTTCCCTCGGGGCTTCTCTCTTAAAGTACAACATCTGGAAACCAATTTCCCATATTGCTAGAGGAGCCTGCAGTATTTTTACCATTGAGCATTTCACAACTTATCAAGCACATGAAGAAACCTCATTTTAGCCTGTAAGCATGCATCAATGTTCCCAAATAAAGGACTGTCGTATAGAGTAAACTCATTCACCAGTAGAATAAATAACTATGGCTTGTACACCTACTGGATTCAAGGCACCTTATGGAAAACTATCCCTGATCCCCCAAATCCTGTCATTTATGATTTGAAAGTGGTTATGATTAAAAATGCACAGCTATCCCAAGTACTTGAGGCAAGCTGGTTGGTGATGAGTCTAGGGTGTTGGAAAAAACTCATAGGAGGCCCAGTCTCAAATCCTGTTTTTAACACTTAATAGCAATTTGGCCCCAATTAAGTCATTTAACCTCTTGAAGCTTCAATTTCCTAAATTATGAATGAGAATAATAACACTTTCTTCATAGGATTGTGGTGAGACTCAGGTGAAATAATGTATGGAAATGTTTTGCAAACCTTAGAGTCTAGATAAATCTCAGCTATGATTATTATAATAATTCTCATGTCAAGATAGGTTCCTTTTAAAAATTAATTAGCTTAATTTTAATTTATGGAATAAAACAGTCATTTCCATAACATGGTATAATAAAAAATGAATGCACATGAAACTGTGACTCTATTATGGATGAAATCCTATTACTTTTAAATATTTAATAAAGTTATCATGTAAATTTCATTATTTTTCTCTTTCTTCCCCTCTCTTTCTCACACCCTAGAGATAGCTACCATTGGATATAAATATATGTATGTATATATATATATATAAAATCATTCTACATATACTTCTATTTAGCAGTTCTTTCTTTTTCTTTTTTTTAGGTTTTTGCAAGGCAAATGGGTTTAAGTGTCTTGCCCAAGGCCACACAGCTAGGTAATTATTAAGTGTCTGAGGTCGAATTTGAACTTAGGTACTCCTGACTCCAAGGCCAGTGCTTTATCCACTAAGCTACCTAGCCGCCCAGTTCTTTCTTTTTCTTAAGGAAATTCTCAACCTTGGAATTCTAGTAGGAGTTGAACTAGAATCCCCACAAGTAATAGAGTTTATTTATTTTATTTTTGAGACAAGGTCTCCTCATCCTATCCAGGGTAGAAGTTCAGGGGCAATTTCCCAGTTTGATTTCACTAATGATAGGCAGAGAGCTTTGACTTGATCTCTTCCAACCTCTTTAGGCAATCTGGTAACGCTACTTACCACCACCTCTACCTCAGAAAGAATAATCATATTAATAATGAATCTAGAGTCTCAGAGTCTAGAGTCATATTGATAGTGAATCTAGAGTCTCAGAACTCCTGAACTCAAGGATTCATCAGCCTCAGTCTCCTCAGTTGCTGGAATTAACCTTAACTGTCAATCATTAGGTTTAATAGGGAACATACCATACCAAAACCAGGAAGAAAAACAATGGAACAAACATTTACTGCTGGTGATCCTGGGAGGGAGGGACAGAAGGAAGGAAGGGAAGGAGGGAAGAAAGAAAAGAGGGAGAGAAGAATTGGGTCTTGGAAATTAAGCCGAAATTGGGCTGAATAAAGTTTAAGTTTCTTGAGGCAGCTTCCTTCAACAATAGCAAAACTGCCATAATAACAGCACCTATGTATCAAAGTTCTCCATCTATGACTCTGGTTCTTGGTACTGTCCCTTGATGAGTTTCAAGTCAGTGACTTCCAAGGTCTGTTTTCTGCCCTGAATTTCCACAAGGTGTGCAACTGCCTCACATAACACCAACTGGGGTGTCATTTGAATCAAAAACCTGTTTTGCAAAAGGAGAAGGGAAAGAGTCAATATTTCTCAGGTACAGGGTGCGCTGCTGTGTTACATTCACACTCCGGCTTCCTTTTTCACAGGAGTGCAAGCAATCACCCAGCCACCCACCAAAAAAGTAAAAGAAGCAGCACAACCAGGCAGCTCACTACCAAAGTGAATGTCTAAAGCTAAATGGCAAGAAGCAACCTAGTAAGAATTGCAGACCCACTCATGCTGGAGGTAAGTAAATAAATTGATGCCCTATAGTACCTGGAACTTGGACATTAAATCATATGGATTCCATCTATTTAAAAACAGAAGAGGGTGATTCTCTGGTACCATGGCAACAGCCACATCATTAACGGTTCCCTTCAAGAAAAATATATAGAACTGTGACCTGCACCCCTACATCCTTGGTGTCAATTTTACAAACCAGAAGCTTAGAGTTTGGAATTGGGTTTCAGGTTTTCTCTTATAATTAAAATTTGTCCTTCTTAGAAATATACAACTAATTCTAAACACTACCATTCTTCTGTTCAGGGGAGCTAAGGACACATTAAGAGGCTCCTAAAGCTGAGATCTTCAAAAGATTCATCCCCAGACTCTCAGAGTCAGCATATAGTGAAAAATTACCAGATTGTATCCAAGGAGGTGAACAGGAGGATTCTCATTAAGTAGGTAGGTCGCAAAGTGGATAGAGAACTAGGCTTAAAGTTGGAAATCTGACCTCAGATACTTATTAGCCATGTGACCTGAGCAAATCATTTAACCTCCATTTGCCTTAGTTTCCTCAACTATAAAATGTGGATAATAATAACCTACCTCACAGGGTTGTTGGGAGGACTAAAGAGATAATATTTGTAAACTGATTAGCATAGTTCCTGGTACATAATATGTATTTGTTTCTTTTCTTCCCATAAAATGAATGTGTTTTCTCTGGACCTGAAATCTATGATGAGCTCACATTGTACTTTGTTTTCTACTTCTTTGCTATGTTTATCATGTAATCTCATGTATTATACTTATCTGGGTTTATATCTTGTCTTCATGAGACTATAAACCTCATGAGAGTATGGACTTTCATCTAAATTTTGCTTCTTCCCCCAGTACCTACCACGGTGCTCTGTTCTTAATTCATGATTTTTGTTTGATTGAACAAGTGAGTGAGTGAATGAATGAATGAATGGACGGATGAAGGTCAGATGTAGTAGACAAAGCTGCCAAGGAGAAGAATCACTCACCCTTTGCAGAAAGGAAATATATCTCTATTTCCTTGGATAAGGAATACTGCATATCTTTCAATATTAAGGGTTAATAAGGTCTATGGTCCTGTAATCTACATGAGTAGGTTAATTCTAGTGTGTCCTAGATAGCTGAGAGAGAGAGAGAGAGATTTAAAACTTCAGAGGAGCCAGCTGAAAGCTGTAGGGGATACACAGGCTGCCAAACAAGCATCAGGATGTGCTGCTCAGAGGGGCAAGGAAAAACTCTCAACAGCAGACATCACTCCACTCCCACTTCCTGTGCCTCAATTTCCACATAAATAAAGTGGAAAATCACTTCATTCATCAAACATTTTCTGAATATATATCATATTGCTTTATATTGCACTCTTTTAGGCACTGAAGACACAAAGCTGAAAAAGTGTATAGCCTCTACACTTAAGGAACTTTCAATATGTCAGAAGTAGATAGATATAGCAAGATATTATACAAAATAAAATGTGACAAGAGGAAAGAGGAATCTGGACAGAATTTGAGGAGGGGACTCTTTCACCTTGGAGGAAAGACCATCATGGACCAGGAACCTTGAAGGAAGATTATTTCTACAGGTAAAAATTTGGAGGAAGTACATTACAGCCTTAGAGAACAACTTGTGTGAATTGAATGCAGAGTGGTAGAAAAGGGCAGAATCAGGAAGTTGTGAAGAGTCTGTCTAGTTTAACTGTGACTTGGAGCATTTGAAGGGGAATAAGTAAGACTGGAAACGTAGATTGGATCAGATTGTTGAGAATCTTGAATGCCATGACCAGGAATTTAATTTTATCCCAGAGTCAATAGAGACTCACTGAAAGTTTTTTACATGGCCTGATGTGTACTTTAGAAAGATATTGTTGACAGATGCAGAGGAGAGAGAGAGAGAGAGAGAGAGAGAGAGAGAGAGAGAGAGAGAGAGAGAGAGAGAGAGAGAGAGAGAGAGATGGAAAGAAAAGAGACTATGTAGGACAATAGTCTGAATTGAAGGTGATGAAGACCTGACCTAAACTGAGGTCTGTGTGACTAGAAAAGAGGAACTAAATTCTAGGATCTCTTAGAAAGCATATATCAATTAATACTCTTTGAGTCTATTGGTGAAAATAATTATGTAACCTCAAGATTTGTTTATGTTTTATGGAATGAAAATGTTCTACTCTTTGTATACAACATTGCCAATATTAACCTAATGCAGTACTTTGAGGTGATTTTTTTAAAACGGGAATACAATTTATCCTTAGTTTGTGACTCTGGGACCAAAGATACAGCTTGAAATGATGGGAAGAGATTGTACTTGGAATTAAGATTGAAACTGGAAATTGGAAACGCCTCAGGCATTTACTATTTGGGTTACTTTTACATTTTCTCAACTGTAAAATAGAGATAATAATTACTAGAGTACCTTCCTCACAGGGGAATAAATGAGATAATTTATGTAAAACATTTTGCAAACTTCAAACTCCATATAAATGGCAGCTGCTTTTATTTGCAAGATAGATATCTAGGATTAGTTGCACCAGATGGTGACCATGAAATAGAGGAGATCAAACCATCTTCTATGAAGACTAATCGCAAGAAATCATAAATCTTGGCATCATGTTCTAACACCTGAACCAACCAGCTGCAGACACATTTTTAATAACATTAGAGAAAAAGAAGCTAGATTATATTCATTTCATCCATTCCCAAACTTGACTAAAATTAGAATGTAATTAGATTGGAAGATCTTTCAGAAATAGGTCTCCAATTATCTCCCATTCTGTTTCTCTAAGTAAGTTACCAATAGTAGTCTATTCTCAGACCAAATGTCTTGGTCTGAGATGATCAAAATATAATAGAAATCTTAGAAATTCTTCAGTTCTGGATGTTTCTTTCCAGTCATCTGGGTGCAATATGTTTCTGGTTTGGTTCCATCCTTCTCTGGCTCCCTAAGAAGTTAATATTTTCTTTATTATTCTATCTTGCTTTTCCTTTATTCAAAATCAAATTCTCTTGAACTACATGGATAAGAATGTATTTGTTCATGAAGTGTCCTTGGACATTTGAGCAAGGAAACTCTATCTTCTCTTTGCAGAGGTAGGAGACTATGAGTATGAGTACTGTATATACACTGTTAGATATGATTGATGTGTTGATTGATTTTGTCGATCTCATTTTTTTCTTTTTTGTAAGTCTTTGTTCTTAGGGATAAGTTTCTTCACAGAGGATAGGGAAGAAAAATATTTGGAAATTAAAAAAAAGAAAGTTTTTTTTAAAAACTTAAGCAAACACCGACCTGAATTCAAATCCAACCTCAGGGACTTAGCAACTATATTAATTTAGGCAAGTCACTTAATCCCAATTGTCTCAAAAAAAACTTAAGAGACATTTAAGACTAATAAAAGAGGAAAAAAACCCTTATATTACAAATAATAACCTTATGAATGCTATAGTTCCCCAAGAGTCTGCTGTAAAGTATTTGGGTAGTAAATCTGGAAAGCTAGATCTGGAACTGGAAGATGTGTGGTCAAACCCTACCTCTGTCATCTACTCACTGGGTAACCCATGGACAAATCTCAACATCTAACAAGGCAACTTGGAATTGAAATTGCCAATTTATTGTTGAAATTACAAGTCAAAACAAATGTATCAAAAAGCAACCTAGAGGTCTTGATCCAAAATTTAAAGGAATTTTAAAGGAATTGAATAGTCCTTTAACTGAATATTTTGATTCAATAGTTCAGCTCAATTCAACAGAAATGTATTAGATTTGCTATGTGCAAGGTTTGGGGTAAGACTACTGAAAGAAGATAGGATTCAACTTATCTTTTAGGATAATACAAGAAAAGACAATAATGCCCTCTCTTGTAATGTCCCTTGGAATCTTTGTTAGTTCCAATAATGGGCTGGATGGATCATCAGTTTGACTCAGCACAGCAATTTCTATGTCCAATGTCACTCCTGTTATACCAAGGAAAGAGGAACTCTAATTCCAAATTGTCCCTGTTCCCAGCTCTTAAAAAATTCTCTAGCTAGCTAACTTTTCTCTTTCAATAAATTGTGTTTTGCCTTCCATTACAATGTCTGGTCTCTATTTTTGCTCTGGCAACTGGCTTATGCAATGCCACTTTCTGTATGTATACTTGCTCCATCTCAATGATGTCTTTGTAGTAAGTCTATGGCTTCAAAATTTGACTGTCTTTCTATTAAAAAGAAGCAAAGGGATAAAGGCCCTCAAGTCCCTTGCCTGAACTCAGACTAACATAGGGCGAGATACAGAGCAGAGTTTATTTATTTATTCTGGTAGGAAACTCAAAGGACTCATGACAAGCCCATTAACAACCAAGACCACTCTTATCTTTGTATGATCACAATTTCTCTAGGGATCTATACAGTCCACATGAAAAAGTAGAATTGAAGAGAGAGGTCTGGGTTTTTTTTCATTTCCATGCCGCAGTTATTCCTATCATGAGATAAATTGTGTTGATATGCAAATTTCTCCCCAGAGAACCCATACCATCCAAGTCATCCTTTTAGCTCCACCTGCTAGCTCTGTTCTAAGCCATCTTTCTAGAGATAAAGGGATAGATTAGAAGAAGAAATGAGGGTGACTATGTGGCGTAGTGGATAAAACACGGGCCTTGGAGTCAGGAGTACCTGGGTTCAAATCTGGTCTCAGACACTTAATAATGACCTAGCTGTATGGCCTTGGGCAAGCCACTTTAACTCCATTTGTCTTGCAAAACCTAAAAAAAAGAAGAAGAAGAAGAAATGAGTATGAAACATGAAAGATATTTTGCACTAGAGCAAACTACAATAGTAAAGACCTCACCCCCACCACAATCCTCTAGCAGTTTTTTTTTTATTTTAAGTAGGCCACAGGGCTAAAGAAAAACCAAGATAAATGTGTAAAGGTATGTATGTGAATGTATAATGTGTGTAAGTACATGTGTACATATGTGTAACATGTGTGTATTGGAGAAGTGGAAGAGGGCTAAAGAGATTAGGGAGGGATGGGAAGAGAGAGAGAGAGAGAGAGAGAGAGAGAGAGAGAGAGAGAGAGAGAGACTGAGAATAAGCACCTAAGGTCTCTCTTCCAGTATCTTGGAAATCAAGAGTATTGTAGCATAATTTTGCTTCCTTATGTCTGCCTTAATTCTCTTAGTGTTTGGAAACATGTTTAGCATTTAATTTCCTTCCTACTCAGGGTTTGTATTCATCATGCACACTCATCTGGTTCTTCCTGCTGAATCCCTTGTCCCCCACCCCACCTACACTTTTCTTTTCAAAAATTGAAATTCTTCTACTGTATTTCAGTGATAGGAGTTCTCTTTTGTGTATCAGTATCAAACCAGTTATTATCAACACAATGGAATTGACACTCCAGGCTAATAGATAAGAATATGTCTTCCTTTACTCTAAGGCTTGGACAATTTTAAAATAAGTTCCTTCAATATGAAGGGAGGCCCAAAGTAGTGAGCAAAGTGCTTCCTATGTTGGTAGGATGCTAAGATGGATGAAATGTTTTACAGTATTTTTAGTCTATACCATGCAGCTTTAAATAATTTAAAACTCTATGTAATCTTGGTTTCATGTGGTTTTGTTTTGTCTCTTAAAGTCGACTGTGACCTCTCTGAGTTCAGATACCAAAAAACCTTCAACATCATGGAATGGAGTGCTAGCCTTGGAGTCAGAGGAGACCTGACCTGGATCCAGGTTCTGACACTCATTATTCCTGTGACTTAAAATCTCTGAGCCTTCATTTCCTCCATAGAAAGGGGGATAATTATAGTGGTACTACCTACCTCAAGTTGTTGAGATGAAGAAAAAGGAGGAGGAATTTTTGCATTTTTAAATTCCATTTAAATGTGAGCTAATAGGTTTTATATTTCTATGTTACCACCAAGCATAGAAGTGCTATTATTCATAGAACATATAGATAGTACATGCACAAAAGAGAACTTCTGTCACTAAAATTCAGTAGGAGAATTCCAATTTTTGAAAATCAAGTATAGGTGAGATGGGAGCAAGAGATACAACAGAATCTCTTGAATATATATATATATATATATATATATATATATATATACACATATATATGTATGTGTATATATATATATATATATATATATATATACATGCCATGTATAGTTATAGATGTGTGGGTCTGTACAACATTTTATGTATATTATCTTAAACAGCAAGGTAGAATCAGTGCCTCTATTTCCTTCTCTCTCATTTGCTTCTTAGTTGCCAAGTCCCCCTACTCTTAATCCTCACTCTTCTTGATGATTTCTCTGTAGTATTTGATGCTTTCAATCACCCTCTTCAGTTTGATACTCTCTTTTAAGTTTTTCATGGCACAATTCTCCTCGTTCTCCTACCTTCTTGGCCAGACCTCAGTATTCTTTACTGGATCTTCATCCAGGTAAGTTTCAATGAGCAAGAATGACCCCCAAGGCTTTGTTCTAGGTCCTCCTTTCTTCTCTATACTATTTTGCTTGGTCATCCCATCTATTTATCCAACACTCTCCCCTGCTTTCCAGTCTTCTATTTCCAAGTAGCTATTGGATATCTCAAATTGGACAGTGCCTAGACATCTAGAATTCATTAGATCTGAAACTTCCTTATTACTTTTGAGGTCACCATCATCTTTCCAGTCACAGGCTCACAAGTATCATTCTTAACTTCTCAGTCTTTCACTCACCCATATCCATCCAATTACAAGTTCTTTGGGAGGGGGGGGATGACAAGAGAATGAACTACTTGAAGCCCCTCTAAATTTTGGCTAGTCATAATTTGATGGCTTTTGGTGTTTTTTGGGGGGGAATGAGTTTCTGGGAATCCTGCCTTCACACTGTCAAAAGAAAGAACTAGATGAGTATGTACTATGAATAACAGTTACCATATAGAGACTATCTTTCTCATTTGCTTCCTTCTTCTGATGTTCACATCACCCTGATGTAAGACTCCCAACATCTCTATTGCTTATTATCTTAGAGGCAGCTAAGTAGCCCAAATCAGCTCTCTGTGTGACCCTGGGCAAGTCAATTAATTCCCCTTTGTTTCCATTTTGTCAATTATAAAAATGAGGATAGTCCTAGAAGTATCTCACTTACAAAGATGTGAGAATCAAATAAGATGATATTTGTAAATTGCTTAGAACAGTGTCTGGTATAAGCCCTAATAAATGTTTCTCTCTCCCCCACACTCCATCTATCTGTCTGTCTGTCCATCAATATCATGGTTCTGTTGCTTGCTGCTCTTCAGTTATGGAACCTATTTAGTTAGTAATTCAATGTTATAGGGGTCAGCTAGGTAATGCCTAATGATAGAGCACTGGCCTTGGAGTCAGAAGGACCAGAGTTCGAATTCAATCTCAGACACTTGACTCTTACTGGCTGTGTGACCTTGGGCAGTCATCTCAGGAACATATAGTTTCCTCCAATTCTGGAGCATGTGAGTCTCTGACAATAGGTTTCCCCTTCAGAGAACTAAATCTAGATATCTTTAGCCCCTCTCCTGGATTTATATCATGGTCCTAGAACTCTGTTCCTATAATAAAGACTGACCTAACAGTAGTACTCTGAAACTGATTGTTGATTATTTCTATGATCTGTTGTTTGATCTACTCTTTCTTTTTTTTGGGGGGGGGGTGTTGCTAGGCAGTGGGGTTAAGTGGCTTGCCCAAGGTCACATAGCTAGGTAATTATTAAGTATCTGAGGTCGGATTTGAACTCAGGTCCTCCTAACTCCAGAGCCAGTGCTCTATCTACTGTATCACCTAGCTACCCCCTCATTCTTTTTTTTAACTTTTTAATATATTTTTATTAAATAATGCTATATGAGTTGATTCTCTATGTTAACCAAATTGGAGAGCTACAATTTATACCTTATAAAATGTATAATTTTGATTATAATATAATATTAAGAAATATTGGTAAAAATAGCAGCTAGAGTTCTTAACAAAATCAGATTCTCAAATCAACTAAACATTTTTTAATTTAAAATTGTGGTATTGATCACAAAACGCTGTATCTGACCTTAAAGTTATGACCCTATTGGATCTTCACAGATCACTCTTTTTTGAGGTGATCAGACAAGTCCTTTGGCTTATTTATTTTATATTATTAAAATAATCTTGTTGTGAAAGTAAACATAATGCCCCCTCCAAAAAAAGATGAGAAACCTCAGGAGAGAGAAAAAAAAAGTTTACTTCAGTCTGTGTTCAGATTCCAATGTCTCTGTCTCTGTGAATTGTCTTCATTATCATGAATCCACCAAAGAAGTTGCTACAATATTCTTCCCACAGTTGCTATTACTAGTTGTTTTTCCCTCCACTCTGTTCCTTCCACTCTCATTTATTCTATTCTCTCTCTCCTTTCACCCTATCCCTGTTCAAAAGTGTGTTGTACCCTCTCCCTCAATCTTCCCTCTCTTCTATCACATACTACCCCCTTCCCTCATCTGCCATTCCCCCTTATCCCATCCCTTTCCCTCTCATTTTTCTCTAGGATAAGATAGATTTCTATACCCTTTTACATGTGTATTATTTCCTCTCTGAGCCATTTCTGATGAGAATGAAGGCTCACTCATTCTCCCTTCCCTTCCCCTATTCCACTTCATTGAAAAAAAGCTTTTTCTTGGTTTTTATGTGAAATATCTTAGCCCCTTCCTCTCCTTTCTCTTCCTCCCACAGTACTTCCCTTTATCACCCATTGACTCCATCTTTTTACCATATTATATCATTATATTTGGCTCCTTCCTGTGCCTTGTCTATATATGCTCCTCCTAACTGCTCTTATGAATGAGAAAGTTCATAATAATTTTCAGTATCTTCTTCCCATGCAGGAATACAAACAGTTCAACATCATTAAGATCATCATAGTTAGTCCTTCTCCTCTATCCTCTCTATGGTTCACCTGAGTCCTGTACTTGATCAAACTTTCTGTTTCAGCTCTGGTTGTTTCAGTAGGAAAGTTTGAAAGTCCCCTGTTTCATTGAAAATCCATCTTTTCCCCCGAAAGAGGATGTTCAGTTTTGCTAAGTAATTGATTCTCAGTTATAAACCAAGATCTTTTGCCTTCCGGAATATTATATTCCAAGTCCTGCGAGCCCTTAATGTAGATGCTGCCAGATCCTGTAAAATCCTGACTATAGAGCTACAGTAGTTGAATTGTTTGTTTCTGTCAGCTTTTAATATTTTCTCTTTGACTTGAGAGTTTTGGAATTTGGCTATAACATTCCTGGAAGTTTTTCTTTTGGGATCTCTTTTAGGAGGTGATCAGTGAATTCCCTCAATTTCTATTTTACCCTCTGCTTCTAGGATCTCAAAGCAATTTTGCTGTATTATTATTTCTTGAAAAATGAAATCTAGGCTCTTTACTTGGTCATGACTTTCAGGTAGCCCAGTAATTTTTAAATTATCTCTTCTGGATCTGTTTTCAAGATCAGTTGCTTTTCCAGTGAGATAGTTAACATTTTCTTCTAATTTGGGGGATTTTTTAGAATAGTTTTATTTCTTCCTGATTTCTTGCAAAGTCATCGGCTTCCTTTAGTTCCATTCTGCATTTGAAGGAGTTATTTTCTTCAGAGAGCTTTTTATCTCCTTTTCCAGCTGGTCAATTCTGCTTTTTAAGACATTCTTCTTCTCATTTGCCTTTTGTGTTGCTTTTTCCATTTGGCCTAAACTGGTTCTTAAAATATTATTTTCTTCAATTTTTTTTTTTGTATTTCTTTGATCAAGCTGCTGATTTGGTTTTCATGATTTATCTGCATTGCTCTCATTTCTCCTCCCAATTTTTCCTCTACCTCCCTTAATTGCTTTACAAAGTCTTTTTTTGAGCCTCATCCATAGCCTGAGTCTATTTTCTATTTCTCTTGGAGGTTTTGGGTACAGAAGCTTCAACTTTGTCACTTTCTAAATCTTCCAAGGGACCAAAGTAATTTTCTCTGTTCAGATTCTTCTCTTTCTTTTGTTTGCTCATTTCCTCAGCCTATGACTGAGATATCGCACTTCCAAAGCTTTGGGGGGTAACCCACAGGGACCTTAATTCCTCCAAGATCTTATGAGAGGCTTTGACTGCTCTCTTGCCTGTGCTTTGGTATGTGGATGACCATAGGCGTTCCCTTCTGCCCTGGAGCTGTGAGGAGAGTTCCTGCTGCAATCTGGATTTGGGTGTGGGTAAACAGCTGATTCCTGCCCCAGGGAGAGCAGAGAGACCTCTGCAGGATCCCCCAACCCCCTTACCATCTGTGGGCTGCGCTCTGGAGGTACAGGCTGGCTTCCCTGATTCCCACTGCAGGTTCTCACCATAGGGCTGCTCTTAGGCCACTACTCACTCCATACTCACTATAGTGAGGCAGAGTTCTCTCACCAACCTTTCAAGCTGTTCCCATCCAGGAGGTCTGGAAATTGCCCCCTCTGCCACAGACCCAGGCTCCTATATTCTGCCAGGCTGTGCTGCACTCTCAGCAGCTTTTTCCAACCCCCCAGTCCCAGTGAAACAGACCTTTTCCATGGAACATTTAAGTTGTCATGAACTGGGAATTTGTATCACTCAGTCTTTCTGTGGGTTATGCCCCTCTAAATTTTGGCTAGTCATAATTTGATGGCTTTTGGTGTTTTGGGGGGAATGAGTTTCTGGGAATTCCTGCCTTCACATTGCCATCTTGGCTCCATTAATCCACTCATTCTTTAAAATTAGGTTATTTAGTTTCCAATTAATTTTTGGTTTGTCTTTCCATGACCCTTTTTACATGTAATTTATATTGCATCATGATCTGAAAAAGATGAATTTAATATTTCTTCCTTTCTGCATTTGATTGTAAGGGTTTTATGCTCTAGTACATGATCAGTTTTGGTATAGGTGCCATGCACTGCAAAGAAAGAGGTATATTCCTTTCTACCCCCATTGAGTTTTCTCCAGAGGTCAATCATATCTGAGTTAACAAAGATTTTTTTCACTTTCTTAACTTCCTTCTTTATTTTGTGGTTAGATTTATTTAATTCTGAGAGAGGGAAGTTGAGGTCCCCCACTATTTTAACTTTGTTGTCTATATCTCCCTCTAATTCATTAAACTTCTCCTCTAAGAATTTGGGTGTTATACCACTTGATGCTATACTTTGTCAAAAGCTTTTTCAGCATTTATTGAGATAATCATATGATTTTTGTTAGTTTTGTAATTGAAATGATCAATTATGCTGATTGTTTTCCTGATACTGGACCATCCCTGAATTCCTGCCATAAATCCTACCTGACCATAGTATATCATCCTAGTGATAATTTGCCATAATCTCTTTGCTAAAATTTATTTAAATTTTTTGCATCAATATTCATTAAGGAGATTGGCCTATAATTTTCTAAGTCTCTTTTGATTCTTCATGTTTTAGTTATCAGAAACATATGGGTATGATAAAAGGGACTTGGCAGGACTTTACCTATTTTTTCAAATAATTTATTTAGTATTGGACTTAATTGTTCTTTAAATGGTTGCTAGAATTCACTTGTAACTCATCTGACCCTGGAAATGTTTTCTAGAGGAGTTCATTGATGACTTGTTCAATTTCTTTTTCTGATTATTTAAGTATTTTATTTCCTCTTCTGTTAATCTGGGCACTTTGTATTTTTGTAAATATTCATCTATTTCATTTAGAATTTCAAATTTGTTGGCATACAATTGGGCAAAATAGCTCTGAAATACTACTTTAATTTTCTCCTCTTTGGTAGTGACTTTACCCTTTTCATTTTTTTTAACTTTTTTTACAAGACAATGGGGTTAAGTGGCTTGCCCAAGGCCACACAGCTAGGTAATTATTAAGTGTCTGAGACCAGATTTGAACTCAGGTACTCCTGTCTCCAGGGCCAGTGCTCTATCCACTGTACAACCTAGCCGCCCCCACCCTTTTCATTTTTTGATACTGGTAATTTTGTTTTCTTCTTTCTTGTTTAAATCAGATTAATTAAAGAGTTATCTGCTTATGGGTTTTGTCATAAAACCAACTCAGTTTTATTTATTAGTTCAATAGTTTTCTTTCTTTCAATTTTTATTTATTTCTCCTTTGATTTTCATAATTTCAAATTTGGTGTTTAATTAGGGATTTTCAATTTGCTCTTTTTAAAAAAATTTTAATTGTATGACCAATTCATTAATCACATTTTTCTCTATTTTATTCATGTAAACATTTAGAGATATAAAAATTCCCCTAAAAACTGCTTTGGTATGATGTCTCATCATTATCATTTGTCTTGAATAAAATTGTTCATTATTTCTATGATGTGTTGTTTGATCCACTCATTCTTTAAAATTAGGCTATTTAGTTTCCAAAGCAGCCACTTTTGTGGCAACAAATGTGACAACAATAATCCCACAAATATGCCCAGTTTAAGAATGGTTAATAGCCCGTTAAGGAGGGACAATTAATGTTAGAATAATGACTCAATGTGATGTCATTTATATTTTTTTACTTGTATAAGGATATATCTTGAATGCCTAAACCAAAACAACTCCATATTTGGAGTTCAAGGATATGAATTTAAATTTTAGCTATTTGCTCCCTGTGAGACTTTTGAGCAAGGCCCTCAATCTCTCTGGGTCTCAGTTCTCTCACTCATAAAATGAAGACTAGATGATTTCTAAGATCTCTTTGAGCTCTAAATTTAAGATCACATGAACCTGGGGGACAGCTTGGGGGCAGATATGTGGCACAATGAATATAACTCCAACTTTGGAGTCAGGAGGACTTGAGTTCAATTTCATCCTCAGACACTTAATAATTACCTAGTGGTATGATCTTGGGCAAGTCACTTAACCCCATTGACTTGCAAAAACAAAATTTAAAAAAAAACCACATGAATCTTGCTGATAAACAGTTAACCTAGGCTCTTCCTAGTTACCCCTTCTATACTTACTTTATTATAATTTAGTTTTCCAACCGACAGGTCAGATAAAAGGCTTTCTAGGCTTATTTCACAAAATTCTCAGCTATCCACTCTAATCAGGCCAGTCTCCTCACTGTCCAACTAATGCATACTCATAGTATAAATACTGTTGACTGATTGGGTTCATCTTGAGGATGTGGTGCTAGATTTTTTGAATACACATCAGTTGGGGTTGCTGGCCCCAATCCAGTGATTTCAGGTGTACAACCCATAGGGCTAGAAAATAAGACAACCCAGTGTCAGCTTTTTCTTCACACCATATTGTCTCTCTGCCTAGTTCTTCTATCCTCTTGGGGATGGGGAGGGAACTTTGTGTGGTAATAACATAAATCTCTGAGGTGTTTCCCTTCTTTTGCTCCTTCAACCCATCTGACAATGACCTGCTGGAATCCAAAACAGAAGAGGGGGATGTAGAAATGGGTGAGAGTCTGTCTGGAGAAAAGAAAAGAAAAAATGCCTCAGAGCCCAAAACTGGACATGTGGTCTAGGTCTGCAGATTCTCACTGAAGGCCCCGGGGAAAAAGGACATTCCAGTTTGGCAGCTACATCAACAATGATTTGACCTTGTTCATTTTATTTTTACATCAGTCCAAGGGGACTGCTACTGTGGGGAAATAGCTTCTGATGAAGCCAAGTCTCTCCAAGGGGGGTTTCTGATCATCCTGTGTCTTGCCTGTTTGCCAAAATAAACTCTAGAAAGGGAGATTTCCTATTTCTTCAAAGTATGAATACACAGAACAGAATTTGTGACTTATTCTGAAAAAATTAGACTCTTCATTAATTTAAAGAAGTCAAAAATCAGCCTAATAGATGTTTTTAAATCTACCTTCAAACCCTTAAAGTAATGGGTATGACTTGATCACATGCATGTTTCCTATCTTGTGGCAAAAATGGTAGAATTTAGGGAGGAAACTTAGAGGTTAATTAGTCTAATCTCTTCACATAAAAATAAGAATCTAGAGTTTGAATTAAAGAGAGCTGAGGACTAATTTTGTATAAAAAGAAAGGAAGAGGAGACAGGGGTTAGGAGATCAGAGTCATCTTACCCTTAGGTTCCAGAGTGATAGCCAATTCTATGGCATAACTTGAGAACCATACAAAGAAACATCTCCTCTCACTCAATAATCATTCATTTTTCTTTAGGCTTTTATCTCTGTTAAAAACACTCTTAGAAATTTTATGCTTTAATAAGAGACTTTGTATGTATTGGTTAAAAGAATAGGAAGAAAAGAGAATTCAAATGACATATATGGACAATACAACCACTGGAAAACATGTCAGTGCTCTAGTCATTGTCAAGCAAGTATCAGTCCTTATTGGTAAAGGGAGTTTATGTACTGAGACTTCCCTAACAATGAAACCACTAGTTCTAGTATAAGAAAATTTCTTAGTAATTGGACATAATGGAAAGGTTTATTCTAACTAATATAAAGTGAAGTAAGTAGAGTCAGGAAAACAATATATGCAGTGATTACAAGAATAGAAATAGAATTAGAAAGAAAACCAATAAAATAGACACTGAATGCTATGAAATTTTAATGAGCAACTTAACTGTGAAGAAGATATATCAGATTACTACCTTTTCTATAGGAATAAGGAGTAATAAATATAAAACACTGAATAAATTGTCGAACTTGTTGACTTACTGAAGACAATGAGACATATCTCTTTGCTTGTCTTGGGTTTCTATTCCTCATTAAGTACTGCCTATTCTATTCATTCTGAAAACCTTTATATTGGTAATGAAAACAAAAGCAAATTGAGTAGTTCTTGCTTTTCTCTAAATTCATTCTCATCAATCCATTGCTAATATAACAACTTCATAATCCCTAGAGATTCTTTCTTGGTTCTTTTTGGCATTATTATTCATTTCCACATGTGTTACCATATAATATCTGGGGAGAGACTGGTTAAAAATTTATAATCTCCATGAAAGGAGGGAGTCCGAAGGCTTGATGTTATTAAAATATGACAATGATAGCAATAAAGGTGAATAAGGGATATGAGTGCAGACCTTTTTGGACCAGTTTTAGGCAAAAATTTGAAGTAGCTAAAATTTGTGTAAGGGAAATTTTTCCAGTTACCTGTTTAATCTTCATAATCTTTAGCCTAATCTCCATGGTCTAATACACAGACATATGGGTCCATAGTACTTACTACCAAATTTTGTGTGTATGCATTTAAGGTGATAACTACTTTATCTGATCAATTAATCTCTGCAAATGTGAGATTCCTAGATCTTTTTATCTTTCTAGGTAGAACTGAATGCCATGTCCTGTACGAAGGGGAGGTGGGAATTGACAAGACAGAAAAGAAGAGAGCTCTTCAGACTTTTTCAAGTTGTCTTTGAGTTCTATTTAAGGGTCAAATGGCTTAGAATCCTTCTGGCTTCCAGCTTCAAGAGGGAAGATAGATTTCTAAAAGAAAAGATTCTGATAAGGCATGAGAAGGGCTGGCTGTGCAAAGATTGCCATGTCTCTATTCCCAACTTGCTACATTAGAGACTTTGAAATATCTCCACTAGGATGAGATCTAGAACTCTCTTAGTTATACTGACTTACCTCACTCCCAATAGGCGGGGGGGTCCTTCACTCTGTATTTCTAGTATATATCCTCCTATGTATACTTTCTTTCATTTGTGTTTGTTACTGATAAGGATAAATGGGTTTTCTTCGATAATTGTTATGTATGTTCATGGCAGATCTGATATTTGGTGGGAAGAGAATGTCAAACCTCAAATATAAAGGTTGGGGTATAGGAACTGGAGAAATTTAACCCAGGGAAGATGTGCTTTAGTTGGCACATGATAGTCATATCAAAATATTTGAACAGCTGTCATAGGAAGACGAGATTAGACTTGTTTTGCTGGAATCCAGAGAATTGATGGATATAAATTAAATACAGATTTTGGTTCAAAAAGAGGAAAAAACTGCTGTAGCCCCTTTGGGATTTACTCATCCCACCTCCATCACATTTTCAGGTTGCATCCTGGGGTATAGAAGGGAAAACTAGCCCCAGATTCAAAGCACTCCATGGGTCTGCACTTCTGTACTTCACAAGTTCTTTCCAGTGTATTTAGCTTAATTGTCAAATTAATCCCAATCCTATTCCATTCTCAACTTCAGAAAAACAATGCAGAAAAATCCCATTAATTATGTTTGTGTAGGCAGCAGGGGATTCAAGGCTAAGAACATTGCACCATTTATAAATTATTACTTGTGCAAAATGATCTCATCTGCCCTATATGCATTCTTTTATCTTTTCCTTCATGTCTTCCAAGAAAAGATGACCCATACCTAGCACAGGATCTAATAGGTATTTTTTCTTTCTTTTCCCCAACCTCAGTAAAAACCCTGCCTGGATTTACTTTGTCCACACCTAATGGGTGAATTTTTCTTCAGAATCTCCATATTCATATTCCTAGATTGTTTCCAGGCTTCATTCTCTGCCCTTGTTACCACAGCTGCACCAGCAGCACCCTTTCTGGGGTCACTAGAAAGAGTGTCTTTCTATAGTGAGTTCTGTTACCTTGGAAACAATAAGAAACTGTCTTCCTATCATGTCCCAGGAGTTCTTAAGGGGATGAGATGGAATCCTTTTCTCAACAACAATAACAAAAATAGGAGAAAATCTATTTCACTGAAGAAAACATACTAGGATCACATATTCTGAAGGAAACATATCATATCATCAGATAGCATATAATAATAAAAACTAATTTATATGATACTTTAAAGTTCACAAAAACACTTTACAACTGTCACTTCATTTTATCTATATAAGAGCCCTGTGAGGTAGATATTATTATCCCTGCTTTATAGATGAGGAAACTGAAGCAGACAGAGGTTAAATGACTTGTCCAGGGTCACAAAATTTCTTTGGTTTCGGAGGCTGGATCTGAACTCACTTCTTTGTGATTCTAGACCCAGTGCATTTTTCATTATGCCACTTAGTCACTTCTCATTGGCTATTATTAAAGACTGAAGAAAAACCAAGCTTATCTTTTTTTTAAAAAGCCTTTATTCATTGGTTACTCTTTTTATACTGACATATACTGACCCTCCTTAGTCCTCCAGCCCACAGTCATAGGATCATATGTTTCAAGCTGTAAAGGACCTTAAAAACCACTGAATCCAACTTCATTTTACAGATGATAAAATTGAAGCCCAGAGTAATTACTTAACTATTCGCTTAAGGTTACACAGGTAGTAAGTGACAGACCTAAAATTTTGGATCCAAATTCATCACTTTCTACTAAATGAAGATACTCCTGTGACTAGCTCTTGGGGAAAAGATGTCCACCAATTTTGTTAGATTCCAACAATGAACCAAATCTGTAAAGATCAAATTTAGTAGGTCCCTGTATAGGGACACATTCTCCACATTGGAGTCATATGTGGGGAATGAACTATATTGCCATCCACTACCTATTCTCTGGCATGATTCACAAATGGTACTCAAAACAAATCATTACTCTTTAGCATCTTTCATCAACTTTAAACTACTGTAGGGGGAATTAAGATTGGTTCCTACATTTAAGATAAAGTGGCAGGGCAGCTAAATGGTATAATGGATAGAGCAACAGCCCTGGAGTCAGGAGTATCTGAGTTCAAATCTGACCTCAGACACTTAGTAATTACCTAGCTTGTGTGGCCTTGGGCAAGCCACTTAACTCCATTGCTTTGCAAAAAACCTAAAAAAAAAAAGATAAAATGACAATTTTCTCACCTGTTTTACCCCTCCCCCCTCTTCCCTTGGCCCAGAAACCATACAGGATGATTGGGCAGCAGGAAGTCTTACCACCATCAGGATACTTTCCCCTCTTGCTGGTGGATTGCCTATATGGCTTATATGAAATGGAAATCAACAACTATTCTTTTTTTAAATTTTTTTAATTTATTTAAGGCAATGGTGTTAAGTGACTTGCCCAAGGTCACACATCTAGGCAATTATTAAGTGTCTAAGGCCGGGTTTGAATTCAGGTCCTTTTGATTCCAGGGCTGGTGCTCTATACACGACACCACCTAGCTGCCCCAACAACTATTCTTTCTGGTGACACCACCATTGTCTTTAAGGTCCTTCAGGTTTTAGAATTTGTCCTCCCTCTTTGCACTACAATTCCATGCTATTATCTTCTGACCTACTTAAGTGACCTAAGGACTCCTGGGCTTTGCTTTTCACCCATTGCTGTACTTTTAGAACTGAACTTTCTTGTTTAATTTTCTCCCATAATTAAAGTCTGATTTCTTTGAGTGCAGGAACTCTCTTGATCTTTCTGTTCATATTCCCATTGCTTAGTACAGTGCTTAGGATATAGGAAATGCTTAATAAATGTTTTTTTTTTCATTCATACAAAGAGAAATGTGTTTATCCTTCTCTTCTGTCCCAATCAAACCTACATCCTTCTGTGGCCCCCAATTATATACTTTTAATTATTTCATAGTTATTTCTCATACCTAATACAGTCTGCCCCTTCCTTCTTCCCTACCAAGCCAGCCCCTCCTCCTCCTCCAGCCTTAGGACTCCTTTCTTATTTAAGGTATTCTAAACAACTCAGTGTCTTTAATGCTTTGAAAAGTACTTCATTCTCAAAGGATGTCTTGAAGTAGAAGTAGACAACCACTGATCAAGTGCAAGACTCTGAACTTGGAGCCAGAAGATCTGGCTTCCTTTTCTCTACAGTTTTTCTCTCTTGAACATACAAACTTTTTCATAGAATAAGCACTTCCATATAAATTCCCTAAAATTACAATCTTTGTGTTAGCTATTTAAAAAAAATTTAACTTGAAAATTGATTGATAATAACCTTTGTAGCTAATAGCAAGTCGCATTTTGAAGATAGTAAAATTCATTTTAAGTCTCTTTAACTATTTCATACATGTGGATGTGACCCTTGGGAAAATCCTAATGGAGTTCTGCACTAATGCATTCCACTTAACACAGCTCTGGGTGGACTCACTCAGCTGTCTCTGCCTATCATACCACCCTGTGAGTTAGTAATGAAGAAACCCCCAAATATGACATTGGAATCTAAGCAACCATTGGAATTTCATTGCCCCAAAGTATCTGTTACTCTGAAGGATCTCAGGCTTTCAGCTTCATTCCTTCCTGCTGGCAAATGTAAGCAGAAGAGATGTCAGATTTAAAGGATCATAGATCTAAAGCTAGAAGGTATCCCAGAAGCCATCTAGTCCAACCCTCTCACTTTACAGATAAGGAAACTGAGGTCAAGGGATTAAATGTATTGCCTAAGATCACACTGATAGAAGCAGAATTTGAACATGGATCATTTGACTCTATCTCATGTTTTTTTTTTCTAAGTGTAAAAAACAGGATAGGTATAATTTTACTGACAATCACTGATGCCAAAGAATGGCTAATTAAACATATCTTTTTCTAAGTGTACAGATGATTATGGATGGGGGTGGGGGTGCCCATCTTCTCAGATGCAATTGTATCCTTTGTATGATTGGTTTTCTATGTTAAAATTCTGGAAAGGTTTTATGTACATAAGTGTGAGTGAGGCTGGGGTGAAAAGGAATTTCTAGAAATGTCTGTGTTAAAAAAATACATCAATAAAGTTTTTTTAAGGTAATGGTAATATCTCTTTCACCAATTCATTCATTGTGGAAAAGAAGTGCAGGTCACTACACCTAGCATTAATATTGTATAGCAAAGATGTTTGTGTTCATTATCAACTCCACTTGACAGGTGAGAAAGCAAAGACCTAGAGTCTGACTGAGTAAAAGCACCTTATGGTCTAAATCAGATTCCTTGGCCAAAGCCCAGGTTTTGTGGCAAATTGCTATTCATCTGTGGTATAATAAATGAGAGTTTAAGGAAACAAGATGATAAAATGTATCTGCTATCCAGCAATGTCCCACAATACATTTTAATCTAATACATTTTAATTTAAACATACTTTAAGAACCTGTCACAGCCTATGACTGAGTTTTATCATTTAATCCTTTGTGATTGAATAATCCTTTGTGATTTTTCTAAGAGCTGTTAGGGAAGATAAAGACAATATCCTGACCTTGAAATGACACAGCAGCAGCTACTCATCAAAGAGTTCAGAAGAGCTCAAAGTACTCTATAGTTGTGTTCTTTTTCTTTCTTTTTTTGGTCCAGATATTTGAATGTATCAGATGTTGAAGACCTTTATAAGCTGAACAGAGGAGTTTATAATTTATCCTAAACCAAATAGAGAAACAATGGAGGTCATTGATTAGCAGAATGATTTTTTTTAGATAAGCAATGAACAAGAAAGGGAAGAGACTTGAGGCAGTGGAACCAATTAGGAAGTTGTATCCATAATCTAGGCAAGAGATGATGAGAGCCTGACTTCTAAGGTTGTGGCTATGTGAATAAAGAAAAAGAGATATTTTTGAGAGGGGCTGTGGAGATGAAAAAAGTAATAACTGGTGACTGTTTAAATACATGTGGTGAATTAGAATGTGGAGTTGAGGGTGTTTCCAAGGTAATAAAACTTGGTGTCTAGAAAGATGTAATGACCTTCATAGGAAGAGAAAAAAGTTGGTTAGTTTTGCTGAACTGTTTTTTCCCTCTTTAAATTTTTCTTTATAAGGTATTAATTACTCTTTCGAAAGAACAAAGGGAGAGATATATTGAGAAATATAGGTGGTATATATAACAAAAGATAGAGCAAAATTTTACTTTGAAAAATTGCTCAGTTGAGAAGAGGAATAGATTTGGAGAGAAAGATAATGAGATCCATATTGGATATGTTGAGTTTGATAATGCCTATGGGATGTCAGATTTGAAATGCCCAATTGGCAGTTTATTACATAGAACTTAAGCTCAAGAGAGTGAGAGAGTAGGACTAGATCTATGCATAGAGATGATACCAAGGAACTGATAAGATAGATCATCTAGCGAGAAAGTATAACAAGAAAAGATATTTGAACTTAGGTCTCCCTGACTTCAGGACCAATGCTAATCCACCATACCATCTAGCTACCTTTAATATAATGACCTAATCTGAGATGTCATCTTCCTTCCTTCTCAAAAAAAAATAAGAAAATGGCTCTCTTTCTTTTCATTGGAGAGATGGGAACTTATAGATGTAGTGTGTTGCATAAACTGTACTAAATAGCTGAAGTGGGTTAATTATGCTGAACTCTTTTTTTTAGATGAATCTTTTTTTTTCAAGATTCTAATTAAGAGAAGGAAGAGGTTGTTTCATGAGTGAATGTGCCTTAAAAACAAAAGGTACAAATAAAATGTTTTTAAAAAAGGAAAATGAGGAGTTAATTTGGAAACTAAGCAATAAAACTCCTTAGCACCCCACATTGTCTCTAGCCTATTTTTCCAATTTAAAATGATCTATGATCTCAATTCAAGAGGTTCTTCCAATGAAGCAGTTCAAAACTCATTCTTGTCTACCCATCCTTTATCCCTCTTTTCCATATACTCCCATAAATTCACCAAACAGGTCTGTCCAACATGTCTTTCTTGCTTTTTCCTTTCATTCTGAAAATACCATTCTTGTCATATGAACAGCCCATCTTCTCATCCAATTATATAGTTCCTTGACATAGTTCTTTTACTCCTTTTCTTCTCTGAACTCCCTCCCTAATTATATGTTGCAGCTTTCTCACAACCACCAAGTGTCCTCCACTGTCCTCTGTATGGTACCCATTTGGAATTCTTCACTAAATTACCTGGTAGATTGATATACCTCCCATCAATCCCCAATGTGATTCCTCTACTCCAGTCAGACTGATGTACTTCATGTTTTCTGATTATCCAAATCATGTTCATCTTTCAAGACTCATCTCATGTTTCCCTTTCCTCCAAAAAGCCTTTTCTGACCAGTCTACCATAAGAAAATTGAGCTCTATAATCCCTGAATTCCATAGAATATTTTGGTTTTGACACTCACTTTGCTCTTAGTTACATACTTACTGACATTATGTAATTATGCTGTTTAAATCCCTTGAAAAGAGGAGCTATATCTTATACTTCTTGGTAGCCTTAGGATCAAGCACAGTGTGTTTCACATTGCCATCGCTTCATAAATACTTGAATTTCTCAAACAGCTTGAGAAAACCAACCCTCATTTCTCTTTATTGAGGAAAGTCATCCCCAACTAAAAGACTGGAATCTACCAGTAGACTAAATTTGATCAAAGTAAGATTTCTTATGTGTCTATTATATGTAAGGTAAAAGGTAAGATGGCATCATGGATATAAGGTTGACTGTGGAGCCAGGAAGACTTGGGTTCAAATCCTCTCTCAGACCCAAACTAGCTATGTGACTATGGGCAAAGCCTTTAATTCTCTAGTTACTTCCAGACATAACTATCTAACATTGTAAGTTACAGAAAGTTAGTAATTTGTCCTAATGTGACAAAGTTAGTTTTCACACCAGTTTTTCATTCCATCCTTAAAGAAATAAGATTTTTTTTTAAAAAGACTAAGGCATTCTGATTTGTATCAAGAAAAAAAAAAGAAAATAGGCAAGCCTCAAGGGACTTACATTCCACTAGATCTCAAAGCATTTTCTACAGCTTGTTAACCAAGTTGCCTCACTCCCTATGGTTTGTCAAAATTCCCAGCAGGAAGAATAATCAAACCTGCAGAAATATCTCTTATCAGAGACTTCACTGGCAGCATCCCTCTCCAAGTCAGGTATTTGAAGATTTCTTTTTGTTTGAAGGGAAATGAAAGAGTAGCTTCTCACCACTAAAAGTTTGGGTCTTAATCTAGAAATTAGCCACAGAAAGACTCATAGGACCATAAATTTATAACTAGAAGATTCTTAGAGGTGATCAAGTCCAATTGTCTTCTTGAAGAGGAGGAAACTGAAGCCCAAAGAGATGAAATGACCTGCCCAATAAGAAAAATTTAGTTCCTGACTCATTTGGTTATTGTTTCTTGTACAATCAGGATTTTGATTTGTTTTGCCAGTTTATCAGTTAGCTGATATTAATATTTTCCCACAAGCACTTATAACCCTCAAAAGACAGTCAAGAAATTTAAAGTATTGAGAATTTAGGCTAATTCTTTTAAAAAATAATGCTATGATTACATTATCATCATTTTGCATGAAATGTAAAATAACCCAAAATGTAACTATCATATGATTTTTCAGCTTCACCCTAAACTAAATGATTCTCTAGGATTATTTTATCAAGTTTTCCTTATTTAAATTGAGGTGAACCTTATCATGTGTCTGACAATAGGCATGTTTGAGGACTCTTGTCTTCAGCATCCTAAATTCACTTTAGATATTATTGTAACTTTTCAGTGAGACTCATGATATAGATGTAATTCATTTTGTGAAAATGAAGTGTTGAGGTGTTGTCAATTTTAAAGCTCCCTAATATATAAATGAATTCTCATATCTACTCCTACTCCCCACCCTACCCCAATCAATAAAACATCAACAACAGATGTAGGTTGCAAGTCCCGGTCTTGTTTATTTATAAAGCAATAAATATTAGAAGCACAAATAAATTGCACATGTGTGTAAACAAACTGTACAATGACTGAAGAACGTTCAGGTAGGGTGGTATGGAAGACTCCAAGAAGCATAACATTGTCATCCTGAGTGGAAGGTAAACTGAGGGATAAGGCACTTTAGAAGCATTTGCGGTGGACAATGGATGGCCCAGCTTCATCATACTCTTGTTTGCTAATCCACATTTGCTGGAAAGTGGACAAGGAAGCCAGGATGGAGCCTCCAATCCAGACAGAGTATTTGCGCTCAGGGGGAGCAATGATCTGGAGAAAGAAAAACAAGACTTTGTCAATTATGATTGTTCTGTGTGACATGAATGAAAAGAAATCAATAGAAAAAAATGCAAGTAACTTGTGCTGGGTTGTCTAGGTTTTCTCAGAGTTTATCAAAAGCATTCTACTCTCTTGTGTATCCTCCCTCCATTCCCATGTAGATACCCTCAAATATTTCCATTATCAAAGATTCTTCAGGATAAGAAACACCCTCCCCTCTAAGGCTATGCAAACAGTATGATGCAATGACAAAGATGATTTGGTATCAGACTACTAAGGTTCAAATACTTGTTCCACTGGATAAATTGTTTAATCTCTTTGACCTCAGTATCCCCATATGAAAATAAAGATTAGATGTCCTCTGAGATCCTTTCCAACTCTTAATCTATGATCTTATTCATATGTGGTTGGTATGTCCTTGACAACAGGCTAAGGGCAAGGGTGAAAGACAGAAGTGTGCTGATAAATATTTAACAACCAGAATGAGGGGGAGGGGGAGGCAGGAAAGGGGAAGGGAAATATATGTACAATCTGCTTTTTCTCCATCACTTTCATAAGTCTAGAATTCAATAAATCAGTCTCTGATTTATATTAGCATTTGTTGATTTCTGAAGTGTAAATACTCATATTGAAATTTTAACAATTGACTCTTGCCAGCAAGCAGAAGCTGGCTCCCTGGAAGAGCACAGGTGAAGCACAATATGGATGCCAGACACAAGGGCAAAATCTATACTAGGAGTTATTCTGAGTTCTATCTCAAGGGAAAACATAAAAATCACTTGCCTTAGGAATGGGGACTATGTACTAGAAATAGAAAGAGTTGAGTACCTAGCATTGATAAGGTAACTGGGTGAGAGATCTTCAGAACACAATCCTTCCAAGTTTTCAGAACAACCTAGTCCTATGTCATACTCTTTTCCCCCAAAGCAGCCCTTTACCTTAATCTTCATGGTACTGGGAGCCAAAGCAGTGATTTCCTTCTGCATACGGTCAGCAATACCCGGGTACATGGTGGTACCTCCGGATAAGACATTGTTAGCATACAGGTCCTTACGGATGTCAATGTCACATTTCATGATGCTGTTGTAAGTGGTCTCATGGATGCCAGCAGATTCCATACCTAGGAACACATGGTGGGGAATTAAAAAGAGTGAGTTCAGGCAGACAGAAGAACAGTAAGAACAGAATGAGACATGTAAAATAAGCTGTCACCATTTGTCTCTCCAACATATGCTCCCCTCTAAAATATAATCCATGCATTGGTTGAACAGGTGTTTCCTTAGAATGGTTGACATTAATCCACAGCACACTGTCAAGCAATGGACAACTGCATTTTTCATCCATTTGCTCTAGTTATCAAATATGGCAGCAGTTATTAAGAACAGGGCAAAAAAATTCATTTAAGATAACACAATGATGATTACAGACTAGTACTAATGGTCCTAAAAGCTCTAAAGTAAAATGATTTTTTAAAAAAAAATTTTCCATTGACCCATAATTCTAATTTCGCAGGGATTGTCTGATTGAGAATTTAAAGGAATAAATCAATTTTCTCTACTCAATCAACCCCTTAATTGAGACAAAATAAAAATGTTTTTTAATATTTATTGTAATACTTTGACAATTTCCATTTGGAATGAAATCTATGTCAGCCCATGTTATCAAGGCAAAACATTCACTTTGAAAGTATTTAGTCAGTGGGACTGACAGATGAGATTTATAGCATTCAAAGAAAAGTTTTGTACTTATGTAGCCCTGGTGGGCCCTATAATAATTTTAAATAGAAAATAGAATCATAAAACTGGAATTAACCTTAGAGGTCATCCAATCCAGGGATTCCCTCTGAGGATGCTCCCCAAGGGGATAGCAGTTGTGCTTAAATGATCCTTTTGTTTGATACTAGCCATTAAAAATAATGGTTTCTGCCAGAGTTTGTTTGTTTAATTGAAGGACTCCAGCACTACAAAAAGTTTGAGAACTACTAATCTAGTCATAGAACCATAGCTCTAGGGGGTCCTCAGAAGTTATCTGGTCTAAGCCTCTCACCCTGCATATAAGGACACTGTTCTATGGTTTGATTTCCCTAGAAAAGAAGCCAGATAGATTAATAAAACCTCCAAGTTTGTGGTAGATTGGACTAGAATTCGAGTCTCTTAATATCCACCCCCCCCCCCCACTACTCTGCTGCTCATTCCATTACACCTTATTTTGGGATATAGACTCCTGATGCTTATATGAGAAAAATGACACATTTGGCTCATTTCTTCCACAACTCACCAATGAAGGAGGGTTGGAACAGAGTCTCGGGACAGCGGAAACGTTCATTGCCTATAGTGATGACTTGACCATCAGGTAATTCATAACTCTTTTCCAGGGAGGAAGAAGAGGCTGCTGTAGCCATTTCATTCTCAAAGTCCAGGGCAACGTAGCACAGTTTTTCTTTGATATCACGGACAATTTCACGTTCAGCTATAAAAAATAAAAAAAGAGTCAGTCACGTTTGGAAGTACATCCGTTGTTGGGTGGAAAGTAAATCTGGTGGAGAAAATAAAAGCCCCCCACTGAAAAGCCCACATATACATATACACATAAAGAAGAAGAGAGTCAGATCAGCTTACCTGTGGTTACAAAGGAGTAGCCACGTTCAGTGAGGATCTTCATGAGGTAGTCAGTTAGATCCCTACCAGCCAGATCCAGACGCATGATAGCATGAGGAAGAGCATAGCCCTCATAGATAGGGACATTATGAGTGACACCGTCACCAGAATCAAGAACAATTCCTATAAGAAAGAAACAACAAAGATAAGGTAAATCCCTAAGGGTGGCAAAACTCTTGTCATAACAGACTCAGGAGAGAGAAGTTTGCTTCCAGTCTTAACCACTGACAGATGCCCAGAGCTGGGCATTGGCCCAAGAAAGATCAGATCTCTTCTACAGTAGAGAATACATTTCCATGTAATGAATGCTTAATTTGAAGACAATCAGTCATAGTTCACTTTAAGTAATAAAGTAGGGAAAAAATGACTTCAGCACACTTACAAATGACGACATCTGAGCACCTACACCCCCATTACTTAAAGATTGCAGTATCCTTTTTTGCATATTGTTTTTCTTGTTTCATTAGAACATAAAGGTTATGTACACTTTAAGTAGGAAATACAAGTTAAAATCATTTAATGGTATTTTATTTTTTCTACTTAACCATGGATCTTGTGAATTTAAAAATAAAAATGAATTTATTGGTCCACATTTTGAAAATAATGAAGATTCACTTTTGGAGTTTTCATGATGTCTTCTACATATGTAAGCAAATATAAAATCATTCTATTCTAGTTTGTAACATGTTGCAGGTTCTTGACATGATGTGCCTTTGAAACAACAGGAGTATTCTTAAAGGTGTAAGTAAACTTAGGAGGACAACTGTGCTATAAAGTCCTGGTGTTATTACTGTCTCAATCTCCAAGAATTTTCCATGTACTCTCAGTAGTCCTATTAATGTTCCAATAAGATAGATTTAGTGAATCAATTAACAAACATCTAAGTACCTACTATGGGATGGATACTGGAGAAATGAGATGTTTACTAATTAGATGTGCAAATAACAGAAAGAAAATGAATCATAATGCTTCGTGCTGTGGGTTTTTCCAAATCCTCATAAAAGCCTTTAGAACAGAAGATCTTTCATACCTGTGGTACGGCCAGAAGCATACAAGGACAGCACTGCCTGGATGGCCACATACATGGCAGGAACATTGAAGGTCTCAAACATGATCTGAGTCATCTTCTCCCGGTTGGCCTTAGGATTCAGGGGGGCCTCAGTGAGCAGAGTAGGGTGCTCCTCAGGGGCTACACGAAGTTCATTGTAGAAGGTGTGGTGCCAGATCTTTTCCATGTCATCCCAGTTGGTGATAATGCCATGCTCAATGGGGTACTTTAGGGTGAGGATACCTCTCTTGCTCTGAGCCTCATCACCTACATAGGAATCTTTCTGACCCATACCTACCATGACACCCTGTAAAGAAGAGAAAAACAGATGGGGAAAGTGAGAAGCAAAACTCTCTCTCTCTCTCTCTCTCTCTCTCTCTCTCTCTCTCTCTGTCTGTGTGTCTGTGTGTGTGTGTGTGTGTGTGTGTGTGTGTGTGTTATTGCCTTACAACTATTGAGAAGATATAACCTCTCTAAACTTCAGTTTCATCATCTGTAAAATGGAGATAATAGTACCTATACTATCCACCTAATTGTAATTTTTTAAGGAAAACATTTTATAAACTAAAAGATCATATAAATGCAAGCTATTATTAATAATAATTCTATTTTGTTACATATAATATTAAATAACTGCAGTAATAGATGAAGAAAATTATAGAAAATCTATTTCACTGAAGAAAACATATTAGAGAAAGGACCACATAATAGTGACAAGTATTTATTTAGCACTTTGAGGTTTGCAAAATACTTCAAATACTATCTCATCCTTCCTTTAGTTCTTCCTAGCAGTTAGGTGCTGAAGTTAATTGCCTTGTTCAGAGTCTCATGATCAGTAAATGTACAAGGCAGGATTTGAGCTCAAACTATCCTGATTCTATACCTAGCTCTCTCTCTCTCTTCACTGCCCCACCTTGGTGCTACTAGAATATCTCTAATTTTTAGATGAAGAAATCAAGAGAGAGCTGAAGTGACTTGTTCAAGTTCTGCTAGACAATAAATGGCAGAATTGTCATTCAAACTAAAGTAAGCTACATTTAGAAAAACCTACTTTAATTTAAATTAATATTATATATATATATATATGGGGATACAAAATTTCTTTTATGAATGACAGCTAAGGAGAAAACTTTAGAATTGCCAGAGGGAATAAAACATTATAAAGAGCTAGGCTATTATCACCCTGACAGTGAAATTTAGTCTCCCCAGAACTAATTTGGCATTCATATGTTATGGAGTTTCAGCTAGACCAGTTTGGCAGCCTTGTCTGGGCTGGCATGTTTCAGATACTTAGAGGGCCACATTTCTTGTAGTAAACAAGGTGATAGGTGTCTCTAATTCAACCATGCCTGGATTTTAAAAAAGCAAGAGTAAGGGAAATAACATTATAAGTGAGAGCCAGCAAACTCTCCTAAAGGAAGAAGAAAAATGGAGATGGAGGCTGAAAGGAGTTTTATTTTTGTAGAATTCTGATAAAAGACAGAAAAAAGGCAGAAAAAATAAGGTGTATGGGAAGTGAAAAGGGAGAAGATACATTTTGGGGTAGATAATTGCAGAGGGCAGAGTTGGAAGAGTCTAGCTAATGGATTAATACTTGAAAAATGGCCCCCTTCCTGGTATGTGTCCATAGGGAGAGCCAGATGAAGGAGGTAAATTTGCTGGTAGGATTTCAGATAGACTGGTTTTGCTGGTGTTGATTTTGGTGTTTAAGTTTTTGCTTATTTGGTCTTCGGACAGACTAAGCCATCAAAGTTGGAAAAATTTGCAGTCATAATTAGGGTTGTTGGCCAGAGTCAAAAGCCAGATTTCAAAGTAAGCAAGGAGGCATGGTGAAAAAGTTCTGGACCTAGAGTCATGAACTCCCTGCCTCTGGCATTAGCTATGTGGACAAGGGAAGTCTCTGAATCTCAGGTGCTTCAGCTGTAAAACATGGGCAGTGTCTACCCCCAAGGGTTATTTTGTGCCTGAAATGAAATAGTGTAGGGGGGCAGCTAGGTGGTGCAGTGGATAGAGCACCAGCCCTGGAGTCTGGAGTAACTGAAATGAAATAGTGAATCTAAGCACTTTTCAAACCTCTAAGTACAACATCAGACCATAGTCTAGAACCGGAAGGTATCTCTGAAGCTATCTAGTCCAGTCCTCTCATTTAACAATTGATGAAACTGAAGCTAAGAGGAGTTAAAATGACTTGCCCAGGATCACATAAGTAATAATGGGAGAAACTAGGATTTGAACCCAAAACCTCTGACTCCAAAGCTAATACCAATGTTAAGCTATTTTGTTACTGTTCCTGTTTTTGTTGGTCTTAGCTTTCAGAGAGAGCCAATGACATCACAAAGGTGTCATTAAAGATTTTGTGTTTGGGGATGGGGAGTATGGAGGTCGTCAGAAGAGATGGTGGGAGGAGGGAAAGGATTGCTGGTGGAGGGGAAACTCCTCCAGTCTGTCCGTCTGTATTATAGAGAGTGCAAAGGTTACCTGGTGGCGCGGGCGGCCCACTATGGACGGGAAAACAGCTCGGGGAGCATCATCACCTGCAAAGCCTGCTTTCACCAGTCCGGAACCATTGTCGCAAACCAAAGCGGTGGTCTCCTCGTCGTCACACATCTTGCTGAGGTCTCAAGGAGTTCTGTGGGTGAAGAGAAGACTCCAGAAAGTGAGATGGAGTCTGATGTGGGGATAGGCATCAGCAAAGGAACTTCCCTGAAAAGTGTTGGGGGGGGGGGGGTGAGCTCCTCAAAAGGAACTAAAAAAAGTGATGGGGGGGGGATTTCCGAGAGAAAGGGAGACGAAAAGAAGGCAAGAAGAGAAAATCAAAGAGCAAAGAACTGAAAAGAAGCTCAAGGAGACTCATCAATTACAACTTCACTGAGCATTCCCCCCACTTCGCTCCCTTGCCTCAGTCATCAGCACCCCCAGTATCCCCATCCTCTGTTCCTGGACCAGTGGCTGCGTGGCCCTGAGTTAGAGAAGACCCTTCCTAGCCTGGATCTCAGAGTCAGCACCATCCAGGCTCCAGCCTGGGCTCTAGAAAACTTGCTCTGCTCCATCCGGGAAGCGGGAGGGTAGGGATCCACAGCCGTCAATGCTCCCCCAATCCTGGGATAGAATGGGAAGTGGAGCTGCTTGCCAGACCCCTGCGCCCCCTCCAGCTGGTGGAGAGTGGGCAAGGGGAAGGGTCCTTCCCGCAAGAAAGAGAAGACAAAGAAAATCGAGAAAAGCCCTCTGTCCATTCCCTATTCTAGCCCGACATTGCCAAATGGGAGGAGCAAATTAAAAAGAAAAGTTGGTACAAAATCAAATAGTGTTTGTTTTTCCGGGAGGGGTCACAATGGGGAGAGAGAGACAAAAGAAAAAAGAGAAAAGCAGAGAGAGAGAGAAAAAAAAAAGCACTACGGGGCCAGAAGCCCAAGCGCCTATTCTGCTTTCCCTCCCTGCCTCCTCCTCCTTCCCCATCCCTCTGTCCTAAGTCTGGTCCTGCTTGGCTGGAAGAGAAGCGCGGATGGGCCGCTGCGCCAGCCTCTGCGCTGACTCACCAGTTCAACACCCGCGGCTCAAGCTCCGGGGCAGGCAGGCGCTTGGTGTCTGAGGCTCAGCAGCCGCTGCGCTTTATACTGCTTTGATGGACGGTGTCAGTTGGGGCCGAGTGGGACCAGGGGGTGGGGGGACCCAGGCTTGCCACCTTGCCCTTATTTGGTCGCCTTCACGCCATTAGGGAGCGCTGAGTCCATTCATGGAGCCAAGTGAAGGGGAAAGGCAGAACAGGGGGCCCCCAGACCATGTAAGGTAGGGGAGGGGGACTGTCAAGGGGATAGCCAAATAGGGAGTCCAAGGAGGGGTAGGAGAATGGGGAGGGGGAGGGGGGAGAGGGAAGGTCACATACCCCATTCCTGGGGGATCGCATTGGAACAAGGCAAAAAAGGTTCCTTACTGAATTTGGTTTGACTCTACAGTATCATAGATTTAAAGAAGAAATAGACTTTAGAGACCCTCTAGTTTAGCACTTCATTTTACAGATGAGGAAATTGAGACCCAGAAAGGTAAAACAGCAAGGTTACAGAGGTAGAGCCAAGATATTAAGGAAAGATCTCTCACTCCAAACTTGGCACACGTTCTATCTTGCCACCCTGACAGCGCACACTTTCAAAAGTCATACCCATGAGGCAGGGATAAGGTCAGTAAATTAATCAGAGAAGATTAAAGGAAGTCTGGCACGAGGTCAGCTTCTAGGGGAACCTGAAAACTGAGCCAAGAATGAAGAAGGTAGGTACCTTTCTAGTGAGCAAGGAACAGGGAAGGAGACTCTTAGGTGTGGTTTTCATAAACATTCTAATTTGACACAATGAGACCATTAATAATCCATATCTTCATGGAAAAGAGGTGAATATAGGGGGGAAAGGAACCATTGAGTCTGTGGAGCTGAATAGTGATTTTGGAAGTGTCACTACACACCCTACTAAATTAAGATAGGAAAAAAGAACTGACATCTTCCTGGTGAACAAAAGCTTTTATTAATAATCAGCTATGGAAATCCTCTTATTATACTCTAGAACTCTACCCACTCTCCATAACTGGACAAAGGAGAGAAGAAAGAGGAAGAGAGGTTGCCAGGCGAAGAGAATTTTCAAGTCTTGCTCAAGAAAGAGAAGCAGTTCTAGTCCAAAGCACAATTAAATGACTAGTTGATCCCTATACCTATCCCACATGTGAACTAAATAGACTATGTGTGTGTGATTCCTGGGTCCTGGGAAAAACCCATTCCCCTACCACCCCCTCTCCTGCCCCTGCAGGTTTCCCTCCTGTTTCCTGATGTTTGATGGACATCTTTTAACAGGACACATGGGCTTTCATTTCACATGTCTTAAAATGCAAGTACCTTTGGGAAACACAACATGTTAACTTAAACTTACACAAAGGAAGACTGATAGATTAGATCCTTCTTGCTAAGAAGTTTCAATGGAGATTTCAGGGAGAGGATTTGGGGGTAAAGAAAGGAATGAAAAAGTAAGGAAAGATAGATTTTTATTCATAATTTTGCCCAGCACTTATCCCCTTGGATCTATAAATCTTTGAAAGAATTATATTTTGTTGTTGTTTTATGTTTAGATGTATTTTTCCTCTAGTCTATGTCAGTTAAAAATAGAAGACCAGGCAGGCCTCCCTGACTAGAATGGGGTTGGGATGGTATGCTGAGGAGGCATTCAGATTAGAGATATGGGTCCTGACTGAAAATATCTAAGGCCTGCCCCCTTTTCTCCTCAACCATGTTTGGGTTGATGTATGTAAGACCTGGAAAAGAGACCAGATGCTCTTCTGTTTGCATTCATATTATACACAATGAGTATGATATCCAGGATGTCCCAGAAGACTTCAGTTAAGACTTCTAGGACACCCTTTATATGAAGAAGGAAGACTACATATAAAAGATTAGGTCTGCTTAATCATATATAACTGTAGGCACTAGATGAAGAGAGGCTCTATAAAATGATGGTGATTCTTTTAGGCCCTATCAATCACTCTTCCTTTTGTAGAATTAGGACCATCTTCTACTTGTTTTAAGGCATATTGAAGCTACAATTTGTCCACTTGCTTGGGACATCATTCCCATTTGCAAAGTGTCTTAAAAAATATCACATTGAGGTAAATAACATGGGTGGATATGACAGCACCATTTCCTTACCTCAGGAAGCTCAGTGGCAGCTTGTTCTACAGCCATTCAACTTTATTCTAGAATCAAGAGATCCAGAACTTCTACCCAAGGAAGGGCTAAAACTAGAATACGTCCCAGAAGGGAATGGGAGATACTGAATAGATTACAGGATTGCATAAACACCATTTTATTTACTTATATTTGTGTCCTTAATGCTTATTAGTAAGTGCTTTATATAATTCAGCTACCTCATTTAACAGATAAGGAAGCCAAGGCTCCAAAAGGCTTAAAGTAATTTGTCCAAGGTCACACAATTACTAAGTGACAAAACAAAAATTTCAACCCAGGTCCATTGACTCCAAATCCAGCACTCTTGAAGTGACAGCAATCTTTCAGATAACCCAAAATTGGGCCAAATCACCTGGAACAAAATAGAACTTTGCTCCCTTTGAGCCTCCCCGTATTTCTGAGAATAAAAGAGTGGAATGCTACTTATCTGGAAATACAGAAATTTGCTGGGTTCTGCCTGCATTGTTCTAGGCTCGATTCAACTAGTTTCATTTCTCAGATCTATCAGACCCTTCTTCTATAGCTACAAAAAGTCAAAGACTAAACATCCAGAACTCCCAGAAGACCTTAGTACTGAAGTCAGATCCTTTGAAAAGTGTTGATGTGGTGAATATACCATGGGACAGAGCTAAGTAGTAGAAAGAAGCAATGTTTCTATTGCTTTTATTCCCTGATTAGAAGTTCCCATTGATCATTTGTGGTGATCCAAAATAATTATAATAATATCTATATAGTGCCTTAGATTTGCAAAATGCCTTAGATGTATTATCTCATTTGATTCTCAAAATAACTCTATGAAGTAGGTGCTATTATTACAACCTGAGGCTGAGAAGTTCATTAACTTGCTCAACTAGTGAGACAGAATTTGAAATCAGGTCTTCCTGACTCCAAGTCCAGTAGTCTCTCTCTATGATAGTACCAATAGAATGGCCTCAGTCCCTTCTAGGACTAGTAGATTAACAGTCATTTATCTCAGCTGTTCCTGCTTTCAGAGGTGCCACAGTATTTACATAGAAGCTGGTAACTGATAGCTCTGGTTGAATTCCTCTACAATCAGACTCTCCTAGTCACATCTTGCATTCTCCTGGCTGCAAGGGAGTAAAGACTTCTGGGTCCAGATTGCAGGAGAAGGGAGGGAGAATCCAGCCCTCCTGACCAGGGACAGCTGATGTCCTTCACACATATGTTTCTTTTTATTTCCTTCAATTGGCTTGTCCCCACTCCCCCAGTGCCCTCTGGCTGAAGCCAGCTTTTCACTTTAAATGAAAGAATTTTGTGGGGGAGAGAGGGCTGGGGAGGGGGGGTAATTGAGAGGAGAAGTCACATCATGAAATTCAGAACTCAATACCAAGGGACTGGCATTCTATGAATATATTTCCCCATATTTCACATGCAGCCCCCAAAGAAGCTGTACACTAGGGCGAGCATTCCAACCCCAAATGGTCTTCTTCCCAGATAGCACATTCCTGAGGTCACTGTCACTTGACATATTAGGACCAACTGCAATCAGCTATTTACTAAGACTCAGAAAAAGGGGATTGAGGGTGGGGGGTGGGACAGAGAGTCAAGATACCAAAATATGTTGAATCCAATTCCAGTTACCATCTGGCTACATTTTTATTATTCCCCCCCCCCCACCCTTGTATGAGTCAGAGTCAATACACAGGGATTTCTAGGTAGTGTCCTAATTCCTTAAAAGGAGCTTGTCCTTCAGGAATGTTTCAAGAGCTAAAAAGTTCACAGGTTTGCTCCTTAATTTAGTAGGTTTCCTCTTTAGCTCAGGCTTGACTAGCTAATGCTTGCAGTCATTTTATGTATATAGATTCCATTTTCTGAGAGTTAACTACAGTAATCCTGTCTTTCTTGGACAGTCCAAGGTTTTTAGCCTGCTCAAGTTTCTTTGTAACACCTTATTTTCAATGTACTGAAGCATTAGAATGAACCAAAGCAGTCAGTTCTGGTGTAAATGGGAGCCACAACATGAATTGAAAAACTCTGGTGTTTTCAATTCCTTTGTTGACCCAGGTCACCAATCAATTTTTTAGGCAGTAACAATGTGCTAGCCACTGTGCTAAATACTGGAAATACCAAAATAAAAGGCAAGATATAATCAAGAAACTCACAGTCTAATGGAGAAGACAACATGGAAATACCTAGGTACCAACAACATATGTACAGGGTAAATTTGAGATGTTGTTAGAAGGAAGGCACAAACATTGAAGGGGATCAGGAAAGACTTCATTCAGAGAAGACTGAATATATCTGGCATTCAGAAGATCACTATATTCAGTACTGTGATACCGCCTCAGAACTTATCCCTCATGCTGGGAATGCACTCCTTTCTTCCTAGTGTCTCTTAAAATACCCAGTCTGATTCAATACTCAATTCAGACATCATCTGATATATATATATATATTTTAGAAAGATTTTATTTATTTTGAGTTTTACAATTTTTCCTCAATCTTGCTTCCCTCCCCACAACCCCCACAGAAGGCAATCTGTAGTCTTTACATTGTTTCCATGGTATGTATTGATCTAAGTTGAATGTAATGAGAGAGAAATCATATCCTTAAGGGGAAAGAAATAAAGTATAAGAGATGGCAAAATTATATAATAAGATATCAGGGAGGGTTTTTGTTTTGTTTTTAGGTTTTTGCAATGCAATGGAGTTAAGTGGCTTGCCCAAGGCCACACAGCTAGGTAATTATTAAGTGTCTGAGGCCAGATTTGAACTCAGGTACTCCTGACTCCAGAGCCTGTGCTCTATCCACTGTGCCACCTAGCTGCCCCCAGGGTTTTTTTTTTTAATTACAGGTAATAGTCTTTGGTCTTTGTTCAAACTCCATAATTCTTTCTCTGGATACAGATGGCATTCTCTATCGCAGATAGCCCAAAATTGTCCCTGATTGTTGCACTGATGAGATGAGCAAGTCCATCAAGGTTGATCATCAACCCTATGCTGCTGTTATGGTATACAATGTTTTTCTGGTTCTGCTCATCTCCCTCAGCATCAGTTCATGAAAATCCCTCCAGGCTTCCCTGAATTCCCATCCCTCCTGGTTTCTAATAGAATCATGTTCCATGACATACACACAGTTTAAGCCATTCCCCAATTAAAGGACATTTACTTAATTTCCAATTCTTTGCCACTACAAACAAGGCTGCTATGAATATTTTTGTACAAGTGATGTTTTTACCTTTTCTCATAATGTCTTCAGGGTATAGACCCAGTAGTGGTATTGCTGGATCAAAGGGTATGCACATTTTTGTTGCCCTTTGGGCATAATTCCAAATTGCTCTACAGCAAGGTTGAATGAGTTCACAGCTCCACCAACAATGCATTTAGTGTCCTAGATTTCCCACATCCCTTACAACATTGATCATTGTCCTTTCTGATCATATTGGCCAGTCTAAGAGGTGTGAGGTGGTACCTCAGAGATGCTTTAATTTTCAGTTCTCTGCATTCCACCATTAGAGTTATTTACCACCAAAACAAAGCTAGTATGAATCAATATTGTGATATGGTTCTCTAATAAGCAGTTCTCTAATAATGATTTAGAGCAATTTTTCATATGACCATGGATCGCTTTAACTTCCTCATCTGTAAATTGCCTTTGCATATCCTTTGGCCAATTTGTCAATTGGAATGGCTTGTTTTTTGAAAATTTGATTCAGTTCTCTGTATGTTTTAGAGATGAGTCCTTTGTCAGAAATACTAGTTGTAAAAATTGTTTCCCAATTTACTACATTTCTTTTGATCTTGGTTACCAGACATCATCTTTTACATGAAGTCCTTCCTCTATTCTAGTTGCTAAGACTCTCTTCTGCCAAATATCCTTGTATCTATTTTGCATATATATATATATATATATGTCTGTCTTTATATATGTATGTATATGTATATAGGATGCTACACCTACATATATTATATATATATACACACATATATGTAATATCTGCCAATAGAGTATAAACTCTTTGAGTGCAGAGACTATTATGTCACTGCCTCTCTTTACCCAGTATCTAAGGGAGCACATAGGAGATGTTTAAAAATACTTGTTGACTGATCAAAGATTTAAATCTGGAGAGAATCTTGGAGATCCCCTAGTCTAACCCCCTCAATTAATAGAGGTCCAAAGTGACTGACCAAGAGTCATTATAGGAAATGAAATTTAGACAGGTCATCAGATGTCAGATCCAATATTCTTTCTATAATACTACCATGCATGATTATCAGATTTGCATGTGACACAAAGTTTTATGGTATGGCTAACATACTAGATGACAAAGTCAGGAATCAAAAATATTTTGACAGGCCAGAACATTGAATTGAATAAAGTAAAAATCAATTCATTCCACCAATAAGAAACCAGATGTCTTAATCCCTGTAATCCTGTTTTTCCTGCTTTTCACTCCCTCCAAATTATATATATTAACTTTGTAGAAACCAATGGTGAGGATTCTTGTCTACTCAAAGTCTTGGATCTAGTTTGTTTCTACAACCACATACTTAGCTAAATAAATCAGTATTCTAGCTCAGTTTCTGCATTCCACCATTAGAGTTATTTACCACCAAAACAAAGCTAGTATGAATCAATATTGTGATACGGTAAACAGAAATGCTAATGTAATCTTGGACTACCCAGTAGTGGTATTGCTAGATCAAAGGGTATGCACATTTTTGTTGCCCTTTGGGCATAATTCCAAATTGCTCCAAATTGTAGGGGACTGCATTACCTACTTTCAAGAGGAAGGGGTGATAATCCTACTATACTTTGCCTTGGTCAGAATTACATTGGACTTTGAACTGGGAGGTGACAAGAATAGTAAAAGGACCATGAGTCCCAGCCATGAGGATTGGTTGAAGGAAACAGGGATATTTAGCTTAGCAGAAAGATATTGGGGAAAACGGGGCACATCAGTCAATAAACTTTTATTAAGCACATTCTATGTGTTAGTCACTGTGCTAAGTGCCAGGAATACAAGAAGTAAAAGACCATCAATGCCATCAAGGAATTCACAACCTAATAGGGTCGAAAACAAGCAAAAAAAAAGTTATGTCTCCAAAAATTTGAATGGTTGTCATATGGAAATGGGAATAAATTTGTTCTTTCTTACTCCAAAGAGCAAAACTAGGAGAAATATATGGAAGTTACACAGAGATGCCTTTAGGCATGAAAAAAAAATTTCCTAATGAAAGCTAATAAAAAAACGGAAGGGGCTATCTTGACAGGGATTACAAGTCTTTTCAGTGAAGGTCTTCAAACAAAAGTTGGAAGACCATGTGTCAGGTATGCATTGAAGGGAGTCTCTTCCTTCAGAGATGGTTGAACTAGATGATAATGAAGTCCCTTCCCACTTTCCATGTCTGATTCTATCATTTGTGATTTGCTTGGTTGATAGTTTCATTTCTTAAAACAGAGGAAAGAATTAAAGGAATTGCTACTCTGGATCTAATTCTAATTGAAGTAAAGGTGGTGTGAACCTTGAGAGAAAAAAAGTGTGTTATTTACAATTTACAAGTCATGTAAGAATACATTGTTCCAAATAAGTACTCCAAATATTAAAAAAGCAACCTTCAAACTTTAGAGGAAAAAAGGCATCGTGTTACAATCAGAAAGAAAAGGATAAAGAGATGTGAGAGAATTTACAAATTCTCTTGTGAAATGCTGATGTTGTAATTTTAATTATGTTCTCTCAGTCTCACATTCCTCATCCATAAAATGGGTATAACACCAAAAGTATATCCGTGACAGGATTGTGTGTTCTTAAATGAGAAAGTATGTAAAGGAATTTTTTTTAAAGTTTAAGAACCCAGAGGAAAGCAAGGAAAAACTATTTAAAGAAATCAGTATGAATTTACAGGGGGTTCTCAGATGAGCATACATCAAAAATGAATGGAAGAGTAGACCAAACTAAAGTAACCATAGATATGTACAGGAAGAACTGGGATTTGTGAAAACTTCCAAGAAAAACCATGAGGACTCAACTTTATAAAGGCCAGAAGGATGAAAACTAATTAGATAGAGTTATTGCTTAGTGTAGATGTTATAATGGGTACAAGGATAATGGATAACAGAAAGTGAAACAGTCATACTAGCTTTATGATCCTGGATAAGTCACTTATCCCTGTTTGTCTCAGTTTTCTCATCTGTAAAATGAGCTAGAGAGGGAAGTAGCAAACTTCTTCAATATCTTTGCCAAAAAAAAAAAACAACTTCAAATAGGGTCACAAAGTATCAGACACAACTGAAACAATTGAACAATAACTTTGTTCCAGCTCCTGAGAGATAGGAAGAAAGGCAAAACAAAAACAACACTGTCCTTCCTCTCAAGGAGCTCACAAACTAGTAGGGAGATAACATGCAAACAATTACTTTTTAAAAGCATTTTAAAAGGGGAAATTGGAGATGATCAACAGAAGGAAGGTAGCAGTATTAAATGGGATTGAGATAGGTTTCCTGGAGAAGGTGTGATTTTATGTAAAACTTGAAGGAAATTAGAGTAGACAGAGGTAGAAGTTAGGAAGGAGAGCACTCCATAATAAGGGGTATAGCCAGAGAAGAGAGATAACTGTGACAAGTTAGATCCCAAAGGATTGAAAGAGTAATGATTAAATAATACTTGAGAAATTATAGAGAATAGAAAAGTGCCAATAGATTAGAGCTTGACAAGTATAGTTTTAATTTTCTAAAGGAATGAGCAGGGAGAGAAGGAGAGTAGATTCAAGAAGCTATAGTCTGGTCTAGAATGATCTTTTTTTAATATTATGAACATTCAAGTAAGCTAGATGCCAGGACAGATGCACTGAAATTCATTTTCACTGTTAGCAGGTAGAAAACAAATAGGACAATAAATTTAGAGTTAGAAGGGACTTAGAGGTCATCTCATACTAATCTTTCATTTTACAGATGAGGAAACTCAATCCCAAGGGAGTTAATTTGCCCAAGGTCACACAGAATATCTTCTATATTAGTATTTTTATATGGTGTGGCTTTTGACTCTTTCCTTAATTCTTTTCTTTCTATATACTCTACCTTTTGGTGATGTCATTGACTACTGAAGCTTCATTTTTACATCTATGTTTGCAAATAACTCAAAAAGACTTTCAGTCTTTTCTATATTCCTTAGATATCTTTGGAACAAGTATCTCCAAACTTCAAATTTGACTTCTAGTCCTGCAAATGCTAACTGGAAAACTCCAATCATATGTACCAACATGTCTCAAATTGAATTCATCATTTTGCCCTCTTTTCCTCAAATCTGCTCTTTAATTCTATTTTTCATAGTCTGCAATATAGTGACAATGGCCTCCTTGTTTTCCCTCATACTGACAGACACTTTATCACCAAACTCCAGATATTTTTACTGGCTGTTTCTATGCCTGGAATTCTCTCCTTCCTTATCTCCATTCCTAGCTTCCATGATTGTCTTTGAGTTCCAACTAAAAATCTCACTTTCAGTAAAGAAGCTTTTTCTGTGGTTATCTCCAATTTATTCTCTATATGTCTTGTTTGTATGGAGTTGTTTACATACTTCCTCCACCATTACACTGAGTAGTCTAATGGAGGCAGGAGCTGGTTTTTTGGTTTTGTTTCTTTTGTCTTGTTTTGTTTTGCCTTTGATATATCCTCAACTTTTAACCCAATGTCTGGCAAACAATTATTAAATGTTTGCTGATTCAATTTGACTTTTTCTTGATACTGCTACTATTTTCCTAGTCACTCAGACTCCTAACCTTGTATCCACTTTTAACTCTTCCCTCTTCCCCAATAGCCACTTCCAATTAGTTGCCAAATACTGTTGATTTTATCCCATCCCTTATCTTTCTTTTTTTTTAAGATTTTATTTATTTCAAGTTTTACAATTTTTCCCCTAATTTTACTCCCTCTTCCCACCCCCAACAGAAGGCAATTTATCTGTCTTTATATTGTTTCCATGGTATACATTGATTCAAATTGAATGTGATGAAAGAGAAATCATTTCCTTAAGGAAGAAACATAAAGTATGAGATAGCAAGATCAGACAATAAGACATCAGGTTTTTTTTCCCTAAATTAAAGTCCTTGGTCTTTGTTCAAACACCACAGTTTTTCCTCTGGATACAGATGGCATTCTCCATTACAGACAACCCCAAATTGTCCCTGATTGTTGCAGTGAGGGAATGAGCGAGTCCATCAAGGTTGATCATCGCCCCCATGTTGCCGTTAGGGTGTCCAGTGTTTTTCTGGTTCTGCTCATCTCACTCAGCATTAGTTCATGCAGATCCCTCTAGGCTTCCCTCAATTCCCATCCTTCCTGGTTTCTAATAGAACAATACTGTTCCATGACATACACATAACACAGTTTGTTAAGCCATTCCCCAATTGAAGGACATTCACTTAATTTCCAATTCTTTGCCACCACAAACAGGGCTACTTTGAATATTTTTATACAAGTCCATCCCTTATCTTTCACATTAGTCCCTTACTTTACACTCACCCTGCCAACGCCCTGGTTTGGACATTTATTGTCTCTTTCCCAGATCACTAAAGTAGCCTATTAAATGATTCCCAGCCTCCAGTCTCTTCCTCTCACTATTCTATCCTTCCATGCTCCAAGTTCTATCCCTCAAACTTAAACTTCAGCTTAATCTGTATTCTGCAATTCTTTGATTAATCTTTTCTTAAACTGATGCTGAGTGAGATGAGCAGAACCAGAAAAACACTGGACACCCTAACGGCAACATGAGGGCGATGATCAACCTTGATGGACTCGCTCATTCCATCAGTGCAACAGAGACAATTTTGGGCTATGTGTGATAGGGAATACTATCTGTATCCCCAGAAATAATTGTGGGGTTTAACCAAAGACTATTACCTTTAATTTAGGAAAAAAACCATCTTATTATGTAATTTTGCTATGTCTTATACTTTATTTTTCTTCCTTGAGGATATGATTTCTCTCTCACCACATTCAACTTAGATCAGTGTATATCATGGAAACAATGTAAAGACTTAACAGACAGCCTTTTGTGGGAGTGGGGGGAGGGTAGCAAGATAAGGGGAAAATTGTAAAACTCAAATAAAACCTTTCTTAAAAAATCCTTTCTTAATATAATTAGAATTCTCCTAAGTAGGAGATTCATGATGATTTTTCTGAACCAAAAATTGCCCTTGGTCTATAAAATACTTAGCTCTCAGAATGTTTCAGGAATGACATTCAAAATTCCTTATTGGAGACTATACTCCAAGCTCTAGGTAACTGCCTGGAGTGAAGCTGTTAATGTGTATTCTAAGCATACCCTGCTTCCTCCAGACAGATAGGGATTTTTGCCTTTACCTATGTTCATTTCCTTTTCTTAACTCTTTCAATCACAGTAGAAAAGGAAAGACAACAAGGTAGAAAAGAAAAGATTACTGGGTTTGGAATTAGGTTTGTTAAGACTAAAGAAAAGAATAAGAATCACAATATTCAAGTATTCGAAGAATTCTTTTGTGGAGGCATCATATTTTTTTTTCTGTGTGGCCCCAGCAAGCAGAACAAAGAATGGAAATTACAAAGAGGCTCATCTAGGCCTAATATCAGGAAAAACTTAACAATTGGAGCTGTGCAACATGGGACATTGAGAAAGTGGGTTGGGGTGGCTGAGTGGCACAGTGGATAGAGCACCACCCCAGGAGTCAGAAGGACCTGAGTTCAAATCCAGACTCAGACACTTAATGATTACCTAGCTGTGTGGCCTTGGGCAAGCCACTTAACCCCATTGCCTTGCAAAAACCTTCATGTATGGGTTGGAGTAGATGAAAATGCATTCTAATTCTCATATCCTGTGACATCACCTTTTATTACCTGTAAGACCACTCTTCTCAGTTTTCTCATCTGTAAAATGGGGAGTTGGACCAGAAGAACTCTGACCCCTTTTCAGCTCTGCAACACCTACTAAAATAAGTTTTTTCCTACTACATTATTCTGAAGACTTCAGGTGATATAAGGCATAGAGCTCTGGAAATGAAATAAGATTTGCATTTGAGTCCTACCTCAGACTTTTTTTTATTGTAAACTTTTTTTTTGCAAGACAATGGGGTTAAGTGACTTGCCCAAGGCCACACAGCTAGGTAATTATTAAGTGTCTAAGGCTGGATTTGAACTCAGGTCCTCCTGACTCCAGGGCTAATGCTCTACCCACTATGCCACCTAGCTGTCTCCCATACCTCAGAGTCTTTATGTGACACTCTTAACCTCTCTCTGTTCCTCAATTTCCTCATATTAAATAAGACTAATACTAGAACCTGCCTCACAGGGTTACTAAGATAGCCTATTTAAATAGAGAACAAGACAGATTCAGTCAATGTTGTGGAGGCAGAAATTACAAGATTTGATAACTTGTATATGTTGGGTAAGGAAAAGTGAGTCATCAAGAGTAAGAATAAAGTTGCAAATCTGAGTAATTGGAATGATATTTACCCTGAAAAGAAACTGGGCTGTTCAGTAGAGGGGTAAGGTTTGTCTCCAGAATTGCCTACTTTCTAGGGAATAGAAAAGGGCAGAATGGAGGAATGTTAAATCAGTTTGGGTAATTGTGTTGGAAACAAACCTGAGACTGGTTTCAGGAAAAAATAAAGAATGGTGTCTAACCCTTCAGGTGGTTGGTTGTTCACCCCTTGGAATTAAGCCACAGGTCATTAGGAGCTATTCCAGGGCTCATAACTTGGAGAACACTATTCTAAAGAATGAAATATCAATGTTTTTACTAGTGAGTTATAAGCCCCTCCACAAAATTATAGCTTGACATGTATTTGAGTGTAAGGAACCTTTGGTGATGTTTGCGTTCATGTGAGGTTCTTAGGTTTTTGTTTATATACCAGATTAATTCCCCAGCTCCTACAATTTACTATCCATGTGGTCTTCAGTTCCTTTTCTTCTCTAGACTTCAGTTTCTTCATGGATAGATGAATTGGACCAGATGATTCTAATTTCCTATTTTATATTCTGTAATCCTGTAGAAGAGCTACAACCTACTTTTCCAGCAATATTCAAGACAACTCCTTGTTATGGGCTCTATATGTCAGTTAATTTGCCTCCAAATTTCATCCTGCCTTTTCTCACCTCTCCATACTCACACAGGTAATACCTTGTGCTTGGAAGGCATTCCACCCATGTCTTGATATGTTGACCTTCCCTGAGCCCTGCAACAGAAAGTGATATTTTCCTATCCATATTTCTTATAACATATTGCCTAGATTACTCTTTTATCTTACACCGATACACAGATATCTTACTTCCACCACATAAAAAAGTGGTAATGAGAGATTGGTAGAATTTCTAGAAAGCTGACTTCTTTGAATCTCTGTTACATTTGATGATATCTGTCTTTAAGGGCTCTTTCAGGTCAACAAAATCTTTCCTATCCCAAGGTTATAAGGTAGGTAGTAAGTATTCCATTTTGTTGGTACAGAAACTAACATTCTGAGACAATGGGATTTGTCCATGATTACATTAAGTGATGAGATTTGGACTTAGGTTTTCTGATTCCAAAGCCCACATTTTACCAGCTATGTCAAAAAAGTCTTCCTTTGTCCCCTGTCATACCTCGTCTTATATCATCCTTATTTGCCTGCTCCACCATTAGAATAGAAACTTTTGTATCCTCCATGCCTTATGCAGAAATATTTATTAAATTGAACCAATCTGAATTTGCTAACAGGCATAGTGCCAGTTATTTGCATATTTTGGTTTCATGATAAATATAATGGTTGTAGAATTTTGAGGGGTTTTTTAAGGCATAGTTTACAGCTTACAAAAATGACTATACATATCAAAATCCTGGGGCATTAACTTTCCTATCTAGTTACAGTCATTGTATAAGGAGAATAGACAAATAGCTCACTATTTTGGTAGTTTGAAAGAATGTCCACTTGTTCTTCAAGGAGAGACATGCAATGTCTGGAATTCATGTTAAAAACATTGCTTAAGTGATATGGTATAATTTCAATCATCTTAAGTCAACAGCTGTAATTACACAGTGTTACACTGGATAGCAAACTCTGTGACTTTAGACTGCACCACCTCTACCTCACTTGTAAATTTTAGAGTGTGGGTTCTAGTTTCTGCTTCACCTGTTGAACTCTTTCAAAATGCCAACCTAAAAGCAGCCAAGAAGACTCTTATAAAAATGAACTAAAAATAGCACATAAAGAAATTCCATTAAAATCTTTGGGTTCATCTTGTGAGATTCAAAGAAGACAGCTTTCTAGAAATTCTACCAACCTCTCATTATCATTTTTTCTATGTGGTACAGGTAAGATATCCTTTGTCAAAATCATGCTTTTCCTGGGTCATCTTTTAATCAATTATCATTATTAGAAAAATGCTTCACCAATTCTACCTTCTCCAGTCTAGGAACAGCAATAAGATGAATTCTGAATTATTCTTTCAATTTTAGATCTTGATTAACTGAAGAGCTAGAAACTATCTGTTGGAGAAAAGACTTCCAAACTTTTCCATATGTCTTAGAACACAAAGGGAGAGGGAGGAACCCCAAGGAAAGGAAGATACAGAGCTAGATGCTCTATGATGTTGTTTGGATAATTTTTTTAATGGACAGATGGGAGCAAAGGTTCATAAACTTTTTTTTTTTTTAGTTTTTTGCAAGGTAATGAGGTTAAGTGGTTTGCCCAAGGCCATACAGCTAGGTAATTATTAAGTGTCTGAGGCTGGATTTGAACTCAGGTACTCCTGACTCCAGGGCCAGTGCTCTATCCACTGCACCACCTAGCCGCCCCCCAGTTCATAAACTTTTATCTGGAAGATACCTCAGAGGTCATCTTTCATTTTATAGATGAGGAAACTGAGATCCAAATAGATTAAATGCTTTGATCTAAAGTTATTCAGATAGCAAATGACAGAACTAAGATTTTAATTTAGACTTTGTGAGTTCTTTAGGAAAGTTCCACATATTTTGAGCTGTACCATGCCACTTACATAGACATCAGTGAGAAGAAAGATGTTACCAAGAAATGTGAGCAATAAAAGTATACTCTTGCAAAATAAGAAATGCCAATAACTAGAAAATTTGAAGGCTTAGATCACAGAATCATGGAGTTTCAAAAAGCATTAAAGATCATCTGTCCTTATTTTACAGATGAAGAAGCTGAGAACTGGAGAAGTTAAATGAATGGACTAATATTACATGGGGAAAAAAATCAAAGAAAAAAGTCAGTGTAAGGCAGGATTTCACTCAAAATATAAATATATCCTTTGGGGTTTGTAGATGAATTTCATCCAAGTAAGTGAATAGGTTCTAGGAAATCAATCATTAAAAATAAAAGTAGCAGATCTGAAATGTGTCCCTTCGTAGTTCAAAAAAGGAAAGGATGACAGTTGAGGTACCAATATAATGGGTTAATTTAACAGATATCTGCAGGTGTCATAACCTAGAATGAGGTCAAATTGAACCTTAAAGAAGAAAGTAGATGAAAAAACCAACTTACTTTAGTGCTTAAAAGTTAGATGCGATAAAGGGAATGTTCTAACTATTCCTCACTGATTCACAATTACCACAAAGTATTTCTGAGAGGGACTGTTCTTTCTACTAATGGTTATGTCTTTATTTTTCCCTCCCTCCCTCTTCCACATCATTTCTACCATCCTCCAATGGTTAGATTATCTAGGACCCGGCTCCTGGGACTTAACCATATGCAAAAGCATATACCTAAAAATATTAAATGATCTGAAGAAAAAAATCAACCATCCAGTAGTCATACTGATTACTAATTGATAGAACTAGAGGATCACATCCCAAAGTTGTCAACTATGCTCAAGGACGGGGTAAACAAGACAAAATAGTAATTTTTACCAGGGTGTCCCTCCCCTCCCACCCAATTCCATTGTTCTCTAAATAAAACTTGAGTAAATACAAATGACTGGACAAATTGTGGTAAATGGATATAATGGAATACTATTGAGCTATAAGAAATGAAGAAAAACATAGTTTCAGAGAGAGCCAAGATGACTTGTATGAACTGATGCACGGTGAAGTGAGCAGAACTAGGAGAAAAATTTATATTATAACATATAGTTGGCTATAGACAGAAGGATATAAGTTCAAAATCTTTTGAGGCTGATGTTAGATAGGAGCTCAGATATTCTTTATTTTTCTTTCTAATGATTTAAATGAGAAATAGCGCGATCTGATAAAAATTTTGTTTCAAAATCAAGAAGTCACACCTCTGGCACGTACTGGTAAGTCACTTAACCTCTGATTACTCATATGCAATACTGAGAGTTCCCTCTTCCAATTAAATCACCAGATGAAGCAGAGGAGGAGGGAAAGGAAGGAGGAAGAAGAAAGGAAGTAGAGATGGGAAGAAGGGAGAGGAAGAGAAAGAAGAAGGAAAAAAAGGAAGATGAAAAAGAAGAGGAAGAGGAAACTGAATCAAGAAAGGGGAAATGACCTGTCCAAGGTGACACATGATTTATGTGTAATGAACCTAATGCCTCTTATCTTCAATCCAGTGCTCTTTTCCATGTGGACCTACTTTATTCATCTTAAAGATATATATACCTGGAGCACTTACCTCAAAAAAGTTATTGTTAAAATTAAATATGATGGTATACACAAAGTGCTTTGCAAACATTGGAGCACTGTATAAATATCAAATATGTACAACACCCCCTAATAATTAGGAATATGTCATTACTTTCTAGAATTGTGGTTTCCAAACTTCTTGCAATGTTAGAGTCCTTCACTTGAATCAAAATTTCAACAGTACCACTCCAGTAAAAAAAAAAAACTTTTCAAATGATATTTAAAATCTCTACTACCAAAGAAGTGGAAACAAAATGTCCATTGATTTAAGAATGATTTGGGAAGCAGTTAGAATGTGCAGCAGACAGAGCACCTGCCCTGGAGTCAGGAGGACCTGGGTTCAAATGTGACCTCAGACACTTAATAATTACCTAGCTGCGAGACCTTGGGCAAGTCACTTAACCCCACTATCTTGAAAAAAACAAGCAAACAAAATCAGACATATGCATGGCTGGTTGAGTTTCTAAGCAAAAAAAAATGATTTTGGTACCTAAATTAAATGGAATATGACTATGCTTTAAGAAATGACAAATATGAATCCAAAGAAGCATGTAAAGGCTTTACATCAGTAAAGTAAAGAATCAGGAAACAATATATATATGAAATGACTACAACAATCTAAATAGGGAAAAAACCTATGACCCCAAAGGAATCAAAAATGACTAATAAAAAAATTACACAGAATAAATTGGTCCCAAAGAAGAGATCTATGAAGACACCTAACTTCACTATTGCAAAGATGACCCATGTATATGGGATATTTCAGATATAGTCAGATTTTTTTTCAGTTTATTAATTAGTTTTATTTTTTCTTCATCCTTTTTTTTTCCTTTTTTCTTTTTCTAAAAACTTCTTTGGTTTAGGGATGGCTCCCAGATTGAAGAAGTGGGAAAGGAGAGGGAAAGTATGTAAGAAGAAATCCAAATGACATAAAATGAATGCTATTAAAAATTATTTTTAAAGATCCCTCCTACTTTTATTACCAAATGACTTGATACTAGACTTTGAGCATCTGTGGTTTTATAGGTGTGGCACTCACTTTATGCATATTTGTTATCTGATCACTTGTTTGAAATCTATTTTTGTATTTGTCTCTGCTCCCCCATCAGGTCCCTGAGAGCAAGACCAATATCTTCTAATTACTCAGAGACAGCTCCTATAGTTTAGTAGATAATGGGTCTCAGTACCTATTGATGGACTGAAGCCAAAAACCACAAAATGTTTGGGAGAAAATGAAATATGACTTCAGAAGAAAGATTAGCTGCCTATATCTTTGCAAGGCTGTCTGAATGAGGACAGAATTATTTATTATTTTTCCCTTGCTTTGTTGTGGCTCATTTTCTACTTCCTATTTTAATCTTGGGTGAAACATACCAGACATTGCACAAACTGAAGACAATGTCTAGATTGGGGAGTGGGGAACACACCAAAAGTAAGTGTAGAGATCTGAAAAAAAAAACACACATCCAAAATCAAAGAATTATTCCCACTGGTCCCAAATTCAGGGGTTCTTTTGTGTTGTCAAGGATACTTGTCAGATTCTTAAATTTCCAGCATTGTTGCAATTGTTACATTTGTTACATTTCTAACAAATTTCAGATGTGCCTGTATCCTTGGTCTCTCAAAAGACTGATTAAAGTATGAATATACATGTGCAATTGATTCATCCACCCATAATTACTTCATTTAAAAATAGCTTTTGCAAAGTGAAGTAAGGTCTACAACAGGTAGAAACTACACTGTAAACTAATTACTCTACTTTCTTCTCAGTCCTAGGTTCCTCATACTTTTCAAATTTATGGATATTGCCTCATCAGAAGGAAGATAAAAATCTCACCTCAAGAATTATTATGAGTGAGATATTTGATTAATAGAATTTATGACTATAGTAGAAATGAGGAGGATCTCTCTAGAGCCAAAATATATTTGCCACTGCCATACATATATGAAAAGAAATATGATCATGAATAAGTTATTTTTCAGATGTCCCTGTCCCATTAAGAATTTTGGAAACTGCTGTTTCCTACTCTGCAAAAACAAGAATTAAAAAATGCCCCTTAGTATTTTATTTTATTTTGAAAAAACTGCAGTGGGAAGATTATCCATTCATTCATTCTTTCTTTCTTTTACTAAGTATTTATGGAGTGAGTATGCACTAAACTTTGGGGAGTGAAGAAGATTAGGAATAGAATTATAATTAGAGAAGAGAGAAAATATATTCATTCTAGTTTAAAGAGGTCTGGGTTCAGTATGGTAAAGTCAGTCAGCCAGTAACCATTTATTAAACACCTATTAGGTGTTAGGTACTGTGTTGAGAACTAAAAAGGAGAGGAAGTCCCTGACCTTGAAGAGTTTATAATCTAATGGGGGAAGACAACATATTTTTTACAAAAAAGGTACCTATCACTGATGATGGAGAATTCCAAAGGAGATGGAGAACATGATGGAGAATTCCAAAGGAGAACTGTGCAGCCTGGTGGGAGATGAAGAGATGACAGACCTGGGTGCCCTCCTTAAGTGGAGGTTCTAGAAGAAGAAGGAGTTCTCTCATTCCATTCCACAATCAGAGGGAGAATCCCCAATGGAGAAGACACTAAATGGATGGGGGCAGTGTGGTGAGCGTATGAAGGAGTGCTGGATAAGGAGTCAAGAAAGCCTGTTTCAAGACCCTTTGGGTATTTATTAGCTATCTAGCCCTAATCAGGTCCCTGGGGCTCAGTGACTTCCTCTATAAAATGAGGAGCCTGGATCCCTAAATGCCTTTCAGTTCTAAATCTAAGATTTTTACTTGCTGCACAATCATAGACAAATCACCTCATCTTTCTGAGACATTTTTGAAACTAGAATAATAATATTTGCACTACTTACTTCATGAGATTGTTTTGTAAGGAAAGCAGTTTATCATTAGTAAAACCTTTTCTTTATACAAAGCAGTTCTCACTTAACATAAATTCAAATTATGCAAATGTGATTTCTAGTGCTTTAACAGTAGCAATAGGCAGCCCCAGTGTATTAGGGGTCCTCTGTGGGGGAAGGTTTCAGGCAATGAAGCTGCTCCTGGGCTACAGAGCATGAAGAGAGCAGAGACACATGGAGCCCCTGAGCCGAAGGTGTGGTCTGCAGAAGAATCCATTTGCATTAAGCAAGAACTGGCTCTATAACCATGCTCCACTGAAGCATAGATCTAAAGGACCTCAGAAGTAATTAGATTTGATCTCCTCATCTGTAAGATGAGGAGACTGAAGTCCAGGGAAGTTAAGGGACTTGTTTGTCTAATGTTATTATACAGAATTTTCTTGCTTTACATAAATATGCACTATGCAAATTTGACTTTATGCAAAGAATGCTTAGAGAAAACTATATTAACAAAATACCTATGTTGACTTTATTGTACAGTACTTTGCCATCTCTCTCTACTCCTGTCACTAGGCTTGGTGCTTTGAGATCTATCTCCACACCCCACACTAAAAAAAAAAAAACCATAAAAAAAATCTCCAATGACATCAAGACAATATCTTGACTTTTGGATGAACTGGATTTAAGTGAGGTAGAATTGCATAAAGCCTCACTCTCTCGTCCATTGAACTCCAGTGGCAATACAAAAATCAAAATGACTAACCATCATCCAGAATGCAGTGAATGACCTTGACATAAACTAAGAACTGTATCATTAGAGTTCCTACCCTCAGAGAGTTTATAGTCTGGAGGGTGAGACATTAATATATGATACAGAAAAATCTATAGTTGGGGGAATACTTAATGATTTAGGTTACTTTCTCTCTAAGGAAATAACTTCCAAATTACAGCTTAAAAGGAAGAGATTCCTCCTGGAAATGCTAATGTAATCATAAGTATATTGAACTCTGAATTTTGCAAAACACTTTACAAATATCTCAATTCTCAAAATAACCCTGGGATATAGGCTACTTCTAGTTCTATTTTACTTACAGAGAAACTGAGGCAAACTAGTTAAAGTGATTTACCCAAGGTCACATAGCTACTAAATGTTTGAGTGAGATCTGAGCTCAGGTCTTTCTGATTAAAGTTCCTCTTCACTACCATCATCTCATCTCCATGCTTGTAATATGGCAGGGAAAGAAACCCAAATGAGTAAGGGACACTGGAAACTCTATACAAATAACTATAATACCCAGTCCATCTATTAGAAGTTCAACTCTTCCTTGAGTTGGTAAAGGCCAATTAGACTGATTCTGATTGGCTCTTTAAATGGTCTGGATTCTGAGATGTATGAATATGACTCCTGATTGAGGAACTTGTAAAAGGAAATAGTTTTGGAGCTTTGCGACAACAGGAAGATTAGTTTGAAAACACTAGGTACCTTGAAGGCAGAGAGAGGGAGTAAGAAAAAGGATGCAGAAAGAGAGGTAGGAAGGAGCCATCCAGCATCAGTTTATTTGCCTTTATAATCACCAGTGTGCAGCTGCTTAAATGTAAAGCTGAAATATTTGTCACATTACTTAAATGGAGTACATCCAAATTCCTTAGTAACCAGGAATCCACAGTTACATTCTAGTATGGTAGTTCTAATTTTTGGAGGGAGGGAAGGGAGAAGGGAATGGTAACCCAGGATTCTTTCACTTTAAACAAAACTTCAGCATCACCACTGTGGAAAATCTAAGAACATTCCTGTTACAGTACAAAACATATTTTCCAGTTATCTATGCCAGAGCTTTTATAGAAATTTCCTTTTTTTTCTCACAGTTCCCCTTTTTTTCCTTAACAGAAAAGGTGGGAGTGAAAGAACTTACATTTTTGTTAAGTATAAATAAAATAAAAATTTATAAAAGGAATTGCTCTCCTAGGAAATGCCTCCTTCTTATCCTCTTGGGATTTGGGTGTATTATCTTCCATAGTGGATATAAAAGAAACAACCCACCGTACCCAAAGATTCATAGATTGTCATTATCTTCAGTATGGATTGGAAAAATTTTTCTTCAACATTTGGTCAATTTAAAAACTGGACAATTAAACCGAGGGGAAATATGATTAAGTAGCTACTACTCAGCAAGCAGTACCTAAGAATATGTACTTATCTCACCTTTTCTCCTTATTCTGAAAAGTTGGAGATTGGAGCATCAGGAGAACCTGGCTCTAGTCTCAACATTATAACTAACTAATTAGCTATGCAACCTTTAGCACTGTCTTCTGACCAGGGATGTGCATTGAGGAGGTGGCAGGTGAGATAGAACTGAACCTGTGAAGGATTGTTTGTATGCACTAGGTGTGTGAGCTCAACCCTTCGCAATCAGAGGTGAGACTCAACTCTGGCTTACCTATCTCCCCTTCACCATATGTCCTTGGTCCTCTCTGAAAGTGGTTTTCCAGTCTGTAAGTTGAGAGTAGACTAAGTGATTTCTAACTACCAACTGTAACCTCCTACGATTCTTTTTTTAAATGCTACTTTCTTTTTCTTTCTTTTTTTTTGCAAGGCAAGGGAGTAGAGTGACTTGCCCAAGGTCACACAGCTAGGTAATGCACCACCTAGCTGCCCCCACCTCCTATGATTCTTTATGTCTTTCTGTACTTTTCTAGAAGGAAGTCATCTGATCACTTGGGATGAGCTCCAGAAAGTTACCCCTCTTTAGTTAGCAATGACCTTTCTATTCCAATTCAATATACTCCGAACTAAAGATTAATCATTGATTCCAAATGGACAATTTCAGAGATCCTTGATCTCCATTATTGTATTACTTATTAATGTGTTTTACTATCTAGAGGATTTGGATATAGGTTTATTCTTTTTTTTTAATTTTTTTGTTACTTTTTAAGTTCCAAAGTTATCTCTCTCCTCCCTCCCCACCCAAACTAGAGGTCACCATTTGACACGGATATATGGTTACATGAACACACATATCTACATATATGTAAAACAATACTATGCATATTTCTATTTACTGATTCTTCTCTGAACATGGATAACTTCTTTCAAAGGTCCTTAATAATTTATTGAAATATTTGTTACTCAGAATAGCTTAGTCATTCAGTTATTTTTTTGAACAATATTGCTGTTATTGTACCCAACGTTCTCTTGGTTTTGCTCATTTTACTTTTAAGATTTCAAACAAATCTTTCCATTTTCTTCTAAAATTAATCCACTCATCATTTCATTAAGTACAGTAAATATTCCATCACAATCATATCACAACTTGTTTAGTCATTCCCCAATTGATGGACATCCCTTCAATGTCCTGTTCTCTGCCACCACACATAGAGTGGCTATAAATATTTTAGAATATATGGATTCTTTTCTTTCTTCCTTGATCACTTTGGGAAATAAACCTAATAATAATATTGCTGAGTCAATGGGTAAATGGGATTTTTTTAAATAATATGGGCATTAAATATCCTTTGCCACCACATAAATTACTCTCTAAAATGGTTGAAAGAGTTCATAGTTCAGGGCTGGCTAGGTGGCATAATGGATAAAGCACCAGCCTTGGAGTCAGGAGTACCTGGGTTCAAATCCGGCCTCAGACAATAATTACCTAGCTGTGTGGCCTTGGGCAAGCCACTTAACCCCATTTGCCTTGCAAAAACCTAAAAAAAAAAAAAGAGTTCATAGTTCCATCAACAGTGTAATAGTATCCTAATTCTTCCACATCTCCTCCAACATTTTCCTTTTCTATCATTTAGCCAATCTGATATTCATAAGATGATATATAATCAATAATGATTTAGGGCTTTTTTCATATTACTAGATATAACTTTTTCCTCATTCAAATACTTCCTGATCATATCTTTTGACATTTATCAATTGGTGAATGATTCATTCTTATAAATTTGACAAAATTCTCTATATATTTGAGATATGAAGCCTTCATCTGAGAAACTGTATAATAATATTGCCCCTCATTTTCTGCTTTCTTTCTAATCTTGTTTATGTTTTTAAATTTAATGTAATCAAAATTATCTTAGAATGCTCTCTACCACTTGTTTATTCAAAAATTCTTATGCTTGATAATATCTTCCATGTTCTTCTAATTCACTTATGTCTCCCTTTATGTCTGTCATGTGTCCATTTTGACTTATTTTGGTAAATAATGTAAGATATTGATCTATATATTGTTTCTGTCAGACTGCTTTCCAGTTTTCCCACCAATTTTTACCAAATAGTGAATTCTTATAGGTTAAATTTTTAAATTCATCAAACAGAAGTTTACTTAAATCATGCATTTCTTCTCTTAGTCAGTTACAGATAGTTTTGATAATTACCAGCTTATACTACAATTTAAGATCTGGTGCTACTAGACCTCCTTCCTTTACTTTTTTTCATTAATTCCTTTGATATTTTCTTGATCGTGTATTCTTCCTCAATGATATACAATGATATACAGACTATTTTTCTGGCTCAACAACATAATTATCTAATTGAGGTGGCATTGAATCAATCAAATAGTTTAGATAGAATTCATTTTTTATTATATTGGCTCTGATCACCCATGAACAATTACTATTTCTCCAATTATTTAAATCTGACTTTATTTGTATAAAAAGTATTTCATAATTATGTTCATGAAGTCCTCAGGTTGCCTTAGAAGGTATACTCCCAGGTATTTTAATGCTATATACATTTATTTTAATTGGATATCTCTTACTATGTCTTCTTGAAGGGTTTTGCTATTGTTGAAATATAGAAATGTGATGGTTTATTTAGGTATATCTTATGCCCTAATGGTTTACTCTCCTTGTTTCTGTCAGAATAGGATCATATATACCGAAAAGATGTTTAATCTAAAACCAAGAGCCCTATGATAATTGTCAAACACTTAACTGAGTTTCATTCCTTAGCACAACTAATTACAAACTATTTCTATGTCAACATCTTGCCCCATTGTTACTTTTTATCATTGCTTTATTTTTATATGTGTTTTCTTCTTTTTTATTTCCCAAAATTGAAGGGCAGCATGGCATATTGGCAAGAGAGCCTAATTCAGAGTCAGAATGAATTGGGTTCAAGATATACTTCTGGCACAAATGGGTTGTGTCACCCTAGACAAGTTTCTTCCTCATTGTTCCAGGAAAGCTCTATATCTTTAAGTTGTAAGACAGTTACCAACTGGCATTAGTAGAAGAAGTTTTGCTAATGGGGAGATTTCTAAACTGATGAATTCTTAGGTTGGGGGGTGGGAATACCCATTTGGTAATCTTCTTTATCATCAAGTAATAAGAGCATTTATCGCATCTTTAAAAACCTTTGGTTCCATGAAAAAAAAATGCTCCAAATCACAAATAATTAGAAAAATATACAACACAATTCTTGCATCAAGTAGAGTGGCAAAGATGACAAAAAAAAAAGAAAAATGTGAAATGTTTAAGGGAAAATCGACCCCTTAATACACTGTGGGTAAAGTTGGGTATTAGGCTAGCCATTCTGGAAAACAATTTGGAACTGTTCGTCCAAAATCACTAAACTCTGTACACCATTTAACTCAATGATATACTCTCAAAAAAGCACAAAGAAAGAGGGAAAGGATCTGCATGTAAAAAATATTTATAGCAGTACTTTTAAAGAACTGAAAACTAAGGGAACACCCACAAATTGAGAACAGCTAAAGAAATTGTGATATATGGATATAATGAAATACTATTGTACTATATGATAAATGATAAAGAGGGCCCTTGGAAGACTTATATGAATGTATGCAGAGTAAAGTGAACAGAACCAGAAAAACAAATCATGCAACAGAATTATAAAGACAAGCAACTTGGAAAGAAAAAACTCTGATCAATTCAATGACTAACAATTCCTGAGGACCAATGATGAAGCCTGCCAACTACTTCCTGACACTGGTGATAGCCTCAGAGTATAGATTGAGACATATTTTTCACAGACAATTTAGAGATTAGTTTCACCTAACTATTCATATTTGATAGAAAAGTTTTGCCTTTAGTTTTCTTCCCTCCCTCTTGTAGGGGTACAAGGGAAAGAAAATAGATTTTTATTAATTTTTAATTGAACTTAGAAAAAAAAGTATATGGTTCTAGTCTTCTACCATATACACTACAAATATAGGCTATTTAGGCTTTGCTACCAAATCTGTTAAAGACAAGTGTTCTTTATATCTCAGAATTCCTAACATTTGGCAAACTCTGGAATCAGAAGAGGTGGGCTCAGCTCTTGCCTCTAAAACTTACTACCTGTGAAACCTTGAACAAGTCATTTAACCTTAATAGATCTCAGATTTTTTTATCTGAAATATATGTGAATGTCTTCAAACTCTCTATTGATGAGCCTATGATATGCCAGATGAGGAAAAGTGTTCAAATATCTTGACTCAGTTCCAGAGAATTATTTGCTACTTGTCACTATTTCATGAGTGTTGTTATATGGTCTTCTGGCTAAATAAAGAAATGCACTCAGAAATTCACATTCTGCAACCAATAGGATGGGTCATAAGGGTTTCACAGGAGCAAAACAGCATCACAAATTCAGAAAACCAAAGTAAAGATAGTTTTCAAGCTTAGGAAACTTTATGGCCTTAGTGTATATGAATATATGTGTACATATATGTATATATATATGAATACACAAAATTTACCTCCAACTAACCTTGTTTATCCCAAAATTTACACTGACTTTTTTTTTTAGGTTTTTGCAAGGCAAATGGGGTTAAGTGGCTTGCCCAAGGCCACACAGCTAGGTAATTATTAAGTGTCTGAGACCGGATTTGAACCCAGGTACTCCTGACACCAAGGCCGGTGCTTTATCTACTACGCCACCTACCCACCCTCTACACTGACTTTTAAAAAACCATTTTCATTTAAAGTTTTGAGTTCCAAATTCTCACCTTCCCTCTCTTCTTTCCCTTCCCCCACCTGAGACAGTAAGCAATCAGATGTTATATTTATACAATTATGTAAAATATTTCCATTATTCATTTTGTATAAGGAGACTCAAATAAAAGAAAAAAATGAAAGAAGGTGAAAATAACATGCTTCAGTCTTTCTTGAAATTATATTAGTTCTTTTTCTGAAGGAAAGATCTCATATTTCATCATTAAACCTTTGAGACTGTCTTGGATTGTTGTATTGCTGAGAATAGTTAAATCATTCACAGTTCTTCATCTAAAAATATTGCTGTTATTATGTATAGTGTTCTTCTGGTTCTGTTCAATTTCACTATGCATCAATTCATATAAATCTTTCCAAGTTTTCCTGAAATTATCCTGCTTATGGGATATAGGCTACTTAGGCCTATATCTTACAGCACAATAATATTCCATTACAATCATACCACAGCTTGTTTAGTCATTCCCCATTTAATGGGCATCCCTTCCATTATTTCTTAGTCATTTCAAAAAACTGCTATAAACATTTTGAACAAGTTTTTTTTTCCTTTCTTTGATCTTTGGGGGGAATCATTTCATTACGAAAAGCAAAATATAGCAATAAAAATATACCTTATTAAAAAATCTCTGAAAATTATCATTAAATTTTCCCACCACTTGGTGATATGCAGTAAAAAAAATCAGAAGCACTTTGAAGAAAGTCAATGCCCTTTGAGAAATCAATAGGTTTCTCAATATATAAATGCTGCCCTTTTTTCTAGAATGTTCTCTCAGTCTTTGTGTTTGCCTTATCTCTTCCGCTCATGGCCTTTTTTTATCTCTAAGGATCATGCCTAACCTTGAGCAGTACATCCAACCTAATTTTCCTTAATGAGTTATAAAATATATACATAGAACAGTTTGGTATAATGGAAAGTGAGGCAGCTAGATTATCCAATAGATAGAGCATTAGACCTGGAATCAGAAAGATCCATCTTCCTGAGTTCAAATCTGGGGGCAGATACTTACTAGCAGTATGACCTTGGGCAAGTCATTTAACTCTGTTTGCCTCAGTTTCCTCTTCTGTCAAATAAGTTGGAGAAGGAAATGGCAAAACATTCCAGTATCTATGCCAAGGAAATATAGAGTCACAAAGAATCAGACACAATTGAAAACCAACTGAGTGACAAAATTAACAGAAAGTGTAGCACACTATATCTTAGAAGACCTCAGTTCAAAATCTAGTTCAAAACCTAGCTCCAAACTTTACTGTCTGTATGACCTTGGGCAAATCACAAGTCTAGGAACTTCCATTTTGTTGTCTGTAAAAAGGAACCATAGCAGAAAGTGTACTGGGATTCACAGCAAAGGACATGGGTCCAAATTCTAGCTCTGCTGATATATCATTTAATGTAATTGGGTCTCAGTTTCCTTCTTGGTACAATGATGGGGTGGGTGGGATTGCTTCCCTTTAAAGTTCTGAAATCAATGATTCTACTTATGCTATCTACCTCAGAGCATCACTTCAAGAAGAGTTTTTGCAATTATTTTACCCTCTTATGTGGTTACTCCCAATCCATAGTGACAATACATTCAGACAGGAAAGGATGTCATTCATTTAGTGATACAACTGAGGTGGTAAAAGTGCCAGGACAAGCTAAGACCTGCTTGGCCTTGGTGTTTGTATTCAAGCATGCAGTATTTAGCAATTCACCATCTGTTAAGGGAATTTCCTGGCTGCAGTGAGTTTAAACTTTCCATCATAATGTTAAAGTGACATACTCGTTTGCACTGAAATATTTAAAGGAGGGAAAAATTACACCCAAGCTGTGAAAGACACATCCCTGACGTGGGAAGTAGTTCAAGGGGTGCCATGTGTTTGTCAGAATGTAAGACGGAAATAATCTCCCTGTGTTATTTGAGGTGTCTCACATGGAGTACATATATATATGTGTGTGTGTGTGTGTGTGTGTGTGTGTGTGTATAAAATTTATCTGATATCAAGCATAGAAATAAATGTGTATTCTGTGCATTTAATTGAGAACATGATCATAGTACTGAGTGTGCTACTCCAACCTATGAAAAAAAGTGGAAACCCTCAAATAATTTTAATCATGGAACCAAAACTTTCAGTTTATCAAAGAATGTAGTGAAAGATTATTGAAACTTATGGAAGAGTGGATGGAAGGGTGATGAATATTAATGTCTTTCTAACCACTAAGTTTATGATCTTAGGTAAGAAATGATAAAGGTCTGGATGAGGATGGTAGTCATTTTGTATAGGATGGTAGTCATGAGAATGGAAATAGGAGACAGATTGAAGGGAGAAAACTCCAAGCTTATTGGGTTTTTGGATTGAAGGAAAGGATCAAAAATGACCCTGTGGTTGTGAACTGGGATGATGGGAAGGATGAGAGTGGACTTAATATTAGGGAAGTTCAGGTTTGGAGGAAAGGTTATTTAATGAAATCAGTGATGAAGAAGATCACAACTTGTTAGACTATTCATTCTGTCTTATCTAAAACTAAAAGGCCCTTACTTCCTGGTCAGAGACCTAGATTGTGAAATTCACCCCCTCCTCCAGATTTTAATCATCTCTTACCTTGATTATTGACATCCTTATTCATTTTCTTGCCTCAAGTCTCTTCCCACCTCCAATCTATCAACCACGTAGACATGGAAGTAATTTTCCTGAAGTGCAAGTTTGATCACATCATTCTGCTACCCAATAAACTCCAGTGCCTCCTCATTAACTCTAGTGTTGTTTTTCAGTCATTTTCAATTCTTTGTTGACCCCATTTGGAGTTTTCTTGACAAAGCTTCTGGAGTGGTTTGTCATTTCCATTTTCAGCTCATTTTACAAATGAGGAAACTGAAGCAAACAGGGTTAGTTGATTTGCCCAGGCTCACACAACTGGTAAGTGTCTAAGGCTAGATTTGAACTCAGAAAGATGTCTGTCTTACTTCAGCTCAGCACAATATCCATTGCACTATCTAGTTGCCCCAATAACTATAACACCAAATACTATTTCATTTTTAGCTGATCCTTTTTAAATTTAAATTTTGTATAAGTTTTATAATAGTTACTAATATAATAAAATTGATATATAATTTATTTTAAGTAAATAGATACATATTTGAGGTACATTACCAAAATATTTTAATTGATAGGGTATGTGATAAGAGCAGCTGATATACCATTGTTCTAGACACATTCTATATACTCTTCATTCCTTCCCAGGTGACACTCTGGATTTTCTCTACCAAGCCATCAAAACCTCTTATTCTTGAAAGCTAAGTTCACCCTGAAATTTACTCACTGGAAATAGCCTCCCCTGTGACCTCTCCCTTTGATTATATGACTTGTCCCAGAATCTCTATTGAATGAGAGTAGCCAGGCTAGCCATTTTCTTCATCTCTCTCTCTCCAGACCATACCATAGACTTTGTGTTGGGGCAGCTATGTGGCGCAGTGGATGGAGCACCAGCCCTGGAATCAAGAGGATCTGAGTTCAAATCCAACCTCAGACACTTAGTGTGACCTTGGGTAAATCACTTAACACTGATTGCTTCACTTCCAGGGTCATCTCTATTCATAGCTAACCACTGGGTCCAGATGGCTCCTGAGGAAAAGGTGAGGCCAGTGACTTAGTGCAGTACCCTCCTCACTCGTGATGGCATCACCTCCCTGATGTCATGGACTTCTTCAAGAAGCATTGGTCCTGGAGTCAGGAGGGCCTGAGTTCAAATGAGATCCCAGGCACTTAATAGTTACCTAGCTATGTGACCTAATGATTACCTAGCTGTGTGACCTTGCCAGTCACTTAACACTATTGCCTTGAAAAAAAGCAAAAGCAAAAAAGTAATGAACTACTATATCCCCTCTCTGAAGCTTTTTTAGCTTCCTCTTATGTTAGCTTCCTTTATTAGAATGTAAGTTCCTTGAGGACAAGGACTATATTTCTACTTATATTCTAAATCTGAGCCTTTAGCAGTTGAATTCAAGTCCAGTCTCAGACATTTTTTAACTGTGTAACCCTGAATAAATCGCTTAACCCTGTTTGCAGGGTGAGAATTTACATCTAGGAAATCATTAACCAAATGCTACAAATCAAGGTTTAATTTATTGTTTTATTGATTGTCTAGATTTAACAGTGATGGGAAAAATATTAAAAATGCAGTTTAAATCTAAAAACTGTTCTGAGTTCTTTCCCTTCCCCACCACCACCCCTCCACAGAGAGCTGATTAGGAAACTTTATTTCCCAGATCCTTCCCCACCTTTCCCTTGCAACGTTTAAATCACTCTTCTCTTCAGCTGAAGTATTGCTCAGCTTTACTCAATAGAAAATCTAGTAGAAGAGGAATTCAAAGTGAAAAAAAAAAGTTTAGAACTTGTGCAAAATATACCCAAAATAGTATTTGTTTCATAGGCCACTGCTAGTATTAAAACGTTTACCATGGCAATGCAGGTAGCTCTGCACATAGGAGCCCTAAGGCCTAACATTTTGAATTATTTTTAATTTAGTCATCTGAAACATAAATATCTAGAAGGCTGCTGAGAGTTCACCTAGTCCAGCTTCCTCATTTTATATATGAAAAAACTGAGGAGCAGAGAGGCTGTGACTTGGGAAAGGTCACACAGCAAAATAGTAGCAGAATTGCTGCTAGAACCTAGGACCTCTGATTCGCCATGGAATGATCTTTCCAAATCCATTAGGTTAATCCCTCCTAATGTTATATCTGGTATAATTACTCAGAAGCTGAAATCCATGGTGTTTCTACCTGAATTAATTTGATGAAATTAATGATGGAATTAATTTGGATGACAGGAAAAATAGATTATAGAGGCAAGTTAGGCAATTTTAAAACATAAATTCTTCCAAATGGGAAACAGTTCTATAGGTATATGGGTGGCAGTTTTCTTGATTTCAGGATATTTTTGTGATGGCTGTTATAATTGTTTAGTTTTATTTTTTTCCCCAGCATATACAAAAACATTTGTTGCTACCAGAAAAGTCTGGGGAAAAAACACTTTAGGGTAAAATAAGAAGCTATATATATATGGTTAGTAAGGGTGGGTGGATATTTTCCTGTATTATTTCCCTAAAATGGAATATTAATTAATTAAAATGGAAAGAATGAATATTAAACCTCCTCCCTGCTATTTTACCTGTTCAAGGTGGTGATATTAATCATTTGACCTAGAGCTGGCTATCTCTTTAAATTTTTTTGTTCAACTATATAATCTGCCCCCTACCTCACAATCTGTAATTTCTCTCCCTGAGCTCGACATGGATGGATGGATGAATGAAATGGATGAAACCAACTTTAATGCTGAATTAACTCTTATGAAAATGCGAATAATCGTATGCCTCTTCTGTGGGTTCATTCTTCATTTTTTCCCATCTACGCTAGGAATTAAGTACATTTTTGATATATTTTTAAAAATAAGTTTTTCATATTTTTTGGTTTTTACATCATCATAATATCTCCCATTTCCCTCCTCAAGAGCCATCTCATATTACAAAGGGTATTTTTTTTTGAGAAGAAAAAAAAATTAGCAAAACTGATCAAAATGGAAAAAAATCTGAAAACGTGCAGGGTATAACACCTGTGGAATTCTTACCTCCACAAAAGGATAGAATATGGGTGTCTTCTCATATTTCTTCATTCGAGTCCTACTTAATCTTCATTATTTTTATTACATTCACTTTCTTAGTATATCAGTTTTCTTTCCATTTACATTGCTATAGTTATTGTGTATATTTGTTTTCTTGGCTCTACTTCAATTTTAATAGTTCATGTAGATCATTTCATTTTTCTCAGTATTCATCAAATAAATAATTTCTTACATCATAATAGTATTCCATTATATTCATATGCCACAATATGTTTAGCTATTTTTCATTTGATTGGCATCTACTTAGCTTCCAAATCTTTGTATCATGAACTTCTTCCTTTTATTAGTGATTTGGACATTTTTTCTACTGAGAATGACATATATATATATATATATATATATATATATATATATAATTAGTCTGAGAATTGTTCATAATTTTGACCATTTATCTACTGAGAAAGGACTAATAGTTATGTATGTATTGTATAGTTTATATATCTTAGATTCCAAACCCTTATCAGGGTTTGCATTTGACTACTTCCATTGCTACTCAGAGTCAAGTAATTAGTTATTAATTTTATCTTTTAAAATTACCTCTAGCTCTTATTTGGTCAAAATTATATCTCTTACCTCTAGCTGTGAGAGGCAATATGATTCTTTAATTTTTATGGTATGATTTTTAATGTTAAGGTCATGTGTCTATTTAGAATGTAATAAGGAGTGAGGCATAATCTGTTGGTGTAAGCCTACAGTTTTCCTAAGAGTTTTTTTCCAAATAGGGAGTTTTTCCCTAGGTAACTTATGTTCTACATTTTATCAAACACTGAGTTTTTGAATTCTGTTGTTCTGAATCTCCCTTGTCTAGTTTTTGGTACATTTTTTTCTCATGAAAGTTATTATGGGATAGCACTGCTTCCTGAGGGCACCACCATATCTTGGCTTTAGGCATCTCTAGAGGGGTCTAGGCAACACACTATCACTTCCAGAATCAAATATAAATACTTTGTTTTGTTCAAAGTCTGAGACACTGTCTCATAATAGAAGATACAATATAAGGCTAGCATATAGGCTAGAGGCAATTTATTGAAACTCAAAGAGGAATCAATTTGTAACAACTGCTCTTCTATAACCCAGCCATGTGGTTGGACTGGGCTCTGAAGAAACCTGTGTTTTCAGGAGGGGAAATAGGTTCCACAATTCTCACATTCTTTGGGTCACCACGCCTTCAAGTTTCCGAGAAAGAGTTGCTAATTATAGTCATAATCCAAGAGATTTCCTGGAAAGAAAAAGGTTTAAAAAGAAAGTACTCTAAACAATGCTAAACCGAAAGACTCATGTCATGTATTACAGGATGATTAGAACAGAATTTAGTAGCCTACTTAAAACCACTGCTGCAATCTGTTAGAAAGGTGTAAAATCAGCTTAATCAGAGCATAATACAGTTTGGCAATTCTACTAATTAGCTGTTATCTAATCACACAAATGACCTTAATCTTTTTCCCGTTGGTCTTTCTACCCTCTCTCCCCATGCTACTACTCAGAGGGGATGCCCTTACCCCTTGTCTTGCTGGCAGAAGATACCAATCACTGCAATTGTAGACACCCAGACCTTTCTAATTCTGAAAAGTTCAATACTAAAGGGTGTAAATACACAAGAAAACTAATGACAATCAAAAGCTAAGACATAAGCATGTAGAGCACAGACTCTGGAATCAAATCCCACCTCAGACACTTAAAAATTACTTAGTAGTGTGACCTTGGGCAAGTCACTTAACACCTCTGCCTTGCAACCAAAAACTAAGACATAAGCATGTAGAGCACAGACTCTGGAGTCAAATCCCACCTCAGACACTTAAAAATTACTTAGTGTGACCCTGGGTAAGTCACTTAACCCTTCTGCCTTGCAAAAACCAGAAAAGAAAAAAGACATAAGCATGGCTGATTGAGTTCCTAATCCCTCCCCCAAAATTAGAAGACTCAAGATGAATCATGCACAGTTAGATGCTTGGTCTCCTAGAATTCCCTCATTATCACTATGGCACCTGTTCATGCTCTGGTGACTGAAGTACCCTATTACAAAGAAATGTGGTCAGAGGAAGAATTGAGACTGAGGAAGCCACAGAATGCTAAAGAGATAGAATTCCTCAGCAAAATATATAAAAATTTGAGATCCTTCTATCTCAAAGGCATAAGTTCTGCCCCAAACTTCTGGAGATGATGAAAAGCTGGATTCAATAACCCACATGGAAAAGCATTCCATGCTTCTCTGAGGCATTTCAGAATAAAATGGGTAGTTCTTCTATATTTGCCTATAGGTATGAGGCATTGGGGGCTCTTCATAAATTCTACAGCTGTTTCCAGGGCACATGAGTCTCTTCAAATCTATCGTGATATCTTTGTGAACAAAATACAAGTATATGAGCTAGATTATAATTCATATCAGTGGGCTAGGGAACTGGTTGGCATGATTAGACCAAAAAAAGAAGCCTGGAAAGAGGAATGTAGTGAAATGCCTCAGAGATATAACCTGACTTCATGCTATTCAACATTTTAAATCAATGATGTGGATGAAGGCAAAAGTAGAATGCTTATCAGATTTGCAGAAGTCACAAAAACTGAAGATTTCTAGCTCATTGAATGATAAAATCAGAAACTAAAAATATCTTGATGAGTAAGCATACTCAAAAAATGCTAAAAAGAAAAGAAAAAATCTGATAAGGATAAAAGCAAAGTCCTTCCCTTTAGGGCAAAAAAAATATCAAGTACTCAAGAACAGAATTAGGAAAGTTTGAGAGTATATATCCTGAAGATGGTGTTTACCTTATATCCTTTAGTTTCCCAACAGATAATGATATGCTTGATATCAATACTTTACCCCACTGCCTTGCAAAAACCTTAAAAAAAAGAAAGAAAGAAATATGCCCAAGAGCCTAGAGTAGTTTGGGGGGTTTATTTATTTTTTTTTGTATTTACCAACATAAATCCCATTTAGCAGGCAGTACAAAAACAATTGTACTTTGTTTATCCCTGCTTTAGAACATTCCTGGCTCACTGCCATCCACACTTCAGTTAAAAACTTACAATGATGGCAGCCCATTCCACTTTGGAGAAGTGCTAATTATTAGGAAGTTTTATTCTGAAGTTTATCCTTATATTGAGCCTCTTCATAATTGGACTCATTGATCCTAGATCTGCACCTTAAGGCCAATTGAAAAAATCTAATCAGAAAAAAACAAGTCTGATATCATTTGATTCTCTCTTCAGTATCAATTGAAAGGCAGAATTGAGCATTTCAGTCAGGAGATGTTGGAAAGGACTCCATTAGTGATTCCAAACAAACAGCATTGGAGCTTGTTTTTAGCTGGCCAAGGAAAGGGGATCAATAGATGGGAAGAAAAGGAAGGCTTTCAGGAGGAATGTGGTGATTGAGTTGGTTGAACTGAAAGGGTGGTTGGATTGAAAGGAGATGAGGAGCAGCCGCAACAGCAGCAGCAAGGGATAATGGAAGGAGATTGGGCCTTGATCCAGAAGCAGCAGAAAAGTCTTTGAAGAAAAGAGCTGGAACAAAGTGAGTGCCAAAGTTAACAGGCAGGGAGCTTCTGTACAAATGTGTGCCAGCTAATTCTCTCACAGAGAAGGGGAATCTAGGCTTGTTGTGAGTCAGCACCCATCCGCCATTCATCTTTTCCTTAAGCCAAAACTCTAGTTATTTCTGAAAAACAGCTAAAAGGGAATCTTTTTCCTCTTTTTTGGAGTAGATGTGAGCAAGAATTAGTTCCCTCTTAATGAAAGCAGTCATGTCAAGAAGGCCCATTTGATTTATTTCATAAATGTCACTATTAAAAAAAAAACCAATAACATATCGGCCAACTCTAACTACCACTATGACATCTGTTTTAGTTTGGAGAAAAGCCAGAGGCAGGAATATGGATTCTCTGCCCAAGTACTACTACAAGATCTAAATAAATTCAAATTAAAACAAGCAAGTAGGATTTCACACATGGAAAAGCTCACAATGAAATTAACTGAACATTTCTTTAAGGCACCACAACTAGGGTCAATAACCAGGGCTTTGTCCCAAGGCCCCCAAATTTAGGATTTTAGTGAGCATGGATAGTATCTGTTAACCTCCAGCAACATAGAAACAATAGATATTAGGACCTGCTTAACAGCACTAATTAAAATAGGAAGTAACCAAACAGGGTGAGCTTCTCTTCTGCCCCACTTAGGGTACCTCTCCTCCTCAACTGAACAGGTTTGGTGATGACTTTGAAAGGCAAGTTTTGTTGTATTTGAGTGAGTAGCAAGAAGGAATCGACTGTGAGAGACAACATGAAGATAGAAATGGCATGATTTGGTTACTGAGTAGCAACCACATACTGAGGACAAAACTCCTGGTTATAGTCCTGCATACTTAGATAATGATTTAACAAATAAAATAAAATAGATAAATTGAACCACAGTTAAATTGAGGGCCAGATTCTTATGCAAAAAAAAAACCCAAAAAAGTTTGGTTTGCTACCATTTCCAGGATCTTTCCAGTCTTCCACATCTTAGTCTAGCTACTTTATTTATTTATTTATTTGTTTGTTTGTTTATTTATTTTTAGGGGGGTTTTTTGCAAGGCAAATGGGGTTAAATGGCTTGCCCAAGGCCACACAGCTACGTAATTATTAAGTGTCTGAGATCAGATTTGAACCCAGGTACTCCTGACTCCAAGGCCGTTGCTTTATCTACTACACCACCTAGCCACCCCTAGTCTAGCTATTTATTATTTCATCATGCTATTTTCTTTCTAGTCACCTGCAGCAAACTCCCTGACCAATCCTGTATATTACAAGTGGAAAAAATATTGACTTTAGAGCCAAGGACCTAGGAACAAATCCTTTCTCTGCTATTTTCCCCTGTGTTACCTTGGGTAAGTCATTTAACTTCTATGGGCCTCAGTGGAGAACTAGATAACACCTAAGTTCTCTTCCATCTCTAAATCTATGATTCTATAACTCTAGGCAATATTCCCCACTTCAGAGCTTTCCTGGTACCATTTCCTGTCAGAACAATTCTAGTCTGTGTCTTATTCCCCCTGGAACCTTATGTGTATTAGCTAATCTATTAAGCCAATGTGCTAAAGTGATAATGACTCCATGTTTTGCATTTTAGCACTGCCATAACCCAAAGGAGTTAGGCAGGGACAAACAGAAACTTTTGAACAGGGAAATTTTCAAACACCTCCAATAACTATAATTTATTTAACAATAATAACAGAAATTTTAACACTACTTTTACAAAGGGCTTCTATCACAATGATCCTATGCTGGGAAGAGGGAAAGGGATGCCATTATTCTTCTCAGAGTCTCAGAGAAATTAAGTGACTTACTTATAATTACATAGAGTCAGTAATTCAAATTGATGGATTCAAATAGATGTCTCCTAACTCCAAGTTTTACCCACTTTCCAAACCTTCCTCTAATGTACTAAGAAGGGTATGAAAATAGTTCTAATCTTTGATTGGTCTTTTGTTTAGGCTACCCTAGATACTCCACTTTTGTTACTCTTTCCTCCCTTGACAACCTAATCAGCCTCTATGAGTTCATCTGTAAGCTCTAAGAAGAACACACACACACACACACACACACACAACACATATGTGTGTTCTTGTTCAGTTTTTCAATTCTTCATGATTCCATTTGTGGTTTTCTTGGCAAAGATACTGGAGTGGTTTGCCATATCCTTCTCTAGTTCATCTTACAGATAAAGTAATTGAGGCAGGTTTAAGTGACTTACCCAGAGTCATGCAACTAAGTAAGTCTCTGAGGCCAGATTTGAACTCAAGAAGGTGAGTCTTCCAGACTCCAAGCCTGCCACTCTATCCACTGTATCACCTAGTTGCCTATATAGACATAATTGGATATATATATATATATATATATCCAAATAATATGCATATGTATTTATCTAAATGTATATTATATATATGTATGTATGTATGTATGTATGTATGTATATTGTACACACACATAGTTCCAGTTTCTTTTTTTTTTTGACCTTTAGTTCTGCATCACCAATTGTCCATCAGGCATTTTAACTTGGGTACCCTAGAGACATTTCAAATTTCACATGTTCTCAAATAAACTCATCTTTCCCCCTAACTCTTTTCCTCTTCCAGACTTTCCTCTTTCTGTTAAAGGCATCAAAGGTACATTCATAACTTGCCATTATTCTCAACTCCTCACTCTCTCTCTTTACCCACATTTTCATTCAATCATCAAATTTGGCCATTTCTAAAACTTCTCAACATTTCTCATCTAACCCCTTTTCCTATAATTCAGGCCTTCATCACCTCTTGCTTAAGATTTCTGCAACAACTTCCTCATTGGTCTCCCTGCCTGAATTATCTCCCCACTCAAGTCCATTAGACACATTCCTACCAAAATAATTTTCCTTAAACACAAACCTGCCCACATGACTCCTCTATTTAAACAATGCCAATGACTTTTTGTTGCTCTAGGATAAATTATAAACTCTTCTGATTAGCTTTGAACTTTTGCTCCAACTAATCTTTTCAGCCTCATTGAACATTTCTCCTCTTTCTACTCTCTGGGATCCAGCCAAATTGGTTTTCTTGCAATTCCTCACATGCATCATTCCATCTTTTGTCCCTGTACAGTTGTGCTGTTCATCTTATATGCCTAGAATGTATTCCCTCCTCAATTCTACCTCATAGAATTCCTTTCTTCTTTCAAGAATCCCTTCCTTCAAAGCAGAAAACTAGGTGGGGGTGCAGGGGATGAAACTTTACAGCAATTATCTCTGTTAAAGGACTCATTTCTCAAATACACAGAGAACTGAGTCAAATTTATAAGAAAGTCAAATCATTTCCCAATTGATCAAAGGATATGAACAGGCAATTTCTGAAAAAAGAAATCAAAGCTACTTAGAGGCATATAGAAATGATCTAAGTCAATATTGAATAAAGAAAGACAAATTAAAACTATTGAGGTATCACTTCATACCTATCATTTTGGCTATTATGAAAGAAAAGGAAAATAATCAGTGATGGAGGGGATGTGGAGAAAATGAGGTAGTAATGTACTGGTAGTGGAGCTGTGAATTGATTCAATCATTCTGGGGAATGATTTGAAAATATGCCCAAAGCCACAATGAAACCTTGTATACCCTGTTTGGGGGGGGGGGGGGGGAGTTGCAAGGCAAATGGGATTAAGTGGCTTGCTAGGTAATTATTAAGTGTCTAAGGCCAGATTTGAACTCAGGTACTCCTGACTCCAGGGCCGGTGCTCTATCCACTGCCACCTAGCCACCCCTATGCATGCTCTTCTCTAGCAATACTACTATTAGCTCTATATCCCAAATGAAAAAAATTATAGCAGCTCTTTTTGCAGAAATTAAGAGGATACCTATCAACTGGGGAATGGCTAAACAAGTTGTGGTTTATGAGTGTTAAGAAATACTATTGTGCTATGAAATATTATTATGAAATACTATTTCTTATGAGAAATGATGAGCAAGATACTTTCAGAAAAAAAGTGGATTTATATGAACTGATTCAAGTGAAGTGAACAGAACCAGAAGAACACTGTATGCAGTAACAGCAATTTTGTACAATGAAAAATTGTTAATGACTTAACTAGCTCTTCTTAGCAATACAATGATTCAAAACAATTCCAAAAGTTATGATGAAAAATGCTATCCACCCAGAGAAAGAACTAATATTGTCTGAATACAGACTGAAGTGTAGTATTTTTCTCTTTTTTCTTTTCGTAGTTCTTTCTTTCCTAGTCTTTTTATACAAAATGACTAATATAGAAATGTTCTATGTGATTGCACATGTATAATCTCTATTTCAGATTGCTTACCATCTCAGGGAAGGGAGAGAGAGGGAGGGAAAGAAGGGTAGAATTTGGAATTTAAAGCTTTTTAAAAATGTTAAAAAAATTTAATATGTAATTGGAGAAAAATAAAATACTATTTTAAAAACAATCCCTTTCTTTCCCCAAGCATCACCTTCTGTGTAATCTACTATGCATAATTTAGCTAATCTCAACAATACAATGATCCAAGACAATTCTGTAGGACTTCTGATGAAAGATGCTATCCATTTCCAGAGAAAGAACCAGTAGAGTCTGACTGTAGATCAAAGATACTAAAAAGTTTTGTTTTGTCTGGTTTTTGTTCATAGAATGACTTAAATTGAAATGTGTTTTCCATAACTACATATGTATAACCTATGTCAAATTGCTTGCCCTCTCTATGAGAGGAGAAAGGGAGGGAGGAAGACTATTCGGAACTCAAAATTTGGGGGGCGGAAGAATGTTAAAATTGTTTTTACATGCAATAGGGAAAAAAATAAAAATATTAAATAAGAAAAAAAGGCAGGTGATTGCACACTTGGATGCTGGGTGAGGCTGCTGGATCACTTAAACTTGGGAGTTGTGCTGCAGTAGGGCTAGGTTAATCCATTGTCTACACTAACCCCAGTTCCAATGTAGTGAGTCCACAGAAGTGAACTGACTCAAGTTGGGAGCAGAGTGGGGCCAAAGATTTCATGCCATCAGTACTGGGATCTGACTATCAGTCACCCTTGTACTTCTAGCCTAGATGAGATAGAACTCTAAAGAGGGGGTATTTAAAAAAAATAAGATATCATGTTTTATGGAAATATAGTATAGTACAAAAAGAAGCAATGGACTTGGAGCTAGATGATCTGGGTTTGAATCTTAGTTCTGTTATTTATCATAAAATCTTTGATAAATCATGTGGATATATTTTTAAAAAAAAAATCAGGACTCTAAACCTTCCAACCATGGTGAAGTACACTTTAACTTAGATGAACAGGAAACAATGACCCTCCAATAAACCATATTCTACATATACACAGTGTGTATGTATGTGTGTGTATTTGTGTGTATCAGGTGTGTATTTCTGTGAATGTGTGTAAAGAACCAGCTTCCTGGTTATAACCAGTTGCCTAACTCTTCAAGCCTCTTGTTAGCTTCCAATCATCTATGATGCAAAGTGATGTTCAAAATAATGACCTTGAGGTACTGCAAGATCTTAAAAGATTAAACTCATATCAGTACACCACTTTTATTGAGACAGGAAAGTCTACTAACATCAAGCTCAGTTATGAAGTTGATACTTTTTTTTTAATCAAATGCAACTTCACTTTTTAGCATTTCTCCTTAAACTCTACTTTAGTGATGAAAGTTTTCCTGTTCCAGGGCATCTAAGAGCTTATTCATCTCAAGGAAGGACCCAATAAATTCGTTCACTTTGAAAAAGACATGACTAATTAGATTTATTTAAATTATTTTCATTTTGATTACTAGATTATCACAGCTGTCACTTTTGTTTTATTAAATTGAGTCAAAATGGATTGAGCTTAAAAAGCAAATAATCCAAAACCAGAAAGTTAAAGTTCAATGTTTACCTAAGGTAAATCACTTCTGTTCTCTGAGTCTCAGAAACCTTATTTATAAATTGAAAACAATGGACCACAACCACTTTAAAAGTAATTTGATATTACAATGGTAGAATTTTAGCAACACTAGAAAGGTCAGGGTAATTCATTCCACTTATAGGGAAATAATAACAGTAACTGACATTTATATAGTGCTTTGAAGTTTGCAAAGTATTTTACAAATATTATCTTATTTTATCTAATAATGACTTTGTAAGATGAGCACTGTGGAAGTTATTTTCCCAATTTTTATAGATGAGGAAACTGACTCTCATTTTCTGACTGAAGTAAAATTCAAAGTCATGTTTTTCTAATACCAAATTGGGCATTCTGTCCAATGTGATAGCTTTTCAACAAAAGGCTTGAAATATAAAGGCTTATCCAATAAATAAACCAAAAAATCCAGTTACTCCAGCATCCTTACCCTTAGCATTCTGGTTAATTGAGATTTCACTGTATAATACTAAATTTACCCACATAGATTAAACCTGATCCTATAAATAGACAGACTTGTTTAAGGCTTCGAATGCAACCCTGTTTTATTTCTAAGGCCTCGCTTCCTGCCAGGTGATTGCCTGGTTGATTTTTCATTTCAGAATACAAATAGTTTTCTCTCCCCAACTAATGGGAAGCTTGGCAGGGTGTAGTATACACTCCAGTCCTCAGTAAAGTCTTTTGCTAAACAGTATTAAGTGCTCTTCCCCTGGATTATGTAAGTAGGACTGACAGAAAGGGAGAAACACCATTTTGAGGTCCTATAAAGATAAAACTGATTTAGATTTCTGGTGCTTGACAGGTTCTGGTTTGGCCCTTTATAAATAATAAAAAATGATCACAGTTGTAATTCCTTCCAATGTGCTTGTGAAGATTAATTTATTTAAAATTTTAAAAATTGGGCAATAGATTATGAATAGATGTCTACAAAGGTTTAGTCAATGTAGGAGGTCTCAGAAGAATCCAAGGCTCTTTAAACTGATATGTAAATAAATTTCCAACCTAGAAACCACTGAATACAAATGACTTTGCTGAAGTCACAACTTGTAATAACTGCCCAAATCAGACCCAGATGGAAGTCAGAACCAGGGCTTCAGAGAGAGAGGCAGAATCAGATTGTCATTTTAGTTCCCTAAAGCCATTTCCTTGGAAAGAGGTGACCACCTAAACAAGGATGGCCCTGGGCAACATTGTGAAAGAGATCAAATTTTACCTTAAGGGGCTGTTCCATCTCAGACTCCTTCTTCCTCCTATTATTTCCAAGTATTCAATGATTTCAGACATTGTACTTTCTTCTCAACCTCCCTACTCTTCATATATCTGATAAATCATTTACACATAATTATTTCCCCCAACAGAATGTTTACATTTGGTAGGAGACAAAGTTTTAACCCAGAGTAATAGATCTCTAATTTCAGAAGTTTCAGGTGCAATGTGTTAGACAGAGGCTTTTCTGGGACCCACATGGAAGGAAGGAAAGATGGAAGGAAGGAAGGTAAAATGAAAGGAAGTTTTAGCTCCATGTATGGTCAATCCTTAAAGAAGATAAGGTAGACATGTTTCAGAGTATTTTCCCTGGGCTTCAGGCTATTCTACACTAGACTTTAAGTCATTTTCTTTCTCCTTTTGCAGGTTTCTAAGGTTCTAAAAGTTCTTAGAAGTGCTACTCTCTTCACCTTGGCTTCCTGGAGGAGAAATATACTTCTTTTCTAGTAATCTGACCATCACCTTTTTACATCTTCTCACAATTTCTAATGGCTCTGGTCCCTGTACATCCTGGGTCATCTCTAATCTAATTTTCTCTGACCTTTTTGGTCTACCATAAGTAAATTCACCATCCAGTTATGAAGGCTTATTCTACACTTGTTTCTTTCAATTCAATTTGGCTATATCATCTAGGTTATAGATGTCAAAAATGGAATCAGGTTTCGTGTAGCCCACAACACTCCCTAGTCTAGCCCAAACTAAATTAAAATGTAATTAGGAAGTATTTAACAGAATGGACAAAAGTACAATTAAAATCTCATTAATATTACTTTTTTAAACTATGTCAAAATGCAGCAGCAGAGATCCTTAGGTATAGATTAGTGGCCACCATTTCTATTTGAGCTTAACAATACTGATCTAGGCCAAGTTTCCATAGAGACAATGTATTTGGATATTTTTACCATGATTCCTTTGAAACCTTTCTCTTTCTTGGTCATTCTTTTCAATGACAAAGAACAGACTACCTTATCTTCCAATTTCAAAGCCATGATCCCTTGTTGGACCTTTCCTGTTTGCACATAAAGAATGGGCCATTTCCCAGTTGCTTTGCAGGACTGAGATAATTGACACAACTAAGGCCAATGAATGAATCCACTTTTTCCAGCTTATCCTGTTATCCCAGATGACTCATCTCTGTGATGCTCATACCTGTGATCCACAGTTATGTACTCACACCTCTCAGAATCCCATTATTACATTTGTTGCAGGAAAAAAATGCCTTCACAAAGAGGACTAATATAGACAATTCCCACCAACAGTAAGAAAAAAGTTTTTCTGTTTCCCTTTCTCCTTAATGTCATTTATTCTAAAAACAAATGTGCTTGTCCCATGAGAGATATTATAAACTTCTACATGAATTTCCTGAAGTGCCTAGGAATATACATGTCTTTCCTTTATAAGTCCTTCTAATTTAGGAATCAATGACTGACAAGTTAGCTAGCACCTTTAATCTCCTATAACAATAACAAGACTAGTACAAGGACCTTTTACATTCTTTTAACCTGTGTTGTAATGACTTTTCACCAGAGTATAGGAGTTTCATATGTGACTAGGTTATTAGAGAATTGCCCCTAATTTTGCTTCATATTGGTCCTATAATAAGACAGACAGACAGACAGACTCACACACACACACACACACACACACAAACACATTTTTAATGGAACTGAGAATTGGTCTAAACTGTTCTCAGAAGCAAATTAGAATCAGTTTAAAATGTAACTAAAATGTCCATATCCTTTGTTCCAGGGAACCCACAACTAGGTCTACATATACCCTGAGAAGACCAAACTAATGTAGAAATATAGTTACACAATTGCACATGTATAACCTATATGAAACCGTTTGTATCTTGGGGAGGAGAGATGAGAGGGAGGACAGAAGAAAAAATCTGAAACTCAAAATCTCAAAAAAATCTTATAAAAAAATTATATAATTTACAAAAAAAGAGGAGTCCCCAAAATGTTTATAACAGCAATCTTTGTTGGGACAAAGAACTAGAAAAAAGTCATTCTCATTCATTAGGGAACAGCTAAATAAATATGTAGTATAGAATATTACCATACTTTCAGAAATGATGAATATGAAGAATTCAGAGAAATATGGTAAAACTTACATGAATTAATGCAGAGTGAACAGAACTAGGAAAGCAAAGTTCATAATTATTTGTTTTATGGAAATACTGTAAATGGAAATGACTAATTGAAATTAAAAGTTGTACAATTATAATAATCAAGTTTTATTCCAAGAGAAGTTGAGAAAATATTGTTTGTTCCAATCACTAGTGGGGATATATATGTGTCATACTGTCATCTCATCAAAGTTGATATATTGATTGGTTTTTCCTGAACTGAGTTTTAAAATGGTTTCTTTTTAGTTATTTTAAGGAAACATTAACAGGGGAAGGGAGGGGAAAGTCATATTAAAAAATGAATGCAGCATTTTTTTAAAAAAGGTATAGGGGCGGCTAGGTGGCGCAGTGGATAAAGCACTGGCCCTGGAGTCAGGAGTACCTGGGTTCAGGTCCAGTGTCAGACACTTAATAATTACCTAGCTGTGTGGCCTTGAGCAAGCCACTTAACCCCATTTGCCTTGCAAAAATCTAAAAAAAAAGTATAAATATAAATACATTTATACATACATACACTGACAAATTAAAAGATTAATCTGATCAAAGTGGAATCTAAAAATTGCCATTGTTATGATAATGGTACCAACAATTTCCTCATGATTTTCCAAAAGTCGGTACTTTTATTGCTTCTCTGTATACCTTTGCTCCCTAGAAGATACTGCTCTTTAATAAGGCCCAGATCTTGAAATGGTGACCTCTGTAGAATTGTTTGCAATTAATTTCAGAAATTGCTTGGGAAGTTTAATCTTTCAAAAGTTGGTAATTTAACAGGGTGAGCATGCTAACTACCAATTCAGTTGAATCCAACTGGCATTTTATTCAGCACCTTCTTGTTTGTTCTTCATTTTCAAAGAGTAGTAAATGCCATGACATGCAAGTGAATTGGATATAAGTGAGGGTAATGGCTCTGAAGGAGAAAGTGAAGCTGGTAACTTTACATCTACTTGTGCTAGACTATATACAACAAAATAATATACAACAAAAAAGAAATATCCTACACTCTAGAAGCTTGCATTTTCCTGGGAGAAACAACATGGAACTGAAAAAATAAATATAAAATATTATGAGAAATGAGATGCTCAGGAAGGTCCTTGAGGTAGAGTATAAAAGATTGTACAGCTTACTTGGAGTTAGAGATGAGAGGAGCAAAGGTAAGAGAACACTTTGTGGGACAGGAATGACAAACAACCTTGATGCCTGGACAAAGGCACAAATAGAGGGAGTGATGAGCTGTTGTGTTTGTGAAATCCAGATAGGTAAATATGACTGGAATATAAAGTATATGAAGAGGAGAATTGGGGAAAAAAGTTTAGAAAGTCTGCTAGGAATCAGATTGAGGAGGGTCTTACTAAGTCATATACAATTTAACATTATATCCTCTGGGCAATAGGAAGCTACTAGAACTTCTTGGGCAAGTATGTGGTGTAGTCAGACCTGTGCTTTAGGAATATCAATTTGTCTCCAAGACTAAACATAAAATCCTCTAGCATTCAAAGCTCTTCACAACCTGGGCCCCTTTCTAAGGGTTATGACAACTTATTCCTCCTGCCACTCACTTTGGGATCCAGTGACACTGATCTTCTTGTCTCTTTTAAATGATATTCCATCTCTCAACTAGGGCATTTTCACTGGATTTTTCCCTTTGTTTAAAATACTCTCATCTCTGATTTTTGGGCTTCAGGATTCAACTAAAATTCTATTTTCTATGAGAAAACCTTTTCTGATCCTCTTTTATGCTAGTGTCTTCTGTCCACTGATTGTCTATTGATACAATTTAACCTGTATTTAACATTGTATATAGTTGTTTGGGTCTTCTCATCCTCATTAGACCATTAGTTCCTTGAGAACCCCTTTGCCTTTCTAATAAGAATAATGCCTGGAATACTGTTGGCATTAATAAACAATTACTGATTTTGTGATCAACAAACCAGAGAATGAATTGGAGAAGTGGGACGATTCTGATTTTAAGGAAACACTCTAGGAAGCTATTACGATCTCTGAGAGATGATGAGGACCCAAAATAGGTGGGAGTTATGTGAATAAAGAATAAATATTGGAGATAGAATCAATATAACATGGGGAGGGAGATAAAGGGGTTGAGAATGGCTCTGAAGTTATGAATCTGGATGCACTTGACAGAAATAAAGAAGCTAGTGAATTGTTTAAGGAAGAGGGGTAAATTTTGGAAGAGATTATAACATCATAGATTTTAGGGGTGAAAGAGGCCATCTAGACACTTCACTTTACAGATGGCAAAACTGAGATCCCCAGAGGCTAAATGACCTATCCAAGCTTAATCAGGGAAATTAAGCGACAAAGCTTGGGTTTGTACCCAGGTCCTAAGAGTCCAGTTCCAATACCCTTTCCATCATACTATTTTTAAAATAGGCTTCTGGTGAAGAGATTACTTTATTCTTCATAGCTATATTGTCATTCTGTGGTATATAATAGATGTTCAATAAATGCTTATTGATTGACTGCTTTATAGCACAATTGGATTCAAATAAGAGGGTTGGTGACCTTCGATCCCTAATTTATAATCCTAAATTCTATTTTGGAAATGCTGTGTTTGAGATATGTCTGGGACAATCAGGTAGATCTGTCCAGCAAGTGTGGACCTGAGGCTCAGGAGAGAGATGAGGGAAACAATGGAGATCACATTTCCATGCCTCTGTCTATCCAAGTGTATAGATGGACAGATGGATATAGATAAATAATAGAATATAAAGTAGATGGACAGGTAAGAGTATTCATTAATACGTTTATGTATCAGGCATTTTACTTAGTAGTATGGGTACAAAAATAGGATGATCAAGACTTTCAAAGAGTTTACATTCTTATGAGAGAAGATAAGGGAGATAGAAAAGAGGGGACAGTTGCCCCTATTGGGGAAGCCAGTTTGACTGGAGAGTGTGCTAGAAGGGAAATGGAAAGCAAATGGCTTTCATGATTGTGGCAAAAAAACAAACAAAAAAGTCATCACTTAAACGTAAGCCTCTTCACAACAAGTCTCCCCAGACTTAACCAGATGTTCAGAAGACAAAAAAACATTGATTACCAGACCTGTGCTCAAAATCTTTCCTTGGTAGTACCTTTCAGAACTTGCACCCTGTTTATATTATCTTTCAGACCTCAGGTCACTTCCACACAATGAGGCACTAAAGTAGTCTTGTGGTGAGGCAGATGCATGCATATTTGAAAAATTAAAGTGTTCTAAAGTACTTTGACATTTGAAGCATGTCATGGAACTAGACTGAAGACCTAAGTTTAAAAACTGAGCTTTTTCCCTTTGAGTTTTGTGACCTTGAAAGTCATTTAACCATTCTAAGGCTAATTTTTTTTCATCTGGAAAATAAGATTAGATTATCTCTATCTCTAAAATTTCTTCTACTTCTCAAATTCTGTGATTTTCTGTGATTATTTTTCCCCTCAGGATTCTTATTTAAACAAACTGGTATTCACATGGATCTTTCTCTTCAGTTCCAAAATGTGTTAATGATGACACAAACTAAGAGACAGTGGCAAAGACAGTAATAGGAAGTATAGAAGCTGAAGCCCTGCCTTCCTGGGGTGGTGGATTTGAAATAGCAACACAAAATCAAAATGTCTGCTCAAAGCTGAATTGGCTCTCCCCTTGAACAAATCACAGAATTTTAAGACAAATGTTGTTTCAGCATGTACTGCCTTGTTTTAAAACAAAACACAACAGCTTTATAGTAAATAAGCAGTATTTCACAGGCACTAATAGTCCTGCTCACTGAAGTACCTCCCCCTTGATGTTTCTGATTGCACCCATTTCAAACCCAAATTAAATGCTAATTTGGCTTCCACCCAGCAGTGTAAACACTTGCAGTTATTTCTAATCTTGATTCTGATATTCCAACTTTGGCTTTGTTACACCCAAGAAGAGAAACAAACTTTGAACCATTTTATGTCTTCCTTGGCTAGGGAAAGAACAGCATTGATGCAAGGAGAATTCTGGACAGGAAGTCAAGATATACCAATCCAATTCTGCTGCTTATTAGCATAAATTTAATTTGGAAAGGATCAATCAATTAACCAACAAGAATTTAAGGATTTATTCTGCCAGGCACTGAGCTAGGTTGGGGGGGGGCACACACAAACAAAACAGTCCTTGCCCTCAAGAAACCTTCATTCTATCAAGGTCTAATTCTTCATAGACCCTATGTTAACGCTGGGTCACAGAGACAGGCAGTTTTAGCCATTTAGCCATTAGCCGCAATCATGACATTTCAAAAAGAAGCCACTGAAGTTGTAGAAAAAAAAATAATGTTCTGATTCTTTTAGTCTAGAATGTAATAGATGAGTCTCTGGAAATTTGCACAAATCATTAAACTTTTCTAGAATGTAATAGATGAGTCTCTGGAAATTTGCACAAATCATTAAACTTTTCTGGACCTCAGTTTTCTCATCAGGAAAATGAAAGGGCTGGACCAGATTAGTCCCTAGGATCTAAATCTATAATACTCTCAAATGTAATGGGCCCTAAATAAAATTAATCATCTTCCCTTTAAAAACTGCCTCTCCTTCATACTTCACTATTTTTGTTAGTGACAAAAATCTTATCAGTCACTTCAACTTACAAACCTTAGTCATCATTGATTCTTCCCTCTGCTCCCTCCCTTCTACCATATAATTACTTACTAAATCTATCAATTCCACATCCACAATCTCTTTTGATTCCATCTCCTCTCAATTCATACTGTCACTTCCTTCTGCCTTTGCCCCATTACTCCCCACAAATACACTTTCTTCAGGCTCTCATCACCTTTGCCCTGGGATATTAAAATAGCAGGAATTCATACTGATATTATTACCATAAGGTGAATACAACATTTTCTTCACAATAACCTTGTTTAGTGGGTAACATAAAGATTATTATAACGAATGAGGAAACTGAAGGTCATAAAAGTGAAATAATTAGCTTAAGGTCCCAGTTTTTAAGTGGCAGAACAGGGACCCAAACCCAGATTCCACTGACCTTAACATACTGCTTCTCATAACTTAATTGCTCTCCCTTCTACTTTTTCCTCTCTTCATTCATCCTTTGCATATTTGTCAAAATAATTTTCCTAATGCACAAATTTGACTGTCACTCCTCTGTTTAAAACCTTTCAATGACTATTACTTCTAGGACAAAAGACAACTCCTTAGCTTGGCATAGAGTTTATATGTTAGGATATAGAGTACAGATCTTGGAACTAGGAACATAGGCCATAGGGTGGCTAGGTGGCGCAGTGGATAAAGCACTGGCCCTGGAGTCAGGAGTACCTGGGTTCAGGTCCAGTGTCAGACACTTAATAATTACCTAGCTGTGTGGCCTTGGGCAAGCCACTTAACCCCATTTGCCTTGCAAAAAAACAAAAAAAAATGTCTCTCTTCCTGCACTTTAAGTTAATGTCTCTATCAGGTCATTCTTTTGAATGTGTTGATCAGAGTTCTAAAGTCTTACAAAGTTGTTTTTCTCTTTTATTACTGTATAAATTATTCTAAATCTGCTCACTTTATTCAGAGGTCTCCCCAATTTCCTATAAAATTATCCATTTAATCATGTTATAGCAAAAGATTGGATTCAAGGCCTACCTCTGACATACTGGCTATGTTATTTTAGCAAGTCTCTAGGGTGACTCTAAAAATATATTATCACAAAGAAGAGGTTAATCTATCTTAATGGGGAGTTTCCTCAACCTAGAGTTTTAATGAAATTGGAGGTCCTATCCCTATGCTATAATCAACTCCAAACAACCCTTTTATCTCTTTTCTCATTACTCCCTCCCAAATTCTTAAAATTCAATCCATTTTAACTACATTCACACAGACTATCTCCCATATCAGAATGTTTTCTCTCCTCAACTCATCCTGTTAAAATCTTTGTCCTATTTCAAGGCTCAACTATGGTTCCATCTTTTCTGTGAGACCTTCTTTTGATCTCTTAAGTGAAAGTGATTGCTTGCTCAGATTTTCTTAGATTTTGTCATATTTTACCTCATATTCTGTTTGCTCACTTTTCCTCTCATTTCAATTGTGATTTAGAACAGAAATGATGTCACTTTTTATTTTTGGATACCCCCAATATTTAGTAAATTTTGAAGGGTGACTACTTTTGATTTCATTAATATAGGAAATGCCCAGGGAGAAACTTGTTCTACTAATGGAGATTGGCGTCTACTCTGCAAGGTATTGGGACACTTAACATTTAGTGACTTGCCCAGGTTCACACACAAAGTATGTCAGAAGTGAGACCTGATCCCTGGTTTTCCTAACTGATGCACTATGCCACACTGCCTCTTGCTTAGCTTCTAATAGGCATTTATTAAATTTTTGATTAATTAAATGAGAAGTTTAGCTGGAGTTCTGGATTCTAGTTAAACTTTATCAATTACTCTATGTAGCCCTGATTTCAATTTCTTCTTTTTGTAAAATGAGGTTTGAACTACTAAAGCCCCTTTCTCTTCTAACATTATATGATTTTAATAAAGATTTTTTGAAAATAGAGGGAAATGGGGGTGGCTAGGTGGCACAGTGGACAGAGCACTGGCCCTGGAGTCAGGAGTACCTGAATTCAAATCTGACTTCATTTACGTAATAACTTAACCCCATTGCTTTGCAAAAACCTTAAAAAAAAAAGGGAAATAAATAATAACTTTGTCAATTTCTTTTCAACTACAAATCACTAACACATACAATATGACTGAGGTCTTTCACTTGGGTAGACTAAACCTCCAAGAATTGATGATGGCACCCAAAGCACAAGAGGGATAAAAATACAATAACTTAGCTAAAAACGAGACACAGTTAAGACTTTAACATTTCGTTAGATCAGTACCTAGAAAGGACAAATCTGTGAAAAAAGTCTACATTAAAATGTTGTTCAGCAACCCAATTTCTCAAAGAAGATGCTTCTGAGCATTAAACAAAGGTTCCATATTCTTTTTTTATGTTGGAGAACTTCTTTTCATTTTTCTCAAAGTTTCATGACCTCCAAAGATCAAGGTGGGATATGTGTTTACAATGCAAATAAATCATCAAGGGGGATGGAAGTGGAATAAGGGAAAGAACAAAATGCTAGGTACTTAGACCTATTAGACACTACCCAAGTAAGGCTTCAAGATCAAGTGACCCAATAGGGACTCATGCATTAAACATTCCTACCAAGAAGTTTCTCTCAGTGTTCTGTATTTTCCTTAATTTCATTCTGCTATTCCTAGTCATGTTCCCAAGGGCTATGTTAAATAATTCTTCTTCCTTTTTAAAAAACATTTGCACCTTTTAAGGAAGCAAGAGAAGCAAAGAGCTGAGAAAATAAGAAGCATAAGTAATATGAGCTGTGTGCTTTCACTGTTTTGCAAAAAAAGGGAGGGGAGCAAAAGGGGAAAGAAAAGCTTAGTGTTAAATCCTGGAGCTTAAAATGAAAATGTAAATAGGAAATGCTCAGTGACCTTTTCTCAAGGGACTTATATGAACTAATAACAATATCGTGGTACATTGGTCAAACTGCTTTTCTCAGTTAATTTCTCTTATTTCAAGATAGTACTTTTGTAGCAAACTATTAGGGGGTTGAACTATATATCCTGGTCCTATTACTAACATTCTATTAATCTATTATGAAATTACTACATTTAGCTTAGCTTCTTCCTGGGGAATGTCTCTATCCATATAAAAATTTTTATTTTTTTTTCTCTCACTATCCCCTACCCCTTGAGTAAAAGGAAAATATTTTAAAGAAAGAACCTGACAAATGACAGTCTCATTACATTAGCCACATAGTCTTGCAAAAGAAATTCTCACATAGGCATATCTTCCTGCACTTTAAGTTAATCATGTCTCTATCAGGTCATTCTTTTGAATGTGTTGATCAGAGTTCTAAAGTTTTACAAAGTTGTTTTTCTCTGTTATTACTGTATAAATTATTCTAAATCTGCTCATTTACTTTGTTCAGAGGTCTTCCCAATTTCCTATAAAATTACCCATTTAATCATGCTATAGCAAAATTATATTACACTGATTAATGTACCCCAAATAGCATATTTACCAGTTTATCAAAGGATACTAGTAATTTCCCAATATATAACACTCCTTTAGTTTCCAACTTTTGGCTATCTCAAAAAGAACTGCTGGTGGCATATTTTCTCCCAAGATTAGTATAGAATCATAGATTTAGACCTTAAAGGGACCTTTGAGACCATCAAGTTCATATTACTCATGAGAAAACCAAGGGCCAAAGAGATTAAATAACTTGCTTAGAATTATAGAATAAGTGTCTGTAGAAAAATATGAACTCAGGTTTATCTGATTCAAGTTATATTCCATGCACTATTACATGTGGTTTCAAATTTAACATATAATGAAGTTTTAATCAGTGTAAAAGAAAAGAGAGGCTTGTAAACATGAAAGGAAAAGAATGCAAAAGCTTACCAGGAGACCAAAAACATGTCACCAACAAATACAGAGGACATTTTGCAATAGGATTAGTTAAGGTAGGCAATGTTGTGTAGAGAATAGAAAGATGGCTCAAAGAATGAGACAGACCTCTCTGGATACATCTTGTCTGTATGACCCTGGGCAAGTCACTTCACTATACAACTTTCTAAGACTACAAATTCAAGATATTTTCAATTATAATGAAAGTGCTGACTGCTGACCTACATTGACAGAGGGTATTATTGCACTGAGAATTCCCTTATATCAATGAAAGCACAAATCTGGAAAGAAAAAGAAAGAAGAAAAGGTTTGGATATAGATTATATATAGAAGATGAAGGAAAGGAAAGAACAGAAGAAGACCTTCCCCAGTCCCCAGAATAAGAGAGAAGCAGAGTGTTTAATAATGGCTTAAAAATCACTTAATCCAAGTTCTTCAATTTACACCAATATCTAGATATTCCAGCACTGGAATTCTTCTGTTCCTTTACCTAGCAAAATCAATCACTCAATCAAAAGTCATTTGATAAGAACTAGCTAAATACCGTGCACTGGCTAAGCATTGGGGATGCAAAGTAAGGCAAAAACAACCCTTGATTTGAATAAATTTACAATCAAATGGGGGAGATGCCATATACAGAAACTGACACACACAAGAAAAATAGAGAAGATGGAAAGGGAGTCTTATATGGCAAGGGATTAGAGAAGGGTGGCACCAGAGTGAAGTCTTAAAAGAAGTCAGTGGTCTAAGAACTAGAGATTTGTAGAATAGTCCAACCACAGGGTATGCCACCAATGTAATTTTAAAAGTAATCAACAAAAATAAATGTTTTTAGAAGTGTTATATATCTCCTCACCCTCCTAAGCTCCTTCAAAATTCCTGACCTGATTCAGGCTGTATCATCCAACTTCAAAAGTTTTATTAAATTTCTATGATGGTCAAGAAACTAGGAGAGATACCAAGATGAAAAATAATATAGTTCAAAGAGATGAGAATCACGTTCTTTGAATGTGAAAACAATTTCTTAATTGGTCCCTAATTTGTAAAATTTAAAGAATCTCTTTATATGCATTTTTAAATTTAAAATTTTTTTGAGTTGTTTTCAAATATATTTGCATATGGAAATGGGAAAGCTGTGGCAATCCCCAATTGAATTATTGAATTTTGATTAAATATGACTCCTTAATTTATGAAACTGAATTGCTCATGCAGTATACCTTCTGGCTACTTCTGGTAACAATTTAAAAATAACTCAGTCATTATTATGTTGACAAAATTCAATAACCTGCTGCAAATCAGAGAAAGATGTGGAGAGATCTTGCATCAGCTAAACAGTAATCTATATTACTGAAGAAAAAAGGGGGGGGGCTTATTTAATTAAGGCTACTGGTTTCCTTGTTTTGGTTTCAGGTATCCCTATTCCTAGAGGGCAGACACAAAAATCAATCTTTTTCCAGGAAAGACAGTATTAATTTAAAGCTGCTTTTCAACTTTGTCTATCCAGATTCAGATACTCTTCTAACAAATGAAAATCATTTGGCTAGGCCTCTGCCTCACGTAAATGCCAAAACACCTGCTTTCAAATTCTTATAATCGGTGAAATTATATAACAGACTAACCAGTTCAATCCTGATAGAAAAAACTCATTCCTACATAGCCTCTGGACTCTAGATTTATCCTGTGTAGTTTTCTCAGTATTGCACTTATCTCATCATTCCATCACCTCAATTTCTTATCTTCTCATTAAGTCAGCACTTATCCTGCCTATGATAACTTTCCTTTAACTAATTGTGAAATGTAAACATGAAAAGTCAACACTACCAAATCTTAAATGGATTTACATTTTAAGCTACTTATCTGGATCTCTCATTTTAGCACATTTGTAATTAGAAAGAAATGCTGGACTGGTATGGTGAATGCGATTTATATTATGTGTGAAGGCTGTTAAAGTGAGCAGATAGACTTGGAGTCAGGATAAACCTGGGTTCAAATCTCTTCTCTGACCTTTGGTTACTACTTTCTGGGCCAGAGTCACACTGTACATGAGGGCATGAAGAAGGATTTGATTGAGTCTTTCTGGGCTCCTAGAGTCCACCCTCTATCTACCTAGTCTGCTAAACAAATACTTTGGACACTAAAATCCTTGTAGAATAGTTAGCTCTTTCCTAATCAACCAATTTAATTCATTTCAATAGGTATCTACTCTGGTCTTCAGGTCCTAACACTTTAATAGGTTCAAAACTGAACTAAGACTTATGGGACAGTACCTGTAGATGCTACAGGTGATTAGATCCTCCTTGCACATTTTTTGTGAAGTTGAGTTATATACCAGTGAAATCTTTAAAAAAAAACACATGAAAAAATGCTCCAAATCATTACTGATTAGAGAAATGCAAATTAAAACAACTGAGAGGTACCACCTCACATCGATAAGATTAGCTAAGATAACAAAAAGGGAAAACAATCAATCTCAGAGAGGTTGTTAGAGGACTGGGACATCAATGCACTGTTGGTGGAGTTCTGAACTAATCCAACCCATCCGGGAGAACAATATGGATCTGTGCCCAAAGAACAATAAAACTGGTCATACCCTTTGAACCAGCAAAACCAATACTAGGTTAATATACAGAAGAAATCATTTTAAAAAATGGAAAAAAATCCCACATATTCCAAAATATTCATAGAACTCTTTTCATAATGGCAAAGAATTGGAAATTGAGGGAATATCCATCAATTGGGGTATAGCTGAATAAATTATGGTATATGAATATTATAGAGTACTACTGTTACATAATCCAAGAAACCATGAATGGTCTGCTTCTAGAGAAGCCTGTAAAGAATTACAGGAGTCTCAGACACTTAGTAATTGCCTAGCTGTGTGACCCTGGGCAAGCCACTTAACCCCATTTGCCTTGCAAAAAAAAAAATTTACAGGAACTAAAGTTGAACAAAGGGATCAGAACCAAGAAAACATTGTACACATTAACATTGTGGGTTGATCAACTTTGATGGATACAACTTCTCTAAGTAGTTCTGAGCTAGGACAACCCTGGGAGACCTGCTACAGACAATGGTATCCCACATTCAGTCAAAGAAAAGCAAAAACAAAACAAATGCTACAGAATCTAAATGAGCACTATATTCACTTTTTAAAAATTTCTCTTATGTTTTTCCTTCCTATCCCATGGTTTTCTTTCTTTTCCCTTAGTCCTAATTCCTCATAGAGAAAATGACTAATCTGTAAATGTGCTAAACAAAAATTGTACAAGTACAATGTTCACTAGGCTGTTTGCCACTGAGGGGGAGAGGAAGAGGGTAGGAAGAAAGGATGGAAAGAAATTATTTAACTTATAAATATGCATGTGGATGATTGTTGAAAAATTTTCGTAACATAATTGGAAAAATAAAATAAAATAACATTTAGAAAAAAGATACAAAGATCTAATCAAAGAATTAAAAATGTTATAAAGATAATGAGAATTAAAGAAAATAATAAGAAGGGGGCAGCTAGGTGGCGCAGTGGATAGAGCACTGGCTCTGGAGTCAGGAGTACCTGAGTTCAAATCCAGCTTCAGACACTTAATAATTACCTAGTTGTGTGGCCTTGGGCAAGCCACTCAACCCCATTGCCTTGCAAAAAAAAAACAAAAACAAACCAAAAAAAAAAACCCAAAAAAAATAAGAAAAGGGAAATGTTTATGTGGGTGGAATAGTTTAAAAGTTTTTTACATAAATGGTGGAATTTAAAATGGAACTTGAAGGCTAGGTAGAATTTGAATAGGTAAGAAAAACAAAGTGAGCATTTTAGATATAATAACTTTTGAATTTGAGGGGAAAGATATGACAAAAATAGTACCTTAGGAAGATAAACTGGCAGTAGTATATAAGATAGAGAAGAGTCAGGCTGTAATAATTCATGCATAACTGGAAGAGATTCTAGATCAGTTAGGTAGAAATGGGAATACAGTCAGAAGGGAATTAGTCCAAACTAAGTTGTTTTAAAGTACCTTCTTAAGAAATGTGGTATTGGGGCGGCTAGGTGGTGCAGTGGATAAAACACCTGGAGATAGGAGTACCTGGGTTCAAATCCAGTCTCAGACACTTAATAATTACCTAGCTGTGTGGTCTTGGGCAAGCCACTTAACCCCATTTGCCTTGCAAAAACCTTAAAAAAAAAAGATAAGAAATGTGGTATCATGGAACCAATACTGGACTCAGAAGACCAGGTTCAAGTTATACTAACTCTGGATTTCATTTTCCTTATTTACAAGACTAGATGATCTCTAAAGTTTCTTTCTTGTACAAATATTCTATTAGAATTTGTAAACCCTTCTCTTCTCTGAAGATGACAAGGTTAAAACCTCAAATGTCAGCAACAAGAGAGGCCACATGTAGTCCTGATTCACATCTAGACACTGGATCCCAGATGGTTCTGAAGAAGAAAGTGAGGCTTATTATCTTTATAACATTTTAATTCTTTGATTAGATCTTTGTATTTTTTTCTAATTGTTATTTTATTTTTCCAGTTACATGTTATGACTTAGCACAGCACCCCCTCACTCTAATCCAATTCATGTGCCTGCAATGGCATCACCTCCCTTGATGTCATGATCTTCTTCAAGAATGAAGGACAAAACGTTAAGATACGCAAAGTCAAGAAGAAACATTTCTTCATGGAATATTTGGTCATGAGGTATTGCAATACTAGTAAGTAGATGTAAGATGGCCCCCATTGAAAAAACTAGTTTTTACACCATCCATTGCAAAGGATAAAATGGTAGAAAAATTTCAAGGAATTTAAGACATATATATTTAAAATTTGACTTCCTAACACCACCCCCCCCAAGAAAAAAAAAGATGTTGTCAAATGAGACAGTGGGGCAAATTTTGATGATGAGCATGATCATTTCACAGAGCAATTAACAGAGGGGAAAACCAGTTTAAAAAAAATTTTACAAGATATCAAAGCAAGTATACTACATAAGGAAGGAATAAATTTATAAAAATTTTAATGAACTATTTTCTCCATTAATAACAGTGGAACCACCACAGTTGGACCTTAACATCATGGTCCTAAATGTGCTCATACAGGATATAGAAATAATATTGAAGGGAACAAAACTGGGAAAAGCAGTGAGATCAGACTAAGTTTATAAAGGGACCTGTGCTGAAGGTGACACAATTAATAAAATGTTGACACCAATACACTAAGTATCTAAGGCAAAGAATAAAAAAGCAGGGAGAAATATCAGACTTCACTAATATAAAAAAAAAACTCACACACATACCCTATGATCAGATCAAGAAATAAATAACTATGGGTATAAATGACTACTTTTTCATCTACACAAAATTCAGACACTTATATACATGAATGATAGACATCCTTGATGACAGTATCAGTGGGGGGGAAGATGGATTTTGCAAGAAATGGACCATCATCTTTATAATTCCATAATTAACTAAAAGATGTAAAGAATATAGGACACCAATATGCTTACTATTCATTGATTCAAAAAAATAATTGAAAAAGGCATCTGGTTCAGGATAATAAAACACTTACTTAGAGATAATTTTATAGTCTTCCAAATCACATGAAAACCATTCAAGATTCCTTAGAATACATAACAGAAATAATCTTGTTCAATGAGTCTCCTAGTAAACATCAGGTAAGGCATGAAACAAGAAAATGCATGCTTGTAATAAGCATTTGCCATTGTAATGGAGGAGGTCCAGGAGACACTCCAGGTCAAAGAGGAATTCCTTCTTTTGATATGGTCAAGTCCTCCAATTTCTTGTCTATGAATGATACTGACTTTTACTGCACTGGGCCCCAAAACCCTACTGAATACTATGGAAAATATTTATGTAGTAATAAAGAATTTGGTTGGGTAGTTAGAGAACAGCCCCTGGAGTCAGGAAGTCCTGAGTTCAAACCCAGCCTCAAACACTTAATAATTACCTGTGTGACCTTGGGAAAGTCACTTAACCCCATTGCCTAGCCAAAAAAAAGAATTTGGTGTGACTATACACAAAGGTAAGACTAAGTAGATGAAGATAGTCTACTGCCCAGATTTTTGTTTGTTTTTTTTGTACTAGGCAATGAGATTAAGTGACTTGCTCAAAGTCACAAAGCTAGGTAATTATTAGGTGTCTGAGGCCAGATTTGAACTCAGGTCCTCCCTGACTCCAGGGCCTGTGTTCTATCCACTGCGCCATGTAGCTGCCCCTATTGCCCAAATTTTAACATACATTTGGATGAACAATTAAGTAGAAGTAGTATATCACTATGCATATCTGAGACACAGATTAGATGGACAATTGTTATGCCCATAACAAAAGAGACCAAGTTTGAAAGACATTGGTTTTGGAAAACTGCAAAAATTCTTTTACTCAACCCAAAATCAAAGGTCCATCTTTTTAATAATAATATTCTACCAATGTTGCTATATGTGTGAAACACAATTATCTATGAAAAATTCAACTGAGTATTACATAAAGGACAAAGAAGAGTTGCATGGTATGAGCAGGCTGCTAATACAATCAATAAGGAACTTGGAAGTATAGGAGTAAAGAATATCATTATGCTATATTATCATAAAATAGGTAGTGAAGACAGCCCAGTTAATTGGTAAGAATAAGGGAAGATCAGTGGTTTACCACAGTGCTCTACTGGTAACCTTAAATGAAAGGAGAAGGGAGTATCAAATGGAAAAGGTTGCAAAAAAAGATTTTGTGTAGATGAAAAAGTAGTCATAGACCCATAGTTATTTATTAAGTGTCTGAGGGCAGATTTGAACTCAGGTCCTCATGACCTGAGGACAAAGACAAGAGTCAAACAGGAGGGTCAGGCATTGATGGGTTACAATCTATAACACTGAAAGTTTCAAATCAATGTGATCTCAGCTTTATTTGAGTAATGGGAAGAAAATTCTTTTTTCCATTTTAACATCTACTTGGGGTGTTTTTGCTATTCATTTTAAATGTGCTCTGTTTCTACCTTTGGTTATTAATGAGTTATCCTTTGAGACTTGATAAGTGAAAAATATTTTTTAATGGATCCATGAAACCTAGCATTTAGAACAGTAGAAAACAAAAACAAAACAAAACAAAAAACCCAACTATATACAGTGGAAAGTACACCAATAATAGGAATTAAGAGTTAAGTCAGTTCTTTCAAAGCAGATAGCAATGAATAGTGTTTCCTTCAAATGATGATTTGAGATTTACTGATTAGACTCTGACATTGAAGGTGTGACTTCTGTCAAAAGGGATGGAACCTCTGCTGGAAAAGTTGCAGAATCTGTCTTTGTGTCCTCTGATGCTGAAGGGGTAGCCTCTGATGTTGTTTGGGCAGCCTCTGCTGTAATGGGAGTATCCTCTGCCATGATGGGAATATCCTCTGCCATTGTGAGAAGAGTCTCATTCATTGTTAGGGTAGCCACTGATGGTGGATGGATAGATTCTACTTCAGTTTCCATTTCTGTTTCCTGATTTGGAACTATATCACTTTCTTCCACCATAGCTGGTGGAGGTAACAAAGCCTGATAAGAAAGAAGAAAATATTTCAGCATGTCTACAAAATTAAAAAAAACATGATAATACTGGATTTCCAGAAAGGATTTGCCTGCCATAGTCCCACACATAATGCAATTATTTTATTCTCATTAGTAATATTTGTGAACTGAAGCAATAAGAAAGGAAAGCAACATTAATTATGGAGAAAGCTCTAGATTTAAAAGTCAGGACACAGAGGTTTGGATCCTGGCTCTGACACTTGGCTATTCAGCCACCAGCAAGGCACTTCACCTCCGTTGCTTTACCTGCAGAACCTGAGGGCCGCTTGGCTTCAGAAGTGGGGAGAGCATTTTGTAAACCACACTGGTCAATTTCATCTAGAGAGTGAGAAGAGGAGACGGGCAAAGGGGTAACAGGACACTATGAGACCCAAGTGCTTTGTCATCTCTGATAACTTGATACGTTTCCTCAGAAGTGCTCATGCCTCTGACTGAATCCCATAATTATATCATTTTACGTTAGGGGCTCTTAGGGATCCAAGGATGGAGTTCAATGGATGTAAATTTTTATTTTGCTAACATCTTACTGGAATTTGGTAATTTTTTAAAAGGTTCAACAAACTGCCAAAGGAGTTCATGACAGAAAAAATTAGTAACTCTTGCTTTTACATTCAGTGAAATGATCATTTCTGTGGTTCTCAACAGAATTAGGTTATGTGGATAAGGGAAGCAGGAAGATGCATTTATTCATTTTTCCTTTTCAATTTAAATAGTAATAGGACAGAGAAGACTTAATAAAACAACCAAGTGATAATAAAAGACTGAACACTATGAATTTATACATAACAATCTAATGACAATACTTTGTACAGAACTTGGTTTAGTTAATAATAATTCAATTAAATATTATTTCTAATTAATTTTTACAATATAGAATAACTTCTCTTTTATAGATATCAAAAGCACAGAATCTGTGATCTAAGTCACAGTCAGAGTAGCAAGTATACATTCAAAAATAATTTCCATTAACAAAATATCTAACATTATCTAGCAAGTATTCAATTTTCAGATCTGTCCTATATAGCCATATTTGCTTCCTGGGAAAATTTGTTTCCTAAGAATTTTTAAAAAAAACAATCCTGAGGGGTGGCTAGGTGGCACAATGGATAGAGTGCCAGCCCTGGAGTCAGAGTTCAAATCCGGCTTCAGACACTTAATAATTACCTATCTGTGTGGCCTTAGGCAAGCCACTTAACCTTGCCTTGCAAAAAAAAAAAAAAAAAAACCTAAAAAAAAAAAATCCTGAAGATTATCCAGACAGAATGCAAAGTTGAGTCTGTTTAGTCAAAATGTATGGTGTCTACTTTTTTTTGAGAGGGAAAAAGAGTATGGGCAGTAATGGCTTACAAGTCATAATGGAAAGAGTACTCATTGGTTCTGGAATTAAAAGACCTTAGTAAACCTTGGAGAAGTTACATTAAGTAACTAATTCCTTGGACCTATTTCCTCACTTGTAAAACAAGAAAATTAAACTAAATAACCTTTGAGAGTCTTTTCAGTCCTTAACTCTATCTGTGATATCTGAGAAGACATTCCCTCTACAATGTATATCAACAGTTTAGCAATTTGTAAACTTTTAGGACTGCCTTGGACATTGAGGTTCCTTGACCAGTATATATGCCAGGAGACTAGACTCTATCAAGTCTTCCTGACTTTGAGGTTAGCTCTCTACATCTTATATTATGCTATTGTCTCCAGGGTTTTAAGCAGAAACAAATTAGTGCTTTGAAAACTATGCAAACGCTTAAGTGTTATAAAAATGCAAGACAGTCTCATGATGCTTAATTATACTAATGTATCATAAACATGGTGGAAGGGGTTGGAGATGATGAAGAGTGATTTTTTTATTTCACTGGTATAGAAAACTCTCAGGTCAGTGAGTGTTTCTTCAATTTATAGCTTTAGAGTTACCTAGGGCAGTGAGATATAAGGTGATTTACAGTCTGTCTCAAGCAGGCCCTAAGGCCTGCTCTCCCATTTATTATGGCATGCAAAGTTTGTCCATAGAGTAGAGATATAATAATACTTTTAAAAACCCTTTGATCTTAAATAGTGAACTCAGAAGGTTTTCAAAAAATAGGCACTAAGAACTATTATAAAGTATTCTTAATAAGGAAGTGTTATATTTTACCTTCTAGATACTTGAGGTCTCTATTATTGCAAATCCATTACAAAAGATCTGCAAACTATTACTTCATTGAACTTCTCATGGTAAAGAATGTTAAATGAGGGGCAGCTAGGTGGCATAGTGGATAGAGTAACAGCCCTGAGGTCAAGAGGACCTCAGTTCAAATCCAGCCTCAAAGACTTAATACTTACTTAGCTGTGTGACCCTGGGCAAGTCACTTAACCCCACTGCCTTGCAAAACAAAACAAAACAAAACAAAAAGAATACTAAATGAACAGACAACCAAAACTCTAGAAAATAAAAAAGCAACACTAGTCTGTGTGAATTAAGTTCTTTCCTTAAAAGAATTAAGCACCCTATGGACTTTAGAAATCTACTCAGTATTACACAAGACCCTTGTCTAAAGAAAAGCAGGCTCCAATTAATTACCTTACCTGATTATAATGATGTGTACTCTGGATCATATGCATATACATATTGTATACAAAGTTTGCCATTTGGGGCATATTTTTTATTATTTGCACAGGGTGAGATGGCTTCTCTCCATTCTGGAAGGGGAAAAAGAAACAAAGAGGGATCAGTAAAATGGAGACAACAATATCCCGTTTTTTTTATCCACTAAGAAAATAGGATTAGTCTTCAGGGGAGATGAAAAAAATAGTTAAAGGAAAGAGCTTACAGTATTCACTAAAGGTCTTATTAGTAGTAACTAAAATTTAAAATAGAGATTCCCCCCCCCCAAAAGTGCTCAAAGGCTTTTTCACAGTGGGAACACTGTGAATCAGTCATTTTGTTTCATCCATAAAACAAAAATCACCATGTGTTTAAAATGGCTATTATGATAAAATTATTTGTTCAAATAAGACTATTCCAAATGAATTAGGGCAAAAGAGAAAGAACAAAAAAAGGAGCAAAGAAATTCACAAAGGCTCTTTAAATCGGTGGGGTCAAATCCAAGTAGGATTGGGAGCCAGCCACTAATCCATGTAAGCAGCATTATTAGCATAGCTTTAAAATGTAATATTATCTATATATTTGTATAATTTTATTTATTTTACTAAATATTTCCAATTACATTTTAATCTAGTACAGGTCACGCTTGAATGTTGAGGGCTACATGCAGTTCATAACACCTCTGATCTAAATCATAGTCAACAAAACTCTACCATATCTTCCACTTTTCTATAAAGACGCACTAATAAGAGCTAATAAAGCTGGAAAAACTGGAAAATTGTAAGGCAAAAACTAGGCACATACCCACATCTCACACTTTATACTAAAATAAGGTCAAAATGGGTACAGGATTTAGCTATAAAGGGCAATACCATAGACCTATTAAGAGAACAAGAAATACTCTATCCATTAGATCTATGGAGTGGTGAGAAATTTATGACCAAACAAGAAATAGATTTCATTATAAACTGAAAATGGACGATTTTGATTATGTTAAATTAAAAAGGGTTTGCACTAATAAAACCAATGCAGCCAAGGTTAGAAGGAAAACAATTTTTCACAGTTAATGTTTCTGATATGATTCATTTCTAAAATAGAGAAGTGAATCACATTTATAAAACTCTAAGTCATTCCAAAATTGAAAAATGGATATGAATAGGCCATTTTCAGATGAAGAAATTAAAGCTATGTACAGTTTTATGGGAAAAAAATGGTCCAAATCATTATTGATTAGAGAAATGCGAATTAAAGCAACTATGAGGTACCACCTCACACCTATCAGATTAGCGATGATAAAAAAGGAAAATAATCAATTTTGGAGAGTATGTGGGAAAATTAGGACACTAATGCACTGCTTGTGGAGTTTGTTAGCATTCCTGCAAACTGGAACTGTGACCAAAGAGCAGTAAACCTGATCATACACTTTGACCTAGCAATACCAATACTATATCCAAAGAAATCATAAAAAACAGGAAAAGCCTCACATGTTCAAAAATAGTTATAGCAACTATTTTGTAGTGGTAAAGAATTGGAAATTTGGGGGATGTCCATCAATTGGGGAATGGCTAAACAAATGACTGATATGGAGTAATATTCTATAAGACATCATAAGTGGTCAAGACTTTAGAGAAGTATGGATAGAATTACATGAACTGATTCTGAGTGAAGGGAGCAGAATTAAGAAAACATTGTACATATTAACAACAACACTGTGAGATGTTCAATTATGATAGATGCAGCCCATCTCTGAAGTTCAGAGAAGGTCAATCCTGTGTTCAAAACCTGCTATGGACAATACCATACATAACCATAGGGAAAAATAAAACACTTTTTAAAAACTTGCTTTCCTTTTCCTTCTTTCTCATGGTTTTTTCTTTCCCCTTAGTTCTAATTCTTCATAACATGACTTAAACATGAACTATACAAGTACAACTTTGTTACCAGATTGTTGGCCAACATGGAGAAAGGGGAGGGAAGGGAGGGTGATAAAAAATATGGAACTCATAAATTTGCATATGATGTTGAAAAACTACACAATGCACAAAGCTGGAAAAATAAAATAAATTTTTAATTTAAAAAGACATAATCAATTCTGACATTTTAGAATGATTATCACAGGAACCTCCTCCCATGCACTGCATACATAATATACAGAAGAATATAAAGGTAAAAACAATTCAGGGAATGAAATTACATCATTGAAGAAGGCACTTCTAGTATTCAGACAGTATTAGCATTTTGAGCTCTAGCAAGCTCTGAATGAACTGAGATCCCTCTTGGTTCTAATACTACAGGCCCATGTGGACCATAAAATGTTCAGGGAAAACAAGAGCTACAAATATAACAAAAACAATTTCTAAATAATTCAGAGCATGCCAAAGTGGGAGTATTTATCAAATTCAACGACATTTCTCAAAATTGCCAGGGGTGTATAAGATTATTCAGCATATTAGCAGGCATTCTTCTAATTAAAAATTATTTTCTGCACTGAGCACAATATTTCATGTGGAAAGAATATGCAAGTTATTTTCTAGGTGTCCTACTTTAGGCAGCCTTTAAAAATAGGCAATTGGGACGGCCAGGTGGCACAGTGGATAGAGCACTGGTCCTGGAGTCAGGAGGACCTGAGTTCAAATCTGGCCTCAAACACTTAATAATTACCTAGCTGTGTGGCCTTGGGCAAGTCAACCCCATTGCCTTGCAAAAAAAAAAACAAAAAACAAACACCTAAAAAAAGGCAATTAAACAAAAGGATCATACCAATCTAGTTATAAAAATATAATTCAAACCTGAGATATAAGTGGATTGTACCATTTGTTCATCTTTTCCCTCTGTGAAACTATTTAGAACCAATATCTTTTTGTGTATGCTCATTTTCCATCAGGAATGTCTTCCAATAATTCTTGCCCTGATTCAAAAGCTACTTCTTTCTAGAAAGTCTTCTCTTATTTATTTTTATGTTTACTCCTACCTTCTTCTCAACATTCATAAACCATACATCTAGATTCATATGGCATTCGTGTCTTAAAATAGGATTCATTGCCAAAACTGCCTTGGAAGATAAGAGGTAACCAGTGTTTCTTTATTATCATCTCAAAGAATATATTTGACTATTCTCCTTACAAACAGTGTTGCCAAGAGGCGGCTAGGTGGCGTAATGGATAAAGCACCGGCCCTGGAGTCAGGAGTACCTGAGTTCAAATCTGTCCTCAAACACTTAATAATTACCTAGCTGTGTTGGGCTTAGGCAAGCCACTTAACCCCATTTGCCTTGTAAAAAATTTAAAAAGAAGAAGATAATCCACATACCTTTCTGGTGGTAGGGAAATGCTCTGTGGGAATTATGTGTAAATGAAGTGGACGGGCTGTGAGCTGGTTAAAAGCTGGAGTTAATTCGAAACAATTCTGGAAGAGGGACACTCTTGCAAAGATGTAAAGCCCAAGTCTGGCTCGTGACATGGCCACCACTAATCGACGAACATCCCTTTGGAAAACAGAGACAAGTATGAATACCCTTCAATTTTATTGCTATATTTATTTCTATATGTGACTTTTAATATTTCATCTACAACCTTTCTCCTTAGCTAAGACAAAACCTGTCACTGAACACTGAAGGAAATATATCACAGTGCTGTACAGTTAATATCATTTTAATAAAATCACGAATAAGTAAGAGAAGTTAGTGTTTTGTTACTAAGTTCTATCTATAAGGAATAAATCAGGCTGCTTAATCAGAGAAATAATTCACTGATAAAGGTCAAAGCAACTAGACTGCACCATGGCAAAACCATACAATTTAGTTTGCAATGACCCATCTGTATGGTCCCCATGAGTGATTCAAACATGCTGCCAATTCACAATAGTCAGCTTAAAGATCTGGCCATGCTGTGACCCATCTGTGTGTAGACACAGACTACTTCTTGTTTCCTTAACAACCAGTGATGACATTTCAAATTTTAAACATAAATTGTAGAAAACATATGAATTATCTATAATTTATAAAATGAAAAATAATATAGTCCAAATAAACTCCATATTAAAATAGATCATTGTTCATAGCTATTTCCTACTACAGAAGCATCTGTTTGAAAGAGACCATTTGGTCTCAACAATAAAGGACAATTTGGGGGAATCCCATTTTCAAATGGTGAACTGAATGAAAGTCAGATATATTTGTAATTGGGCTTTTAAAGATTAATTTAAAGTATTTGGTCAAAGTCCAATTTTCCACTGCTTTTGTAATGACTACTTATATATTTGAGAACTCTGCAAAGATGGAAAGATTTTAAAAAGACCACATCTGACACATTTAAATTTCATATCCTGAAATAATTGTAACAAGGAAACTATAGTGTATATGTTGATTAAAATGTCTTATTACAGTATGTTAGTCTTTGTTTATAGACTCTATCAGTTAAAAAAGGGTATGAAACAATATCCTCAATTATTACCTACATATCCACACACATCTGGCCACATTTCAACTGAATAGAAAACAGGGAAAAATCCCTTCTTAATCTACCATATTCTAGGCTTTGCCTAACACACTTATGAAATTAAAGTATTACTTATAATTGGAAGAAAAGGAGACAATATAACTAATAACTAGCCAGGAATGATATGCCAGTATTTTTCATTCTTTCTAGCTCCTTCTAAGTACCTTTAGCCATGTAAGTGAAAGAAGCTTTAGATGAGCAATCATGATTCAAACAAAAATTTTAAAATCAACATAGCAATCCCATTCACTTATGACAAGAATAATTTTGGAATGTGGGAACCTGACATAACACAGTTGGACTTGCATTAACTAAAGCTACTAGTTGTGGATATATATCAAAAATACTATTTAAAGATCAAGCTTAGCCAGAATATATGAAACCACTTAATACTTATTCTACAGTTAGGAAAATAGTCACTATTAACCTCTTTCCTAATCTTCAAACAAATCATTAAAGTCATTTTAGCTCTTCAGGAGAAGCATATAACAAATCACCACTCTGGTATAATTCCAATGCATGAGTCATCACGAAAAAGTCGCACTACTTTACTATGGGCCAAACGCTTCTATTTAAAGATACTCGGTCCCTCCAAATGAATTTAAGGACCTGAACAATGGATGTTGGGAAAACAGCCAGAATTCCCTACTTCTTGGCCTTACAGAGAACACCATCTAAGCTTAGAAAAGGATTCAGAAGAGAATATAGAACAAGGTGGTACCATCCCTTTAAGCTTATCATGTGTGCTCTAGGATGAAGAAGAGGATGGTATCATGGAGAGGGTCAAAGAGTAAAGATATCAGAAATAAGTCTCTTCATTTACCTCAGAGGCTATTTTTTTTAATCTTACAATTACAAAAGAATATTTTTTCCTCCTTGTATTGCAAAGATATAGAGTCAGATATATAATACATTATTTGGCTCACTGATAGACTGTTCTTAAATCTGGTAAAATTTAAATTTGTTCCCAGTGATTTGCTAATTGTTTTTCTTTGGCTTCAATCTTTCACATTCAATTTCTTAACTCAAAAAAGATTTATTGAAAGTTCATGGAATTTGGTAACCAATTTAGTACTGACAACTACATTCATGAAATCATGAATTCTAATCTAACATATTTTCCTTGCATGTTCCAATTAGTGCCTTTCCTGAGAAAGTAGATAAGAAGTAGAAGGTATGGGTACCTGGGAGTTAGGGAAAAGTTCAAACAGAAATTAACTGACACTACAAAGGAAGAATGGTAATTCTGTTATGAGCCTCACACAATTTGGCAAAGAAAAAAGTAAAGAGAAGTCCATTCAGATCTCAGTCAAAAAGCTCCCGTTACTTGAAGCAGATGCTCACACACACACACACACACACACACACACACACACACACACACAGATCATCTGACACATTCCCATGAAAAATAAGACCTATGTTCAAAAATAGTAAGGACTTGAAGCAATTTCTTGAAAAATAGCATTTTTATTTACCCTTACATAAAATGTTATCAGACTAATGGGACCTGTTTACTAGGTTAAGCCCCAAACAGATCTTGATTAAAGTGGTAACTCTAAGGGAGCTTGATTTTATTTTTAAGTGTGGGCAATAAATGCCATCAAACAAAATAATAAGAGAATTCTTAGAGTTTTACTGGTAAGTCATCTTAGATGGAGGTTTATATAAAACTAAAATGCTGCCTCATAAGAAGAAAATGCTTATAAATCTCTAACACATAAATACATCACAATAAATGATAAAAATAGATTATGGTTTGTTTTGACAATTCTTAATCCTAGGAAGGCAAATGGCTCCTTTATCCTTTAACACTGAAACTGAAATATTACATGGGGGGAGTCAGGAACCATGGCCAACTACAGTTCACACTCACAATGAAAAACTCTCACTCAACTCCTTTCCAACTGTGGAACTATTTCAAAGTTGTAACTGATCTGAGATGGTTATTTAAGGATTGTTAAGTACCACGAGACTGAGAAAATACAAACCAATAGCCATAAGCAAACTTATTTTAATGCATTTCAACAACTAGAACTAAAAGTTATCACATTTAAATGTATAATTGTAATACCTTTTTTTAACTTTTAATATAGAACATTAAACTATCCAACTAAAAAAGTTTAAAAAAAGGCATCAATGCAGTAGAACTATATACTAAATGCCTTAGATTATTTTCTTACATACCTCAGATGGCCTACTGCTCTAGTTCGTACTAGAGAAAGAAGAATATAATCATTTTGTTGACCTTGAAATCTGTCAACTGTTGTCACCTAGAAAGGAAATGCAACATATATTTTTCAAAACTATATTGAAACAATGTAATTTCTTCAGATCATTACCAAATATGATCAATAAAAATATCCTATATACTTTAATCAAGACCTGGTATGGACAGAATAAATGAAGCTGAGGAACATTGTGATATGTTTTAAAAAAACCCTGTTCCTTATTTCTTTCTTTTTCCTGGTTACCATGATTTTAATGGAATACACTGATATTATGCTATCTGGAGCCCAAGGAAGACTGGCATAAGAGTATACTGCATTAATGCTAAAGAATATTCTAAATATACAATTTATAGTAAAGATAAAGATATTTCACCTCATATAACAAACTAAGAGCCTGCTTACTGATTTTCTATCAAAGTCCAAATCAAATCCAGATAGTTAAATCCTAATATAAATGTTTATATTTACCACAATATCTGTACTGTTTCTCTTATTCTCTATAATCTTAAAACTCACTCTTAAAAATTTTCATCACTTCCCTTAATTCTATTCACGTCTGCATTTGTCCAGAGCGTGGAACCTACTTAACAATCTTAAAACATCTGGCTGTCATTCATTTCTAAATTTGAAAAGTAAGCCATCATCAGTTTATCTGAAAGCCAAATCATTTTTAACTTAGTCTAACTAGTACTGCTACAAATTCTAAACCCTTGTCCATACTTTAAAATAAGAAAGTTAGGTCGCTTATGCTTTAAAGACACCAAAATGAGCATTCTATTAAAGTTATTATGACATTAAAATTTCTGAGTGATCCAAACCTTACAATTTGTAGTTTCCTTCTACAATATTTCTAATATATAGATACAAAAGATTTAACCAAAATAGTTCTTTTAGGTTTGTTTTATTTAACAAGTTATGTCAAATTGAATGACAGAAAGTCAGAAATCATTCCATATGTTGACACTGATATATTTTATAACAGTACACCTCAAATCTATTTAAAACTTTCCTTTCTATAGAAGAGTATAAACTTTCATTCTAGGGATATGATATGAACTAATTAATAACTACGAACTGCTTTGAAAATGTAAACAGTTGGGGTAGAGCCAAAATGGTGGAGAATAGGCAGGGCTTCACCAGAGCTCTACCCAAAACCCTCCAAACAATTTTAAATAATGGTTCAGAACAAATTCTATAATTTGTGGGCAGAGTCCACAAAAGGTCAGGGTGAAGCAATTTTACAGGCCAAGAAAACTTAGAAGGTCAGTAGGAAAGGTCTGTTGCACTAAGGTGAATGTGGAGCACAATCCAGTGTAGGTTATGCCCCAGCAATCGAGCAGGCAGCCTGAATCAGTGGTAGCAGTGGAGGTTTCTGAACCACTCAGTCCACAGAGGGGTCAGACAAATGGTCAGAAGATTATAGGAGTTCTTTGCTAGAACAAAGGACAAGTCTCTGTTGCATTGCCCATACTTAGATATGGTTCACAGATCAGGATCTCAATTCCAGAGGGAACCAAGATTCACACTCAGAAGATGATAAAGTTGAAACTTCTGTATCCAAAACCTCCAAGAGAAACAGAAAATAGGCTCAGGCTATGGATGAGGCTCAAAAAAAGACTTTGAAAAGCAATTAAGGGAGGTAGAGGAAAAATTGGGAGGAGAAATGAGAACAATGCAGATAAATCATGAAAATCAAGTCAACAGTTTGGTTAAAAGAAAATACAAAAAAATACTGAAGAAAATAATATGTTAAGAACCAGTTTAAGCCAAATGGAAAAAGCAACACAAAAGGCAAATGAGGAAAAGAATGCCTTAAAAGCAGAACCGACCAGCTGGAAAAGGAGATAAAGAAGTTCACTGAAGAAAATAACTCCTTCAAATGCAAAATGGAACTAAAGGAAGCTGCGAGAAATCAAGAAGAAATAAAACTATACAAAAAAACCCCAAAAAATTAGAATTAGAAGATGTGAAATATCTCAAACAACTGACCTCGAAAACAAATCCAGGAGAGATAATTTTAAAATTATTGGAATACCTTAAAGTCACAACAAGGAAAAGAGTCTAGACACATATTTCAAGAAATTATACAGCAAAGTTGCCCTGAGATCCTAGAAGCAGAGGGTAAAGTAGAAATTGAGGGAATTCACCAATCACTACCTGAAAGAGATCCCAAAAGAAAAACTTCCAGGAATATTATAGCCAAATTCCAAAACTCCCAAGTCAAAGAGAAAATACTAAAAGCCACCAGAAACAAATAATTCAACTACCATGGCTCTATAGTCAGGATTACACAAGATCTGGCAACATCTATATTAAGGGCTTGTAGGGCTTAGAATATGATATTCTGGGAGGCAAAAGATCTTGGTTTACAACTGAGAATCAACTACCCAGTGAAACTGAACATCCTCTTTCAGGGGAAAAGATGGACTTTCATTGAAACGGGGGACTTTCAAACTTTCCTACTGAAACAATCAGAGCTGAACAGAAAGTTTGATCTCCAAGTACAGGACTAAGGTGAACAACAAAGGAGGATGGACAAGAAGGTCTAATTATGAGGAATTTAATGATGTTGAACTGTTTGTATTCCTGCATGGGGAGAAGATACTGATAATTCAGATGAAGTTTCTCATTCATAAGAGCAGTTAGGAGGAGCATATATATAGATATGGCACAGGAAGGAGCTGAATATAATTGTATAATATAGTAAAAAGGAGGAGTCAATGGATGATAAAGGAAAGTACTGGGAGGAAGAGAAAGGAGAGGAAGGGGTTAAAATATTTCACACAAGAACCAACAAAAAGCTTTTTCAATGGAGTGGAATGGGGAAGGCGGGGGGGGGGGGGTGAATGAACCTTTATTCTCATCAGAAATGGCTCAGAGAGGAAATAACATACACACTTAATGGGGTATAGAACTCTATCTTACCCTAAAGAAAACTGAGAGGAAAGGGATGGGTTAAGGGGGAATAGAGGGAGTAGTTGACAGAAGAGAGGAAAGATCCTGGGAGAGGGTACTCAGATACAACACATTTTTGAACAGGGACAGGATGAAAGGAGAGAAAGAAAATAAATGAGAGTGGGGAGGAATAAAGTGGAAGGAAATACAGCTAGTAATAGCAACTGAGGGAAAAATATTGGAAGGAACTTCTCTGGTGGACTTATGATAAAGTCATCTCCCAGACACAGAGCCGTTGGAATCTGAACAAACTGAAGTATATATTTTTTTCCTCTCTCGCTATTTTCGTGGTTTCTCAACTTTGGGGGGGGGGGGGGAGGATTATGTTTACTCCCACAAGAAGATTATTATAATAATATAAAATAACTAAACCAAAAAAAAAAAAAAAAAAAAAGAAAAAGAATATTAAAAAAAGAGGAAAAAGTGAGAACTAGGCAACTGGAACCTAATGACTTTATGAAACATCAAGAAACAATCAAATAAAATCAAATAAATAAAAATGCAAGAAAATGTGAAATACCTTATTAAAAAAAAAAACAACAACCAAAATGTTAAAAAATCCAGAAGGGGCAGCTAGGTGGTGTAGTGGATAAAGCACCAGCCTTGGAGTCAGGAGTACCTGGCTTCAAATCCGGCCTCAGACACTTAAATTACCCAGCTGTCTTGGGCAAGCCACTTAACCCCATTTGCCTTGCAAAAACCTAAAAAAAAAAAAAATCCAGGAGAAGTAATTTAAGAATTATTGAACTAGCTGAAAGTCCCGATCAAAAAGAGAACATAGATATCATCTTTTAAGAAACAATCAAAGAAAACTGTCCTAATACTCTAGAACCAGAGGGGAAACTAAAAACCAAAAAAAAAAAAAAAAAAAAAAATCCACAGATCACTTCCTGTAATAGATTCCAAAAATAAAATCTCCCAGAACTGTTAGTCAAATTCCAAAGAAAATATAGAAAGAACCAAAAAGAAACAATTCAAATACTGGGCAACCACAGTAAGGATAACACAAGATTTATCAATTTCTACATTAAAGGATTGAAGGGGCTTGAAATATAATATTCCAAAGGGTTGGGATTACAACAAAGAATCCACCATCTAATAAACTGAGTATAATTCTTCAGGAGAAAAAGCAGACATTCAATGAAAAAGAGGACTTTAAAGCAATCTGAGTGAAAAAACAAAGCTGAATAGAAAGTCTGAATTCCAAATGTAAGACTCAGGGCGGCTAGGCGGCACAGTGGATAGAGTACTGGCCTTGGAGTCAGGAGTACCTGAGTTCAAATCCGGCCTCAGACACTTAATAATTACCTAGCCATGTGGCCTTGGGCAAGCCACTTTAACCCCATTGCCTTGAAAAATCTAAAACAAAACAAAACAAAACCAAATATAAGACTCAAGAGAAGCATAAAAAGGTAAACAGGAAAGAGAAAACATAAAGGATTCAATAAGGTTAAGCTGTTATACATTCCTACATGGGAAAATTATATTTATAACTCCTAAAAACATTCTCATTATTTGAGCAGTTAGAAGGAGAATACAGAGACAGAGGAAATGAATATGAGTTGAATATAATGGGATGATTATAAAAAAAATTAAAATGCATTGGGAGAAGGAAAAAGACAAATTAACTGACAAAAAAGAGAGTGAAAGAGCTTTTACAGTGGAGGGGAAGATGGGGAGATGGAGGAACTGGCTCAAAAGAAGAAAAATATACATACTTAGTTGAGTATAGAAATATATCTTACCATACAGGCAAAATAGAAGAGGAAAGGGAGAAGAGAAGAACTGGGGGGGGGGGGGGGGAAGGAAGTTAGACTGAAAGAGGTAAAAGTAAAACATAAAACACTTTGGAGACTGGATATTATAAAAGGAAACAGAAGGATAAATTGAGAAAATAGGATAGAGGGAAATACATGGCTAGTAATTATAGCTGTGGAAAAAAAAGTAAGTTTTTCTAATGATGACCTCATTTCTCAAATATATAGAGAAGTGAATCAAATTTATAGAAATAAGAACTATTCCTCAATTGATAAATGATCAAATGATATGAACAAGCAGTTTTCAGACAAAGTAATCAAAGCTATCAATAAGATGAATAAAATGTTCCAAATCACCATAAAGAAATGAAAATTAAACCAATCTTATCTTTCAACACACACCTACCTATCTGACTGGCTAATATGACAGAAAAAGGAAAATGATAAATGTTGGAAGAAAAAATACTGTTTGCTATAACAAAAATATAAAAAAAAATACCACTACTATGCTACTATCCCAAAGAAATAAAAAACAGAAAGGAAAAGGACCTATAATACAAAAAAATATTTAAAGCAACTCTTTTTGTGACTGCATAGAATTGAGAAGATGTCTATCAACTGGGGAATGGCTGAACAAGATATTGTATAAAATATCATTGGCTATAAAAATAGATGGGCAAAAAAAAGATAGATGAGCATAATGGAAAAATGCACATAAACTCAAGCAAGATAAAATGAGCATAACAAATAGAAAACTATAAACAGTAACAGCAATATTTATTGTATGATGCTAAAATGTGAATGACTTAGCTATTCACAACAATACAATGATCCAAAACAGTTCTGAAGGACTTATGATGAAAAATGCTATTTCATTCGCAGAGAAAAGATCTAAAGGAGATTGAATGTAGCAGATCAAAGAATACATTTTCTTTACTTACTTTCTTTTTTCTGTGTTTTCTTTCACATGGAAACATTTTTTTCCAGCATGACTGTACATATGTAACCTATATCAAATCTCTGCCTTCTTAATGGAAGTGAGGGCTGGGCAGCAAGGGAGGGAGAAAATTCGGAACGCATTTTTTTTAAAAAACGAATGTTAAAATTGTTTTAACCTGTAACTGGGGGAAAAATATTATATTTTTCTGATGTTAAAATTAGACCATATCACCAGACATCTTATTAGGAAATCATTCTCATAAGTCAAAAATACATACTCCAAAAGTACAAAATTTGGTAATTTTCCTGCAAAACAGAGTACATAAATTTGGTTCAGGACCAATTTAGAGAACCTAAGAAATGGGTGTTGCTGACATCCTCCCAAATAAATTTTCAACTTATGTATAATGCATGTATGTATATGCATGTATAATGTATGTATAACATATAATGTATAAAAGAAGACTATGAAAAGATTGTGAAGAAAGAGATATTCCCAAATAAGGAATATGTAAAAAAAAAGGAATCCTTTTTAATTCACTAATACAATTGAGGAAAGAAAAAGGATGCAAAGGAAACTAACTGGAACAATATGAATTCATTCTTAGTTAAGTGATAATTCTAAGTATTCTTTCATTCTATTTCACATATATCAGCTTTCCCAATATGATGGCTAGGGCTTTTATTTTCTTATTGGAAAAATTACCTTATTTGGTCTTCCAATCAACGGGTTGCTCCCACAGCGCTGATTAATTATATCCCGAATGAGATGCTTCTGTCCATTATATGTTGTTAGAATACTGATCTTATCTGCAGGGTAACCAAGTAGGCACATATACATAAAAAGTGCCACTACATATTCAGCCTCCCCAAGGTTCTGCAAAGTAAACAAATCCAATCATGAATTATGGTTTTTTTTAAACTTTTTTGAAGAAAACCTCATTACATATAACATCTCATTAGATTTTTAAGAAATGAGAATTAATCAACTGATCAGTGAAACCTTTTGTGAAACTGAAGAATATAACCTTACTCAAAGGATGATTGGATCATATATTTTGAACCTGAAGGAAACTGACATCATTTAGTCTAATCTCCCATTGATGGAAGGTAAAGAACCAAGGTCTTGAGGTGTTTGTATGATATGCCCAAATTCATACAGAAAGGAACAGAGCTAATATTCAAATTCTAGTCCTCTGATCTCAAATTTCGCACTCATTATAATATTTTGTATTCTCTAGGAAACTACTTAGTCCAAAACAAGAATGATCAGAGATGTCTGCTACAGCAACCACAGCAAATGGTCATCCAGTCCCTGAATAGTTAGAAAAATGAGTGAACTGCATTTAATACATACTTACTACAATTGTACATTGCACTGTGTTAAGTCCTGGGGAAACATAATGGCTCTTCTACTTTTAGACAATTCATATTAACAATCTTTCCATATTACACATCAAATTCTATTCCCTCTGCAATTCCTCCTTTTGCCTCCCCCACTCCCCCTTCCAAATACTCTCAGAGTTTGGACTTTGGGAAAGGAAGCTGAATAAGGTCAATTTTTCTTCTACTAACAGAACTTTGGATAGTCAAGAGGCTATTATAGCCTCTCTAAATATTTTTTACTACAAAATAACTACCTCCAACCCCTTCAATGTGGCCTTATACAGTCTAGCCTAACCTCTGTTAATTTAAAATATATGGCCATTATGGTGGATAAAAGTAAGCCAAAGTACATTGCCAGCAATGATCTGCAAGCAACAAATGGTGTGAAGGATGGATTTAAGGTCATTTTTGACCAGAAATGATGGCCCAGTCATGTAGCAGAAGGAATGAGAAACAGATAGCACAGATCCTAATGCCATCATTCATAAGATATTAAAAGACTTGGCATAAAGAATGTGATTTTCAAGATTAAAGAGATTACTCACATCACTGTGGCCATGGATTCATCAGCGTTTAATACTGTTTCTTGAACACAGTAGTCAGTTTATAATATTTATGGACTGGAACTAAACACTTTGCATTTTCGAAAGGGTTTGTGTGGGTAATATTAGAATAAAGACATAACAATAATAACTACCTAATGGTCCTAGTAATACTAATTAACAAAGAGGCTAATATTGTAATATTACATTACATTGTAAATATGGGTTACAAAAGTATTTTATCTAAAGTTGTAAAGACAAATTCCAGTGTAAGTCCTAGATGTATATAGATTTGATGGTATTTGTTAATTTTTCAAAGGAAAATCACATATCTTTTTATGCTCCTCTTTTTTCTTTACTTTTCTTGCCTGCTTTTAAATTGTTTACTCTTAGTTTAATATGGCAGCTACTATCCTTAGTATTCAGCTGCTTAAAAAGGTAGGTTTGTCACTAGATAGATCAATAGCTAGTTAGAAACTCTGGACAAATTTTGGTTGGGAAAAGACAACAACCAAAAGTTCAATCATCTGAAGCAATATGAGCAACCATTCACTACATCCAATTCAATACAAAATTAAAACGTAAAGCTTGAAGACGGAAAAAAAGTAAGAAAATTAGCAAATGTGAAAATATGGAAGTAGTAAGACATGAATAAAGATAGGTTGAATGTGACATCACAAAGGCAAGAAGTAAAAAATGATAGAAACTTCAAAAAAAGTACTCTAAGTTCTTAGATGAATTACTATGTATGGTTTTCGATCATTCTAACTTCCCATATGCTTATAATGCATATATGTGTGCATCTTATGGAGAAGGTACTCCCCTGTGTTTTTTTCAATTCTTCATAAAATTGATAAACATATAAATATGAATCTAAGGTTTAAAAAAAGATCCTCCAAATGAAAAAGAATAAGCTAGAAATAGACATGGAAAATAATCAGAGTAATGAATTTATATTTAAATCCTGTTTGTAAGACTTGGAACAATTGACAAAATGTAAACTCAAAGTCAGAACTTCCATTTCTTACTTGAAAGACAGATAATCTAATTCAATATTTACTTAGTTACAAATTTATATAAAAATCTACAAAGCAATGATTTTTTAAAAAGTAAACATCTGAGAACGTAACTATTTGAATGGACGCTACCCTATTCAATATAGTCACCTTAAGTGTGTATTTTATTCCAGTATTGCTCCTGCTGTTTAACCAACATTTCTAGAAGTTCTCTTTTGAAGTTGTCTTCAAAGTCAGTAGTGCTTTTAAATGTCTTAGCAAATCTTACTGACTTTGAAGATAACTTCAAAAGAGGACTTCTAGAAATGTTGGTTTGTGGGTAAATTTTCAACCTCTGAAGGCGAATATGATTTTTAAAACCAATTCAAAGTCAACTTGGAACCCAGTCTGTCTAATGAATCAAGCTGGCTTAATAATACAAATGAGGTGTCGCTATCAAAAAATGGGAAACTGGATCATAAGCAGGCCCTAAAGACAATTCAAAATGTGAAATTTCCAAAGTATTTACATAATTACAACATCATTAAACACATTAATAATAACTAGAAGAGCCTACCATAAGGAAAAATATTCATTAGGATGTATAAATACTGGTATATTTGCTTTAAAAAATATTACTTCACTTTTACAGTAATATATCTTTTTTCAGGATCTTATAAATACAAATTAAATTTTCTACATTATTCTAAGAACTCAATAACTGAAATAAAATGGGAGTGTCTATTCATAAGATTAGTATTTATATAGATATGTGTATGTGTAATTTTATTATAGTAACACAAAAGTTTTTTCCCTTACAACTTACTACTCTTTAATCTTTCCAACCTCCAAATCAGAAATATAAACTTATTTGAAAAATAGAGAGAAAATAACCAAAATTTACATTGTACTTTAAAGTTTGTAAAAATGTTTACATACATTAATTCATTTGAGGAACACAATCTCACAAAATACCTCCAGTGAGTGGTTGACTATTTTGTGGTTGACTAAACAGTTCAAAGAATTTATATGACTGTCCCATGGTCCACAGCTAGTAACTATCATAGGTGAGACTTGAACAAACATCTTACGTCATATAATACTCACCACCTCCTTTCTTCCTTTATCTCTCTCTCTCTCTCCACACATAGATATCACATCTCTATGTATGCCTTAGATGTATATATCTTATAATACATGTATGTGAATGGTATGAATATAGAATACTAGAGTGAACACTACCCCCCACCCCAACACACACACACACACACACACACACACAGTCATTGCTATAATTGCAGAGTCACCTAACTCTGGCCCCTACTAATTTAGATACTGATAAAGTCTCATAAATAAGAAATACAAGCATGATTTCAAAATACTTAATCATCTTTCTTACCTGATAAAAGTAAGGATTAGGTTCAGACTCGCCTACTCCATGAAAATCTTCCACATTAATGAGCTGGAAGTCATAAAGCAATCCAGCATTTGCTGTTCTGAACTCTGGCATGAGCTGTACATGAGGCAAGTTTCCCAGATTCTTGTAACGCCAGTTGTACAGATTACACAAGCTTTTTAAAAAATAAATAAAAAATAAATGAATGAATGAAAGCACCTCCACAAAGTTGTGACTTAAAATTCCTTTCAGATCTACCTCAGAGGAATTTGTCATCAATTTTACCTTGCCCTTCTTAATCACATTCAACTCAGAATAATTCTTTCCTAGTCCCAGTTACACCCCTTCAACTAAGGGTTCAGTAATCCCTTGGGATTAAAGAAGCCACAGCATCACTATGTTCAGTGAGTCACCAGCAGAAAACTATTAATGTGCCAGTTTCTGGGTGGTATCCAGTAGGCTTTCTTCCATTATGGTAGGGTTGGCTTTGCTGACTGATGAATGCAAAATACCAAACAGCCCATGTATCATATACAGTGGCCAAGTCAGACTTGCTAACATTTGGCTTTAGATTCTGACATGAATTTACAATATGTCATCTTTATGCAATATTTTTTTTTGTAGTGGGCTTTTGGGGATGTAATTCCCATTAATTTGGCGGGGCAAGGCAATGGGGTTACATGGCTTACCCAAGGCCACACAGCTGAGAGTAATTATTAAGAGTCTGAGGGCAGATTTGAACTCAGGTACTCCTGACTTCAGGGCCGATACTCTATCCACTGCGCCACCTAGCTGCCCCTCACATTACTTTTTAAAAGAAATTATCAAGCTATGAAATCTAAACAAGTGAAAAATATAGTGTCTCCATTACAATTCAACTGAGTAAGTCATTTGGGCACAGCAAAGAGATGCTCAAGAAATGTTTGTTGAATGAATTCAAACTTTAAAGGTCTTCTATGAGAAAAACATAAATTTAAAAGAAAATGCCATTTTAAAAAGGTCAGGGTTTCACAAGGTAACACTGAAACAAAGTTCCCCATTTTACAAAAATGAAAAAAAGAATTCTTAAATGTTCAAGTCTGTGTTTTATCATAGCATTGTTGCAAAAGGGAAAAATTAACTTTAGAAGAAAGGGAAGAGATTATAGGATCTCAGACACTCAAAGAAATGCCAGCAGATAAGGATACAGAATCCATTTTGGCCAACTCATGGTCCCAAAATATGAGTGATGACCCTCGATGATTTTCCTGGCAGTCAACTTTGACAAAAAAAAAAAAAAAAAAAAGTTAAAAATAAGGGAAAATGGATAGGAATTTGGCAGATGTTATCACATGGTAAACATCCCATTCTGTATTAATATCAGAAACATGCGGGGGAAGATTAGAACCAAATAAGCCTGGTTCCACAGTGTGTCTTGTGATCATGAACTTGCTGTTGATTTTAAGTCAATCAATTCGTTAGTTTAAAATGTCTCTCTCTTTTTTGTTAAAACAAAAAAAAAATTCAGAATGAAACATAGAGTAAATAGAAAAACCATTTTCCTTCCTCATTTTCATTTACCTTGCCCGAGCTCGTCCTTGGGCATCAAGGTCAACAGTGGGAACTCCCACTCTAACAAATCGAGTAAAGAGTGATTGTTCCATGTTGGAATATTTTTGGAAGGCCATATTTTTAATGACTGGAGGCAACTGATGATGGTCACCAATCATAATCCATCGTTTAAGTCTGCTGAAACCATCCTGTGGGTTCTAGAAATGTGAAACAAATGATAATGGCATCATTGAAATGAAAAAGAAATATCTTATTTGCAAATGCAGTAGGACAATTTTATCATAAAACCGCAACTTCTAACTCACATTTCTTTTGCTCTGAGATCAGCACAAAACAAATAAGGCAAATTTTAACATATCTTGGGGTCATGTTCCAAAGGGCAACTCAATAAATAAAATGGCTATATTTTCTAACTGAATTGAAACTTTGAAAAAAAGAGAATCAATTATCAATATTAAAATTTTTATAAGGGTTGTCTTCAAGATATTTGGCATAGGTTAGATATTTAACTTCAACCAATTTTTCCAAACCGATCTCATATGACTATTCTTGCCTAACTTGTCTTTTTTGCTGTTCTCAGTTAATGACATTCTATCCAGCTTGTAACTCGACCTATGATTTTCCTTTGAGAATTTCATTGATTGGGTCTTGGAACATAGGCAGCTATGTAGTATAATAATCCTAGATGTACTTTCTGTCTGAAATTCTTCACTTTACTGTTTTGCTGATTGATATTCCAATACATTTAAGGTTAGGGTAGACCCTATTATAAAATGCACAATATAAAAGTCAAGCAAATTAGTTGAAATTAAACTATTCCTTTCTAATATTAGAAGAGTTAAGGAATGGTAGTTTGGTTAAGGATGTAGCTTTAATACATGAAATACATTTCAAGGAGTAGGGCAATAGCAGACACAAAAAGAACATGGGTAAACATCAAAAGGAAATCATGCCTATTTCTACGTTTTGAGCATGATCATCTATCTCAGTGCTCAGGGAAGTAGAAAGGACCTCTATGCCTAAGCTTGATACTATAATTAGAGGTTATGGTTTTTTTCAATACAAAAAACTGTTCTAGGTTGAGGGGGGGGCCAGGTGACACAGTAGATAGAGTTAGCCTAGGAAAAAGACAAACCTAGGTTTAAAATCTGCTCTCAAAGATAATAACTGTTATCTGGGATAAATCATTTAACCTTGAAAAACTCCAGGTAATTCACTAACATTAGTATCCTACACCAATGAAATCACAGGTCTGAATCAAAAAATGTCTTGGTTATAGGGTTTGGGGGCTAGCTGGGGAACTAACCAATATACGTATCAGGCTAAATTGTATCCGAGGTTCCAAACAACAGATTAAAAGTTAACTACTGGAACAGAATGCATGGGGTCTTGAGAACTGCTTGTATTAATAGACTTGGAATTCCAAATTTTCTTTTCAAAAGTTCAGTTCTAAAAGGTTGTTAAAAATTAACGCACAGTAGGAAATACTTGTATCTCAGCATTTGGCTTAGGACTCATGAAATAAAAAAGGCAATATGAACTGCAACTTCAAAAACAATTCTAGAAATAACTCTGATGAAAGGAAGCAATTAAAAATAGCTTGCCTACTCTCCAAAGAATATAACAATGTAGAATTTTCTTTATTACAATTACCATGTCTTCACAAAATACTTTGCACAGATAAAATATGAATTTTTAAGTGGAACTAAACACCCCCCCCCAAGCAGCAGAACTACAGAGTAATCAGTGAATATATAAAAGGAAGTTTACAAACTTATTACAGAATACTGGAAAGGACGAATAAAACTGAGAATATATAATTATGGCAATTAGTACCAGAAACTACTGTGCAGTTGCTTTATTACTAATAACTCCCCCACCAAAATCTCAAAGTATTTTGTTTCTTATGTTACAGTTGAATTATTACCTGTAAAAGAAGGGGTATAAAGGTTTCTATCTCCAGAATCTGGGCAGACTCTTCCATCAAGATGTTGTCATACTGAGAAGAGATAAAAATCTTATCAATAGAAAAGTTATTAAAAAATACCAGAAAAGCAATCATTTTAGAAAAACAGAATCTTCAAACAGCAAATATGGTTCTTGTTTGGCAATGTTCCTTTACAATGTTTTTGATTTTGGAAAACATCAGAGTATCTCTTCAGGGATTGAACTCTGAAATCTCACATATCCTTATTAAATATAGTATATTTTTTATATTAGTACCAACCACTAATGGTCCTTCATCCAGTTCTTAAAACCCTTACACTATCAAAAATCAATTTGTGACTACATATGACAGGGAGTTCCTCAGGGTACAAGGAATAAAAGATAATCATTTAGTTCTCTTTTCACCTTAAATGTCTAAATAATACTTAAGCACACTTAAGATCCCACTTAAGTGTTGGGATCTTGTCACTCAAATAATCAATAAATGTATCTATTATGTGTCAGGCATATTACTAAGCCCTGAGGAGTCAAGAGTAAAAAGGGAAATTTTTTTCAGTTATATGATAAAATATGGCATCTGAAGTTCCAGTTCTGAGGTTGTAATGTCACTCACTGATTGGAAATATAAGCACCTTATAGAATCATATTCCTTTTTTTTAAGGCTACTTCCTCTGACTGTTAAATCTGGTTTTTTAACATGGTCCCTGGCTAACTGCTTAGAAAATTAGCAGACCAACTAAAAACAATCAATTAAGCAATGATAATCTTTTGATATCCATTTAGATTATAGGAATTAAATCTCAAAATTCTGACTTTGCATAGTATGGTTGTGGGTGGCTTAAAAGAGGAATATCAACAAAAACAGAAAAACAAAAAACCTAAAACACTGTATAACTAAAAACAGTATAATACTGATGCTATTGGATAACATCTCCAATATTTCGTGGCTAATAAATATTATAATAACAAGAAGTGATAGACTAGATTCAGTGTTCACTATATAATTTTGACATTTAGCAAACTCTTTCAAAAGGATCAATGAAAATTAATTCTAAATATGAACTGCAACAAGAGATTAGAAAATTAAATTCCCAAAGTATGAGCCCATCATTATCATCAACACTGTTACCACAATCACTATCATCATTGCAGCCAAAAAAATAAAAGAAAACCAAGTATAAGAACAAAAATGAAAAGTTAATTCCTGGAAAATAATTTTTATCCAAAACAAATATATACCTTGAAACCCAATTCTACCAAGTCGTGCCGTTTCAAGGCAGCATGAGTACAGGTCATAGCTATGATTTTAGCCTCCTTCACCAAAAGGTATTTAGACCTGTCTAGTCCACTGCGAAGTAATTCAAATGCTCTGAATTCCTATGAAAGAAAAAGATCTTTGAGAATAAACATAACATTTCAATAAAATGTTTTATTTATATTCTGATCAATATCTGACTCAGCTTCATGATGCCATCCTGAAATCATGACTACTGAATAAAAGCATTTTTACCAGTTTTAGGCACTGAACAGTTCCCAGTGCAATCTGGAACCAAATTTTGAAGTTGCAGATTGAACTAAGTATTTCTATTTAGCAAACATTTATGAGAACTGACAAATGCAAAGGGGGGAAAGGTTATCAGGAAAGATGTATTGTCCTGAAAAAATTCAGATGCAAATTGTAAATCTCATTCAATTTCTATTTTTATTTCCTTTCTTGACTAATTTTGCTCTGAACACAATTGTATATTTCCAACCCTTTCAACCACGTAGCAATCCATCCTTCCAATTCTTGACATGTCTAAGCCTATTTCATAATATACCAAAAAAATTTTCAAAAATAAAACAGTGAACCTGCCTCACCTCAAGTTGAGTGAAGATTTTCTTAATATGTCTGAAACACCCTTCAGCAATTTCCATATCTTCTTCATAAGATCTGCTTTTGAAAATGGGCTGAGGGGCATTTGCAAAATATTTGTGAAAGGGGAACAAGTTGGAGATTTCTGCAACATCAGGCACCTTATTATTTTTGTTTTTTACTTTACTAATGTACTCTTCCCATCGAGACATTACCTGTAGGAAACAAGATTCAAGGATATATTTTATATATATATATATATATATATATATATATATATATATATATATATATATATATATCACTCAAATAGATGATTTTCAAAAAAATTATTAAAAGAGACAAGGCAAAGCAGAATAAAGAGTCAACAAAGTAAGGAAGGGGCAGGGTGAGGAGGGAGGGGGAAGATAAATTGTGGGGTAAGGATTCAATGATTTAAATTTCTACCTAGTCCTAAAATAAAAGATGAAAATAAAATAAAGCTCTATAAGAAAAATGGAGACACGATTTCAATAGTCTTAAATTTAACAATTCGTTTTCCAGCCTATTTATGTGAAGTGCACTTATTTAAGAAAACTTGGATTTTGTGTAATAATCTAATCATTAAACAAAGCAATACCTAGAAAAGAATGGCCTCCATTTGGTTCCTCCATTTCCTCACCAGGCATTCCTTCAACACCTTGTGAATTGGATTCTGTCCCTCTAATACAACAGATTATTTTGGATTCTGTCCCTCTAATACTACTCTAATTAATACATTCAAAATTCCTACCTCTTTGTGCCAAATGCAATACTTTTTTTTGGTTTTTCCTTTCCCTATCTATGGAATTTCACACTACATGAAGTGTCCCTATCAGAATTCTCTTTGTATCCCCTGCTTACTTCACACTGACTCCTCTTATTTCTCAGACTCAGATCATCTCTCTGTCCTGGTTTCTCATCCTACTCCTGCCACTTAAAACGTGGTCCTGTTCTTTCTCAATGCCCTTCTATTCCAAAGGGTTCAATGATCACATCTGAGTACTGTCTCTACTGTCCATCACTCCCTAGAGTTTCAGTCCTGTATTTCTAAGTGCCTACTAGATATTAATCCCAAAGTCCTACTGGCCCTTCAAATTCATCATCTACTATTCCATAAAACATTCCCAGCAACTCTTAATATTGCTATTTTTGTTAATGATACCACCTTATTTCCTAGTCTCCTAAGCTTATAAATATGTAATCATCTTTGACTCATTCTTCTTCTTTACCTCACAATCTAAATCAGTTGCCAATTCCAGTTTCTACCTATATATTATCTCTTGCATCTAATCCCACTTCTCCATTCTCCCTGCAACCACCATACTTCTGGCTTTTTTATCTAGATTCCTAATCTTCCTACTATAGCACTATGATCAATCCACCTTCACTGGTTCCCCATTGCCTACCAAATAAATTGATTTGTTGTTGATTTTAATACTTAAGGCCTCATTCAATCTAGTTCCAAACTTATATAAGCAGTCTTATTTCATACTACTCCCCTCTGTATGTTCTAATATTCTACCCAAACTGGCTCCTTACCATTCCAAATTTGTCTTACCCTTTCTCTTCATTTTTTGAACCCTTGAATAGACTTTCCTCCTTAACTCTAGGATTGGGTTTAGGGGTTCTATTGAAATTCCTTTTTTCCTGACAACTCAACTGCTATCATTAAAAGGTTTCCTGATTCCTTGAGATGAAAACGATCTCTCTCTCTCTCTCTCTCTCTCTCTCTCTCTCTCTCTCTCTCCCTACACACACACACACACACACACACTTATTTATTATTTGTCATAGGGTGATTTGTTTAGTTGTTCTTATTCTACATGAAAATAGTATCCGTATCACAGCTTTCTTTGGATATGCAGCACTTATCACAATACTATGTACATAAAAGATTTAATGTTTAACTTAATTACTTTCTGTACTGAAATTTCAGATTGAACAAATGAAATCATAACAAATTTTTTACTATTTTCCTGCTGTAAATTGTTACTGGTCTTGGGCCTATATTTATAATATTTCTAGTTGTTTTGGGAACTTGAAAATTATCTGAATTCTTATATGGGATCTGCTGTTACTTTACTTTTATCAAGATGAATTCCCTAACCCAATAAAACTGGAAGCCTTACCTCTACAAAAAGGGCTTATAGTCTTATAATTCTTTTAATATTTGATCCCACTTTGAAGTCTGTTTTAAGCAACAATATATTTTCAGTCACTTTAAGAAATAATTGGCTTCCATTCATTGATTGTTTAACAAACATTGAAATAGTTAGCTACTGTCCTAAATGTTATCATCAATAGCAGGAACAAAAAAATTACTGATATTTTCTGAGCTTAAAAGGAATATTCAGACTGGAAACTGTGCCAAAGTCCCTTTAAAAAAAAGGCTAAGACACTGGCCTTTCAATAGATGACTCATTTGGCAAAGAAAATTAAAAATAATAACACAAGCATTTAGCAGTCATAATTATAGCTATGGTTGTGGTTTATATTAGCAGTTACCAAATAGAAATGCTTTCAGAGTAAACACAGTGGTTCATCTAAATCAATACCATAAACACTGAAGTCTGGAACCAAACATTTCTAAGATCCTTCTTGAGGAAAGTAGGTGGTGAAGTAGATAAAAGTACTAGACCAGAAGTCACAAAGACCTGAGTTCAAATGCAGTCTCAAACACTTACTAGTTATGTAAGCCTAAGTAAATCACAATCTCTCTAAGTCTGAGTTTCCAAACTACAAAAAGCAGGGATGTTGGCAAACACAGGTTTGTTTTAAGGACAAAAAAAAAATCGTAGTGGATAAAGCACCAGCCCTGGAGTCAGGAGTACCCGAGTTCAAATCTGGCCTCAGACACTTAATAATTACCTAGCTGTGTGACCTTGGGCAAGCCACTTAACCCCATTGCCCTGGGGGAAAAAAAAACTAAGAACAAAATACTTAGCACAGGGCTTGGCATATTATTAGGCTTTATATAAATGCTTATTCTCTTTTCTTCCTCTCTTACTTGATATAAGAAGAAGTGGCCTGCTGTTTCACAAGTATAAGAAACATCCCCTGGAACTTCCAAACTCTCCTGCAATCTTCCAACTTCCCATAAAAGTTCTAATCTTCGAGTCAGGACATAATTCACTCTTCCATACCTAGAAAATGCAATTAACATAAAGTGCAAAATTATACAACATGGAAAGTTTCCTGGAAATCATGAGGAAAGAAATTCAAGTGTCATAGTACAATTAAGAAATACAAGCATTAGGAAAATAGACAAACTACTACAATTTAATGGAATGTATCTTCAAATGGAATTATTAACATTTTTTTTTCCCATTTAAGAGTATCTCTCAGGGCACCTAGGTAGAGCAGTGGATAGAGCATGGACTGGAGTCAGGAGCACCTGAGTTCAAATACGGCCTCAGACACTTATTACCTACCTGTGTGACCTTTGGCAAGCCACTTAACCCCACTGCCTTGCAAAAACTAAAGAATATCTCTCTAAAGGATGTGAACTATCGAAGCACTTAATCAAATTCATTTTTCTGGATAGTCAACCCTAAAAATCATTTGAAAACACTCTACTTTTATTTTTATTAAAATATTCTTTTTTAACTACTCATTCTAATGAAACATAATTATAGTATTAGGCATTTAAATAGCACCTTTATGCTCAGTTGACTCTTATATTATTAGATTTTGGAGAAATGCCCATTTTTGGAAAATTGGCTTTGTTATGAGTAAGCAAATATGGAAAGAAATCACACAGTACCACCACTTAGCCAAAATTATAACTTAAGTCCTGGATTCCTTAGTGTCTTGCTTTAGTCAAAATTCCTTTCAAGGTTGACAAGTATCCACAGATATCCAGAGTCCTATAAACAATAAACTACAAATGATGCTATATGATAATCCTACAGTCTTGTGACCAAAGTGGTCAAAGGTCAGTTAAAATATTCAAAAGAAAGTCTTTTAAAATGTTATGTACAGGGGCGGCTAGGTGGCGCAGTGGATAGAGCACGGGCCCTGGAGTCGGGAGTACCAGGGTTCAAATCCGGCCACTTAACCCCATCTGCCTTGCAAAAACTTAAAAAAAAAAAAAAAGTTATGTACAAGGGGTGGCTAGGTGGCATAGTGGATAAAGCACCGGCCCTGGAATCAGGAGTACCTGGGTTCAAATCCGGTCTCAGACACTTAATAATTACCTAGCTATGTGGCCTTGGCCAAGCTACTTAACCCCATTTGCCTTGCAAAAACCTAAAAAAATAAAATAAAATAAAATAAAATAAAATAAAATAAAATGTTATGTACGGGTGGAGCCAAAATGGTAGCATGAGGGCAGGATTTTCCAGTAGCTCTCTTCCAAAATATTCCAAAAACTTATAATAGAATTTAAAAATCCAACCTCAAAGCAAATTTATCTCATAAAAATTTAGTCAATTTGCAATGTAATATTAAATATAAATCAAATTACAATGAAATTAATAATCAGGAGAGATTTAAAAATACAAAACTTACGTGACCTTAATTTTCATCTGCATTTTATTTTTAAAATCCACACTTAAGCAAAACATTCAAAACTATAGCTAGAGTGCATGGAAGGATGAAATTATCTGGATGAAACAAGTGAACAAGAAATTACATGCGTTTGGAGGTTGGGGAAATTTAAATGACCAAAAAACATAAACAAATGGTCAGAAAATAAGTGACAACTTGCAGCATTCAAACAATAACTAAAGAAACAATGGCAGATGGCATCTTGCCCAGACTATCAAAGGGGCAGAATAAAAATAGTTCCTGGCTCCCAATCAATATGGTTTTCCTAGTATATTTTGTTGAAATGCTTTCACAAGAAAGTCAATCAATTAATCCTTCTTTTCCCCTGGAGTTTCTTTAATAAAGAATAAAAGGAAAAATAAAGTATTCATGCTGGCATTTCTGCTGAAAAATCCATTTCCAAATTCAATCATTTACTTACCTGCTGAAATCTTTTTCTGTTTCCAGTTCTTCCTCTCCATGACCAAGACGAAGGAGGTGGCGCTCATCAATGTCTAAAGCCATGATTTTCTCAAACAACTGGTTCAGAGCCTAAAGATCAATAGAGAGACAGAAAATATTTCAGGATATTATGAATTAAGAGTTTATCTGGCTAGGAAAAAAATAATATTTTGAAGAAATCAAAACTAAAGCAAATAATAAAAACCTTAAATGAGGCACTTCATGGTACTTAAATCAAAAAGAAAAATTTCTGCTTTCTGAAATCAATTACCTATTAAACTTCTAATAATAATAAATGGGGAAAAAAGCACTTCATACTGGAAAAAGAAACAATCACACTGGGTTTTGTTTTAATTAATTAGCATTTCTAGAAGCTGCAGAGGACTAATGAAGTTTATCAAGTTTGGGTTGGTACTCTTCCAGATAGTATATAATCTAAATTATGTAGATGGAAGACAAAAATGGAACTATATAGAGGTGAAGTAAAAAGATAATATAGAAAACCTGGCAATATTCATCTCATTCTGTCACTAAAATTTTTCATGCACTGCATAGGACAAAAACAAGCAGCATGTTATCACAGACTAATAAGTCAAGAGAAATTTGAATCCTGTCTTTTTGACACTTATTAGCTATGAGACTCAGGGTAAATCAATTGATGTCTCTGAGTCTCCATTTCTTCATCTATACAGCGCTGATAACAGCTAGAGTACCTACCTCAAATAGTTGCTAAGTGGATCAAATGAAGTGATACAGGAAAAGTATTTCATAAACTTTAAAGAGTTAGCCCAACGTCAACTAATATTATCATGATACTGCTATGGTGAACTATGACATTCCATGTTATTAAAAAGCTAACACATTCTTAAACTGATTCATACAAATCACTGCAAAGTTGATAAAGTACTTTAGGGCAATGGTGGGGAACCTTTTTTCTGCCAAGGGCAACTGTATATTTATAACATCGTTTGAAGGCTATATTTGGTCAAATATTTAATTAATTCACCATGTATAAATTGCTAGTTACTGAATTTTGAGTCTCAGGACCAGAGTTTCCCTGACCCTGCTGCAGGGGTCTTAAGTTTAGTTTGCCATGACTTAAAAACAGGTTTTAACTGATCAATGACTCCTATTCCCCAATACAAATATAGTAGAAAATAACACTTTTTTGGCTGCTCTTCTGAAAGGAGTTCATCTTAACTAAAAGGATACTTTTCAAAACAATAACTAATATACTTAATTTCATGTGTCCCACCTTGTCAGTTCAAATACAATACAAAAATGAAGTAATGAAAACAAGTACTGTTTCACTGGGGATTTAGATAAATTTAACAATTTTACTTTCTCCTTCTAAATAAAGAAAAAATGGCACCAAAGTCTGCCTACTTCTCCAACCTCATTATGAAGCTTTAGCTTTGGTTTGAAAAAAGGACAAGGAGGGGCAACAAGCCAAATATTTAACACTTGTTTATATTTAGTCTCTCCTTAACGTTTTTTTCCCCTTGGGACAAAAATTTATTCATGTCTGTTGTCGATTTCTCTTGATCTCCTTGGCATTAGGATATCTGACACTGACTTGTTTTCTTGATGTCAAAGTGGCTTTAAAAAAAAATCCTCTCCAAATAGTGTACAATGGATTATGGAATTAAACAACAGTTTCAGATCTCAAGTTCAAGTGATGCTATGCTATCAACCTGGACAAGTCCCTAAACTTCTCTGAACCTCAAGATATGTACAAGTTCAAAATGGGAATATTGTTTATATTACCCTAATTACCACGAGGACTAGATAATATGTTACATGCAATTCCCTTTGTAAAGATGAACATACCAGACAAAATTAGTAATAATAACAATAACAAATTTATCAGTCATTTTGGACACTTGAGAGAGAAATATGACTTGCCTAGCATAACAGCAGTGGTAGAAAAAAAGACTGAATGGAGCAATCTTTCCAAACTCTTTAGGATCATTTACCTGATTTGAATGGGTAACAATTAGAGTCCTCTGTTCTGGAAAATTGTGGTACAGATTGGATATGATCTGGACAGCAACATCAGTTTTACCTGTACCAGGTGGTCCCACAACCTACAACATAAAATGAGTATTCAAAACAAATTTTTAAGTGATTATAGCATTAAAAGGTTGCCAGAGAGCAAAGTCAGATAAAACAGGAAAATATGATGGGGGGGGGGGGGGTTAATGCTTTCTAGCTGTTCCTTAATTATTTGTAAGGCAAAAGATAATGTTCCTTCAGACAAAATATATTATATAGAGAGACTCAGAATTTTAAACTGTAAGGCTGCACTAACTCAAATAGAAGAATACTTTTTTTAAAAATTGGGCTTGGGAAAAAAAATATTTTCATGAGTTTCTAAGTATATATATTCAGTGCCGAAAAGTAACTGATAAAAAGATCACGAAAAACAGTGACAATCCTCTCAACCCCCCAAAAGGATCAAAGTCTCATAATTAGAATCATATTCTAAGTAAAGTTTATTAAGATCAAACAAGGTGAAATATAAGTAGGTAGTGTGTGAACAGTTATATGGAAGTACATAGATGGCAATGTAGCACACTGCTTTTATTGGACAGTTATTCTTACTGATTCATCAAGTTTAAATATTAAGAATACACTATCCTGACTATAAATCCTACATGGTTAAAACAAAAAAAGCTACCATACCTAGAGACTTTTCCAGTGTTGACTACATATTATAAAACAGATAATTTTCCAAGTCATTTTTCAGTTGACAAGTAAGAAATATTCTAAAAGGAGATTCTTCTCCAAAAGGGGAGGAATGCACCAACATTGTAATTACTATAAATTCAGCAATGCAATTCAATACATTTGTCCCCCAAAAGACCTAATTAAAAGACCTAATTAAATATAAGTAATTTTTACATTATTTTTTAAATCCAGTAAAAATCATATTATATGCTAAAATTATGCAGTCTCTCTAGTACAATCTTTGCATAATTTATCTATTAATCAATATTATTGAAATACCAATCTTACTAAGCTTACAGGTTGCTAAAATTTTTTGTCTTGCATATATTTCTTCATTTTTTTTGGCACTTGCTATCATAATGTATATAGCCAATTGCTCCTACTAAATCCTATTTGGGTATTTCATTGCCAGTAGCACAATAGGTTTTATCCAAGATGAAAATGCCTTGAGACAGTGACAGAAAGCATGTATGCTATCTGAGGAATAAGCATGCTAAACCTATTAACTAAGTTATAGAGAGGCAAGGGTAGGCAGGAGGGAATGTGATTATCTGCATGGATCACACACACACACACACACACACACACACACCCCTCCATAATGAGAATATCACATATTCTTGAAATATTTAAATAATTCCTCACAAATAATCCCTTCTCTCCATCACAAAATTACAGAGTGGAGAATAATTGCAAAGGGATAATATTTAGGGTGAAGAAAAAGGCCACTAATAGTAATTTTTTTTTAAATGATAGAACACTATCAATATTCTTAACCTTCAAGATCAGTAGAATCAAACCTCTACAGAAGATATTTTAATGGTGATTTGTCATCCAAGGTCCTCCAACAATTAGGTTCTAACCTATTTTCCTAACCTGTTTTTTTTTTTTTTTTTTTTACAATACTTGCTTTCAAATAGTCCAGGCAAGTCTGATTCCTTGTTTCCTGATCTTATTCTACTTTTTCCTCCTTTCAGGTCTTCATGTCAAGTCAATCCTCATACCTCAAACCTCTCCACCATGATGCCATTTGCTGAATTCATTCCTTTTTTTATTTAAAAGTCATGTCCTTATATTTAAAGTGATCCCCTTTGAAAAACTTCCCTTCTATTTTAGCTGAAAATGATTATTCTTTCTCACTATTTTTGTCAATTAATTTACAATTACACTCTAAACTTGCATTCTTGTTATCTGTGTCAAAACTTTATTCCTCCTCTAAAGTGAAATATCATGGCACAGTACAAAGAGTCAGAAGACTGATGCTCAAAACATGTTCTATGTTGGATAAATTATTCAAGCTTTCTAGGCCTAAATTTTGGCCTAGATGACCTGAAAATTTCTTTCCACCTCTGACATCCTCTTAAAAATTTATGACATCTCACTGTGAGCAAAGTTTTTCAACCTTCATTTATATTTTCATTCATTTTACCTTCAGGCATATATTATGTTGTATAAGATAGTTCTATGGCCTCATCAATGAAGGCACTTTGCCCAATGGTGTAGAATGGAGTCCGTTTACATTTTTTTCATACCTAGAGATTCCTGGTTATGTCCTTTGGTAATCTTCCCAATGAGAGATAGGTGGTTTTGGCCCAATTAGCTAATTAGAGCTTTCTTCTAGATTTTTTAACATGGAATGAATACCAGTGGAAGACAGACAATAGTCTCTGGTTATCAGCAACAAATATTTATTAAGCAACTACTATGCTCTAGAAATAAGGGTCCTGAAAGTAAGAGAAGACAATACATATATAAGTTTATACAAAAGGAGAAAATAACACACATTGGTTTATACAAAATACACACACATATGAGGTAACCTTAGAAGGAAAAGATACTCCCGGATCGGAGATGTAAATGGGATAGGACTAAGAAAGACCTTATGTAAAAGATGGTTCTTGAACCAGGTGATGAAGGAAACTAGGGATTCCAAGAGGAGAGTTGTGTGCAATAAAGATGGAAATGTAGAAAGGACTCAAATAAATGCCAGAACAGTTTATATAAGATCCTAGGGGTAAAGGGAGAAACTGGAGTTTATTAGAATGACATGATTTAACCTGCACTTTAGGAAAAATCACAACTAGTAAAACAAAAGTGCAGGATAAATATGTAGACCTGGGAATCATTTGCGGAGAAAAAATAATTTCAAACCATTAGAAGCTGATATGGTCTTCCAATAAATAAGTTTAGAGAGAGAAAAGAGGATCTAGAAGAAAGCCTTGGGGTAATAGGCATGGTTAGGAAGTAGGCCTAAGAGGATGATCCAGCAAAAAAGACTGAGAAGAAAAGATCAAAAATGTAGGGAAGAAAAACTAGAGAATAGTAACATGACAACCCAAAGAAAAGAGAATGAACAGGAGAAGATAGCTAACATTCCCGGTAACTGTAAAAAAGTCAACAATGAGGTTACTGCTCACCCTTCTTATATGATCAGCGTTCTCTTAGTCTTACATCTTTTTGGAAGTACTTTAAAGCCTTTTTTTTCCTGCATGGTTTTTGACTGCCAATATGTTAGTCTATTCATGGTAATGATCACTTCTAAGTTTAATTTTTCAGGAATCGTTTTATTTCACGACCTTATAGACATTCAGTATCACTTCAAGAACATTGATGAGATGGAAACAATGTAAAGACTGGCAAATTGCCTTCTGTGGGGGATGGAGGAAGGAAAGTAAGAGTAAGAGAAAAATTGTACAACTCAAAATAAATAAAATCTTTAAAAAAAAAAGAATATTGATGAGAAAGTGGACCTCATCTCAACAAGAACAGTCATTAAAGGCATTGCATAACTTCCCAAAGACAATCTACACTATTATTTTCCTCCTATTCAATCCTAGACCCAAATTCATAGTTCATGTGCCCTAATGGATCAGTTTTAAGAGCTACACGACATAACCTGGAAAAGAAAAATTCTTCATCTACTTGATTTTCCCCCTTCTTGTAGAAGGTCTTATGAATGATTGATTACAAATATCATTTTGATCAGTAATCTGGAGCTTCTTGGGGAGCTTATTACCATTCTATAGAAAAATGTATTCATTTGGGCTTTGTAGGAGATATCCCTCATTTAAGTGGCAAACACCTTTGGCAAGCAACACCTTTCTATTTCAATTTTAACTTGAGATGAATAATCAGAGGATATATACAATAAAAAAAAAATCTGTTTTTATTTCTTCCAAACAATCTTGCATAGTATAACATACACATCAAAGGTACCTTGCTGGAAGAAGTCTTTAAAAAAGAACATTATGATCTATCAAATCAATTGAGGGGTTTTTTGGTTTGTCTTTGCTTTAGTTTTTGGGTCATCAACAAATAACAAGCACAGTGAAATCTTTTATTCTCAATGTTTAGTCAATTACATGATTCCTTTGTTGTGGTCTGCTAGACATACTGATTTTAAAAACATTCCTACTACTTTTTTATACCTTCATTTACATGTCTCCAACAATCATAGATTTAGAAGTAGAAGGAACCTCAGAAGGCCTTTTAGCAGAGCCGTCTCATTTTATAAAGAAAACAGAGATCAAGTGACTTGCCCAAGTCCACAAAGTCATTATGTGGCAGAGGCATAATTAAAATTCAGGCCTTAGTGCCAAAACACTGTTCTTTCTATGGCATACCACAATGCACTGCCATTAAAAAACACAAAACAATTTTAGGCAAAGTCAGCAATCAGTGACATCTTTTGATCTCTTTTTTTTAGTCTTGTTAGGTCTGATTTTCTTCTAAGTATTTAGCATTTCACTCTTTAGGATACTTTAGGAACTGTGTCACCAGGCAACATCAATTCCCTCTTTGAATCTCTGGTGTGGTCCAGCTACTCTCCCTGTCTTCATTTTTGTTGGGCCATTTCTAGTTCATCATATAGGGCACTGGAGACTATGATATTAAAAGCAAATGTGGTTTCTAGATGCTAAAATAGAAATCTTGATCGCTATCTATTTTTTATCTATTATTTTTCTTTTAGTCTCAACCTTAAATGCTCACAAGATAATCAGGCTTGATTGGATCTTTTGTCAAGTTTTCTACAAATTGGTTTCTTTCCATTGTTTCCTCCTCCTTTATGAGAAAATACTTATAATTTTCTACCACCTCACTTCCAAAGATTTTATAAATCAACGGGTAATCTAAACCAGTATTTCTAAACTTAGCTGGCAACTTTCTACCTAAAAAGGAGAACAAGTGTTAGCTAGCTGTGGCAGTATTTAGCTTCTTTTCAAATTCTTAAGGCAACCAAACTGAGTTGATTAAACTGATTTAGGAAGTATCTCACTCTATATGCAATTAGCTATTTCTTATTTTTTGTTTGTTAAAAGAAGTCAAGTGGGAAATGCTTCAATTGATCTCCACCTCATATCTCCATCTCATTTTTATTCCTTCTGGTTTAGTATTGGTTTTGTTCATTTTAACAAACTAAGTTGATTGTTCAGTCAGCTGATGCAGAAAGGAACCCTACATTCAACTTAATTTAAGGAGTTACCAAGCACTTACTATGTATAGTGCCCTGTATTAAATAGACCCTCCTTTCAAAGAGCTAAACTTTTATGGGGGTATGAGGGGGAAGAAGAGGGGGGAAAAAGGAAGAATATATGCAGATAAATGAATACAAAATATATACTAAGTAATTAAGGAGAATAGGAAAAATACAAACTAGAAAGGATCAAAGTCTCATCTAGAGGCAGTATGAGTCAGCAGTCAGTTCTATTAGAATACATGTGATTTGTATACAGTCTATAAGGTACAATTAGATAGTTCTTTTCACCTCTTTTACTTGAAATTCCCAAGGATAACCTAATGCTATCATTACATTTAACTGTCATTTCCCTTTTGAATTTAGGTTTCATTTATAGCAAAAAATAACAAAATTGGTATGATACTAGTTCTTCCAGCAGTATATACATTTGATCACTAGACAAGAGATCATACATTTTGACTAATGATAGTTAATAGTATTTATAGACAGTCTAGAAACTTTGTGAGTCTCAGCATCCTCTCCTCCATTTTCCATTATTCATCTTCCATCACTTCAGAAACAGAAAGAGACCAAATCAACAGAAAAAAAAAAAACAGAAAGCAAAGTGAATACCTATTGATTGGGAAATTTCTGAAAAAATAAAGACATCTAAATATAACAGGATATTATGGTGTCAAATAAGGAATTCAGGGAAATAGACTCATATCATAAACTATAAATGCAAGAAATCACAACCAGGAGAACAATATATATAATGACTATAATGTAAAGAAAAGACCTCTAAAATCTGAACACAGATTAAAGCCAATGACATATCATGGTCCAAGACAAAGATTAGGAAACAAAATTCTTGCCTGTCAGTAATGAGATGGGGGCAGCCAAGTTATATAGAATGTTTGTCAGAGACATCTGTAGTACTGACTGGACTTGCTTAACTACTATCTTTGCTATAAAGGTAAGTTCTCTACAGGAAGAGCAGAGGGAGAGGGGTTTAACTAGAAAGAACTCAGTGTAATAAAGAGCATCAGTATTACATGATATTGACATTCATTTTGTATTGGTCTCTGCTTTCATAAGTAGCTATGACCAAAGAATTAGTCAACAAATGGCTGCCTACCAGTGATGAACTTAAGACAGTAGTTTTTTCAGAATGTACAACATGGCAGAGCTTGCATTATTTTCAAGGTCTTTGAGAATCCTGTCACCTCCACAATGATTATCAGGAATTCCTAGTGGAAAATAATGCACATGACTGATACTCAAGAAATATTCTTTTAAACTGGATTTTTCATCTGGAAATAAGTGGCCTAAGAATGTCACAAAGGTTTACCAAATGCATGGATGCTATGACTCCCTATGAACTAATGTGGTAGTTAAGAAAAGAATAGGTCTAGATAAGAAGACATGGGTCTAAATTCCAACTGTACTAGTTAATAGTTGTGTGGGCCTCTTCCATTCACTTAGCTTCTGTATGACTAAGTTCTCTAAGTTTTAAAATGAAGAGTGGGCTAGATTGACCCTTCCAGCTCTAAATAATACAATCCTATTCTTGAACAGAGTAAGAGTTGAATGTTCTTCAAAAACAATGAAGTACTGCTTCTTTTTTCCCAGTAACAAAGAATTGGAAACAAAACAGATGCAACTGGGCAATGGATAAGCATATTGTGGTAGAAAAATACAAGACAACCACTGTACTGGAAGAAAGAGGAAGAAGTGGACAAAGCCACTGGGCCTGGAGTCAGAAAGACCTGAGTTCAAACTCAGTCTCAGACTCTTATTGTCTGAGTGACTCTAGGCAAGTCACTTAAGTCACATATTCTGCTTGCCTTAAACCACTGGAGAAGGAAATGGCAAACTACTCCAATATGTGCCACCAAGAAATATCATGGACAGTAATGGTCCACAGGATCACCAAGATTCAAACACAACTGAAACCAAGTACAATAAAACCTAGATGAGCGGAAACAAAGTGAAATGTACAAAATCAAGATAACATGAACAATGACAACAATTGAAGGGGAAGAGTAACACAGAAACAGACCAGGAATGGTTCCAAAGAGGATTAAGAGAATGCTCTCATCTATTTATTTTTAAGTGGAAGACTAAGTGTGGGATAATTTATCAACTGTCAAATATCATTGTGATGTTGGTTTCCTTTATTCAACTAACTTTTCAATCTTTTTAAAATTGTTTCTTATAAGGGCTGGCTCTTCAGATGAGAAGAACAAAATATTGGGAAACCTGATATAAAAATAAAAAAAAACATAGAATTTTAATGGAGTATTTATTTTTTGATCAACATCTGAAATTTCTTAAACAGTAATTCTCTTACCATAGTCAATCCAGGCTGCATTCCAGCACGTATAGCCTCTATCTGAGTAGGTGTAAACTGAATAGTGTTGCTATAAACAAAACAGTAAAATAAAATGGTGCAAAATATGGATGAACAATCTCATAGACAAAGAAAAAAATACATACAAAGCACTTGATGAATGCAATCTAATTTTTACGAAGTAAATCTAGACCAAAAGGAAAAGGAAATATTTCCTTAAACATTTCATTAATCTCCTCCAGTAATGATTATGGTTCATTTGCCATAATACTAAACCTCATAAACATATCTGAACCCCAACAGAAGGAAGGGCCTGTGCTCCAGCTCCTATTACACAAATTAGGGTAAACAAGTACTGCTCCAGAAACAGTAGTTACATTATTACTAATAGCATAATATGCAAAGGTCCTTCTGCTCTTTAGTGATATGAGAATATATCAGACTACACAAGATGCTTGTGTTTATTAAGATCATTGATTTAGAGCTCGATTAAAAACTTTAAATATTATCTAGTCCAATCCCCTCATTTTACAGATAAGGAAACTCTGACACTAAGATTTTAACTGACATGCCTGACTTGCCCAGGGTCACAAATGTTCTCACACAGGACAGGATCTGAATTCATTTTTTCTTTTTCTTATTTAAATATCTTATTTATTTTGAGTTTTATAATTTTTTTCCCCTAATTTTACTCCCTCCCCCCACTTCCAACAGAAGGCAGTTGAATTCAGTTTTTCTAATTTCAAAAATAGTATGTTTTCCTGCTGCACCATATTGCCTCTAAGACTAAAGCAAACTAAACACTGGTTTTTCTCTTCATATTTTTCCAAGAATTTCTTTTTGAAATCCCCTAAATGTAAAGTGCCTGAAAATATGTGAGCTGTTCTTCTGGTTCCACACATGAAACAGGGTGCAAAAATGTGGCTTAATTAATAAGCATGATGATCACCCAATTGTAAAACATTAAAGTGATTTGTATCAAATTCAGAGTACACTGGATATACATTATTTACACACACACACATAATTTTATATAGCGCAAATATGTGTGTGTGTAATATATATATTACATAGATATATCTGCAGGAAAAAGACATTACCGTTTGGGTTTATTATAAGGATAAGGACCTCTATTAGGAATAACATGAGGTTCAACAATTAAAGTTTCAGCTTCTTCAACATTTTCATCTTCTCCATCTGTTTCTTTCCGTTTCTTGCCTTTCCCCTTTCTTACTGGGAAAGTTATCCTATAATACACAAAGTTCAGTTAATTCTTGAAGGTTCTGAATAGCTATAACTGTTTAATAGCCTAGCTGAATATTACAAGCCCTAATTTCCAATATCTATGGCCTACAGAATAGGTTCTACTTTTAGTGATGAATAATATCATTCCAAGGCTGAAGGTAAGTAGTCAATCACAAAAAACTGGGCACTTTCTTTTTACCACCATATCCGTGAGTATGAGATTTTCCATCTTTTTAAACTAACAAATTTGCTTAACAGGGTCATAGAATTTAAATCAAAAGGGGCCCAGAGCTCATTTTTTGTGATTACTTAATTTTGTTGACATTTAAACTGAGGTTTGGAGGAGCTAAATAACTGGCCCAAGAAGTCAAACAAATTAAGTAGAATAAGGATGTGACATTCTTGCTACATGACTACAGAAAGAATGAAATACAACAGAGATGATCAGATACTAAGCAAATAAGAGAAAAGTCTCAGGCAAGTAGAATAAATTCTCTGAACACAATTCATATAAAAAGTAGTACCAAAAATGAATAAAAGGGGGTGATGTGGTCATGGTTTTCATCAGGGGAAGTATTCAAGCTAATAAAAATCAAAGAATCTTCTAAGGTCATAGTAAAATACATTTATTTAACATTAAATCATATTAGAAAGGTGAGTATTTTGTAATTAAAGAAAACCAGAGTATAAGCCCAGAATTTTCTCTTTTAAAATAACCCAAAAATCATTTGCCTATTTTGGAGAAAAGCTAATGTTTGAGAAATCATTTACTGCATATGATATGCTACTTTATGGAAATAATGGCATACTTGGACAATAATTCAATAAAAAGCTATTAACATAGTAACACTCAGGCAACAAAACTTGGCAGAGTATATTATGTTAAACAGCTTTTCTTGTAGCTTTCAAATAACACTTGCACTGTGGTAAGGTTATCCATGTTAAGATTCAACTAAGTAAATTTATAATCATTAGTACTCGAACACATGGTAAAGAAGGAATACATAACTCAAATAAAATCCCACACAATATCCAAGTTTTATTTTAGTCAGTAATATCAACCTCCTTTCTCAAAATGACCACAGAATGACAAGAAATTATTTCTAAAATTCAACGCATCAGACTCTGAACTTACCTGAAAGGGGGTACCTGTAGGACTGGGTTATCCACAGTAACTTTGACATTATAACCAGGAAAACTGGCTTTTAAGTGATCAATGGAAAGAAAAGTATCATTGAAGTCAAGACAGGAAATCTGATTAGGCATTTTTGTATAATGGGCACTACTTGGGTCACCATATCCTAGGATGATGTCATGTAGCCAGTCAGGTACCACACAATCTGTATTCATCAGGTTCCGAATGGTCTCTAATACAGCCTGTCAGTAACAGAACAAAATGATCATGTTAATGTGACATCTTAAACATCTGAGCAACACTGGCATGAAGAACTGACTCTCTAAACTAATCCAGCATTCCAAAGTGTTTCAGGGCAAGAAGTTATTTTCTGCTGACAGGTGCTTGGCTAGACTGAATCAGAAGCTATAATTTCTACAGATACCAAAGACTGAATTAAACAAAAGAACAAACTTAACTAGAACAGTTTATCCATTAGGAGGTCATTTAAACATAATGACCCAAATGAGTTTAGCACTTGGTTCCTAATGGAAAAGGGTCTGCATAGCAACAAGTAAACATCATAGAAAGAATCTATAAAGAAAAGGCTTCCACTTTGAAACTCTAAACTTTCATCTCCACTTTTTGGAAAAAATTATAAAAGTAACCAGAATTTCAGGGAAAGATCATATAACCTAATAAACTTGAAATCGTTAGAGGTCAACAGAGAACTGTAATAGTAGTTAACACAAAAACTCACAGAAAGATAAAAGTAATTACTAAATGCTAATAACAAATTTCTTTGAAACTGACAAAAGGGTCTGCAGAGTCTAAAATAAACCATATTTATGCTATGAAACTATACAAAGGAAAAAATATTTTAAAATAATAATATTCTCGATCCTTCTAAATGCTGTCAGCTTAAAATACTCTTGAATTCAGAACCAGGACTTAAAAGTATTATTTTTGCTCTAAATTTTGACTGAATTTTTTCTACTATTAAACAAGATTCATTAATCACTCCAAAGAATAAAGGATTGCTTTCATCATGATGACTAAAAACGACTATAATTTTATAATGAAAACCATTGAAATAGTGCAAATAATAAGAAGACTAAACTGGTCAAATAGAATCCAACAGCATACAACATAAAAATAACGGATCTGACCTGTCAAGTTCATGGGGAACATAACTGTTGGATTCCTTAGTTTCTGGGTACCTTAGTTTAGGAACACATATATCAATCCAAAACACCTGGGCTACCATTTCTTTATATGTAAAATTAGGTCAGTGTAGATATTTTCTCAATTATAAGATGTAAGAGCTGGGAACCTAAGCATCAGAGTATGGTAAAAACAATACTAGATCAGAAGTTCAATTCTTTCATTTATTCTACTTGTGTGACCCTGGGCAAGTCATTTAACTTCTTTAGCCCACACTTCCTCAGCAGTAAAATAAAAAGATTGGACTGGATATTTCCTGATGACCCTTTCAGTTAGTTCTAAATGCTATACTTGTATGAAACCCTCATTTCAAAGAGATGAAAACAATTCAGAAGGCTCAGAAGACAGTTTATCAATTAATACTTCAGAATAAGTAGTAAAAAAGAAATCTTTCATTCTTCTGTACCTAGAATATATGCCTACACAGGAATTATTTTAGCACTCAAGTGCTGGTTATCAAGTTGAAACAATCAATTATCAATTTATTGTGACATTTTTTAAGTTTTCATGAGTTTTATTCATCTACTACAATTCTCTCAAGTTAAAGAGAATGAAAGTGAGGTCTGGCCCAGAGAAGTGATTTTCCCAAATCACCCAGGTATTATTTGTCAAATCAAGGATTCAAGCTCAGGGGAGAGACTCCAAATTCAGTATCTTTTTCACAGTTAGCACACACACTAAAATGTTTTCTTTAGTTCCATTTGGATGGCATTCTCCAGGGCAGCTAGGTGGCACAGTAGATAGAGCACTGGCCTTAGAGTCAGGACGGGAGTTCAAATCCACCATGAGACACTTGACACTTAATAGTTGTGTGACCTTGGGCCAGTTACCTGACCCTGACTGACTCAAACCCAGGAGCATCTCCACTTGACCTGATTCATATCTGTCCATTGAACCCAAATGGCTCTGGAGGAGAAAGTGAGGCTGTGATTTAAGATAGCATCCCTCACTCAAATCCAATTCATGTTTGTCATGGTCTCTTAGAGAACAAAGAACAAAAATCAGCAGCAGCATTCTTTCCCCTCCCTGGTCTTTTCCTTATTTTTAACTTTATAATTCTATTATATTCTATTAAGGTACCATGAAAACCTAGTTGTGGAAAGAAGATAAGAATATGACTTTCCCAGTCACGAAAAATATGTAAGGGTTCAACTTTTTGCCACTTACTTCAAAAAAAAGAAAAAGGGGGGAAATTCCTAATTTATTACAATTCCTAATTAATTGCAACACTTTATATTGTATAAAAGCTATTGTAAACCTTATGTTCTAGGTTAAATCCTATGGTCCCTAAATAAGTTATCACATGGCATACCTTAAAGTTATTTTCTTTCGGTTTTCGCCTCATGATGATGTTAAAAGTGTCATACACATCTTCCCCTCCATTTTGGATAGTATTAGTCATATCTTGCTGATACTGGTTTGGATCAAGAAATACTCTATATGTTCTTGAGTCTCCTCTTAGTCTAGGTTTAGGCTCAGGTCCTAGAAACATTAAGAAATACCAAAATTAAACAAGATGTGTTTAAAAGAATACTAAAAAAAGTAATTAGTACCTAACATAAAAATAAAAATAAAATTTGTTCAGGAATGTTATGACAACTGTAACTTTCTTCCCATCGTTCCTCCCAAAATCTATTCATCAAAAGTCTACCATATCCTTCAAAGTCCAGTCCAAATCCACCTTCTCTGTGAAATCTCTCCAAATTGTTACATATCTGCTTCCTCTGAACTCACACAGCACGTTTTTATACATGAGATATCTCTTCTAAAGAGATTAAAAGACTCTCAAGTGGCAGATAGATCCTATACTCGTTTCTATCTTTCTAATGCACTTAAGACAATATTATATATAAAAAGCTCCTAAATATTTGCTAAATCAATGGATTCCAGGATTTGATGCACAGCTTTTCCTACTCATCAAAGTCTGAATATCAATTACAACCCTCACTGTAGCATATTTCCACAGGCAAACCTCATGGACATGAAACAAAATTCTATATGCATTGAAGCTTTGGGTTGTTAAATGGCTAATAACCACAGATGATTCAATTCCTATCAACTTGTCTTCCTTCTCTATTTTTTCAATTCTTTGACCCTCTTAATTGTAGAGATTCTAATCCTAGGCACATATTCAATTCCTGTTTCCCACTGCCCTTCTATGATGGAGGTCAACTCTATCACTGAGTTCTCAGCAACCTAATCAACACAAAATTACAACTGGGAGGCAAAAGTATGTTCATCAAAAGAGGGTTCTCTACACTTTGCATTAGCTTTTATCACCTAGCATTAAATGTGTCTCTGTGTGTGTGTGTGTGTGTGTGTGTATGCTATTAAATCATCATTTTTGTAATATAAATGTAAAATGATGGCTACTATAGCTTAAAAGCAACATGAACAATGGAAAGAGTGACCATAGAGTCAGAAAGACTGAGGCTTGAATCTAGCCTCTGAAATACTGCCATATGGACAAGGCACTCTTTTTTTTTTTTTTAAGGTTTTTGCAAGGCAAATGGGGTGAAGTGGCTTGCCCAAGGCCACACAGCTAGGTAATTATTAAGTGTCTGAGGCAGGATTTGAACTCAGGTACTCCTGACTCCAGGGTTGGTGCTCTATCCACCGCACCACCTAGCCACCCTGACAAGGCACTCTTAAGAGTATAAGGTACAGATTGCTCATCTGCAAAAGCAATGCGAGTTTTCACTGCAAAAATCCCCTTCATTGATTAAACCACAGGTACTGATAAAATAATAAACACATTTATACAACAAAATATTTTATATGCAATCTCAGATAATCTTCAAAAACACTAAAGGCTGAGTACAGTCAATTTGAGCCTAATGTAAATGAACCAAATGTAAAAGGTACCCCCCCACACACAATCCTTCCATGGTTCTGCAGCTTCCCACATAGCCTGATCAGTGTCAGTACCTGGTGCCCCCCAAACCCAGCAAGAACCCAGTTCAGCAAAGTGAAGTCGAAAGAAGTCATGATTGCATGGTCAGTAGCTACAACAGGAATTAAGTTTAGTAATCTTGGAATCAATTATAAAATAATAGAAAACTCATGCTTAGTCTAAAGAATAGAAATGAATCTCTATGAGTCCATTGACTTAGAAAACCACAAACCAACATTATTTATGCTCCATTTTACACACACACACACACACACACACACACACACACACACACACAAAATTATATTTTAAGCTGGTCCAGTTCACATGAGTATTCTTACAGGATGAAAACAACTATTGGATTGATATAACTCAGCAAATATATGTTGGCATAGAAGTAATCTGAAAAATTTTAAGAGACATTAAGATCAAAATTGTTCATGTAATATAGTTTGAAAGGCAAGTAAACTTTGTCCATGTAAAAATCTTCACTCAAAATTAAAAGTATGTCATCATACCATCTTCAATGACACGTCCTCTATCATCAAGCATGCCCTGGATTTCACAACCTCTGACATACACCAGGCCAGTTTGCTCAACAAAAGGTCGCCTCCGGTCAAACTTTGTGCCATAAGGTTTCGTGGGTCGTACCGTAATTAAAAAACAAACATCATGTTTACGCAAACCTGGTCAAAAGAAGACATTTTCAAATTATTTAGCTATCATGTAATTTTTTTTTAGGTTTTTTCAAGGCAAATGGGGTTAAGTGGCTTGCCCAAGGCCACACAGCTAGGTAATTATTAAGTGAGACTGGATTTGAACCCAGGTATTCCTGACTCCAAGGCCGGTGCTTTATCCACTGTGCCACCTAGCCACTCCCCGTGTAATTTTTTAAATATTATCCTGCAACTAATCGTGGGCTTGTCTTATTCTGTTATGATAGTAAAAATATTCAAACATCATTAATAAACTAACTACTGTTCTAAAGAATACCTTCCATAGTAAACATGACTAGAGGTGATAATTTTCAAGTTAACTTTTCTTACTTCTTACCTGCAATATGGACATTTTTCTTAATACAAATGAGAAAATTTTGCACCATAACCTAATTTCTATGTTAACATGACAGATTCTGTTTGTCACAGCTGCAAAAATTGGATCTTTGTCACATTCCACTATAAGTTCCACAATTAGAATTTCACTATGTGGCCAAAAATAATGATGGTGTTCAAACTGACTAAATAATATTTATAAATTCTGTCAGTTAAAGATAATCCATCAGCATCAATTCAAGAAGAAATATTTTTACCATTGTGATTTGTCTCAAAAGACTAATTAAACTATAATTCACCAGATACAAATTTTTAATAATGTTATCTATATCAAGCATATAGAAGAAGTCATAAGGTTTCAGTTCATGAATGTTAAAATTTGAAAATACAGAATATAACATAAGATGTTATGTTAAAGTTTATGTTAAGTTTAAAGCTTCTCAATTGATTACACTATAAAATGCACCCAACTAATTTTTCCAGTTTTATTAAAGGGACATTATTAAGACAGGGAACCTAAAATTAGACTTCACAGTATGTAATGTCAGACCATCTGCCAGCACTCCTTTCCTGATCTGTCCTCATGAGCCAGTTTTGTAATAATGAAAATATATATTTTATCACCTTGCTTGTTCAAAAACTTGATAGCAAAGTTTCAGCTAGCTCAACCTAAACAGCAAACTGGGATTATGGTTAATAGCACCTCACAGCAGTGGTCCAAGATGTGAAAACAAGACTACCCTATACCAAAGTACTGTTTTGGAAGCAGTGTCAAATATGGATAAAGCTAAAAATACAAAATCCATTTCAGAAAAATGATTTCATTGTTGTTTCTCAGAAGAATTTAAAGTCTCTTCTTTTATAATGAAGAGGAATTAGTGGGTCTTCTGTTCTACCCCAGACTTGTAATGTGACTATGTGACACCAATAAAATAGACAAAAGCTTAATTAAGATTAGAAGGAAGATATTGAGTTTCACGTGACACAGGAGTTCCTAGTAGAGCATCCATCAATAAATCAGCCAACAGTGCCTTCTATGATCTAGATACTGTGCTTGAAGCTATTGATAGAAAAACAAAGAACGAAATATAACCTCTGAGACCAAGAGTACAAACCTTCAAGACTACTCCTGCTTTGGAAAAATTCTCTTTACAAAATCATTCTTTATATCAAGTCAAAATAAGCTGTTGTTACTTTTTTGTCCTTCATTCTCAAAAAAGATCATGAGATCAAGGAGGTGATGTCAAGACAAGCACTTGAATTGGATTTGAGTGAGGGGGTGCTGTGCTAAGTCACCAGTCTCACTTTTTCCTCCAGAGCCATCTGAGTCCAGTGGCCAAAGGTGAATCAGGACAACTGGAGGTAATCAGGATTAAGTGACTTACCCAAGGTCACACAGTTATTAAGTGGTAAGAGTCTCTGAGGCTAAATTTGAACTTCCAACCTTCTGACTCTATGGCCAGTGCTCTAGCCACCATGCCATCTATCTTGAATTTTAAGTTATTTAATGACCCTAGATCTTCCTTCTGGAATTTCACCTTGTCCATTGTTTTCTCCATTCAAAAAGTGGAAATTTTGATCAACCTGAATTTGGGTCCTCAAGGAAATGCCTAGTACCACTCCAACAGTCTCAGGCAAAGAATGGGAAATGAAATCAAGACTTACTACTATAAAAACCTCCATATAAATAGACAAGCATGTAGCCTCTATAGTCCTCATTTCACAAGGTTGTTGTGAGGATCAAATGAGATGATGTAAAAAAAAGGAGCTTTGAAAACCTCAAACATTGTTTCCAACTTCTCAGCGTTCTATACCCATGATGAAATCCTTCTCTCTAATATATGACTAAATTCTCTTTAGTGTAGAATCTTGAAAAAAGCTTTTTTGAAGGTCTAAATAAATTTTATAACTACTGATCTCCCCTTATCAACATGCTTATTTACTCCATCAAAAAATTCTAGCAGTATTAATACATTTACCCCTTTCTCCAGTCACAATTCGGTAATATTCAATTAACTATTCAATGATCCTGTGTTTCATTATAAATTGCAGAAGTTTTCCCCAAATGAGAAAATAGTACAATAATACATAGTGTTAGGATCTACTTTCGGACCCTTTGCCTAGATAGGAATCGCTATGGCCATATGTCAAACCACTGCCAAAGTGATTATCTGTAATGACACATTTTCATCAGCAGTTCCAAAAGAGGCAGAGAAGTCATGTGAAAATAAGTGATGAATTTGTAATCAGTGAACTTAATGAAAATCCCAAGTTTAGTCACTTGTTCACCTTCCTGAACCTTAGAATTCTCTTCTGGAAAATGAAGGGGGTTGAAGGAAAAGATCAGATTTATGTCTATGATTCACTAATAATTTTTTTCCTCAAGTTCCTTCAAAATTCTTAGCTGATCTTCCATACTACTTTCATCAAGAGATCAGCAACTTTTCAAAAGAATTTTGTCAATTTTCTAATCTATCACACTTACATCTTCCTCTCCCTTCCTTTAATTTTGATATTATAGTCAGTAATTTGAACAAAGCAATGACCTCCACTCTTGAATCCTTTGTCCCTTGTTTTTTTAGATAGCTCCACACTGGTTCAGCACTACTTATTACTTACTTTACTTTTGCTTAATATAACCAAACTGACTCAGCCAACCTCCACACTACTTATCTTCAACTTGGTCCTCATAGCTGTTTGGCCATCTTTTATACATCTCTGATTATTTGCTGATCACACTTTACAGAGAGAGATAATATAAACCTTTTCTCTCAATCTCAACATCCCCTCTCATCCAGAAGATGACAATTTTATCCAGACCAATGAGAACTGTATGATTTTCCTCATCTCTAATTCCTCTACAAATCAAAATGCTTCCATGTTTACCATCTCCTCCTTTTCTCTAGCCTAAGGGAATAAAATGGCCTTGCTCCTGACCAGAGATCAACCTTTATTTGTGCCCTAGATACCCCTGCTTTCTCTCTCAGGATTATACCTGTCACCCTCTTTCTCATCTTCAATTTCTCCTCAGCTGGGCCCTTCTCCACCTAAGAACAATTATTGATCTCCTCTACCTTTAAAAAAAAAAAAATTGCTTTTCTCAACTGCTTTAAGTTTTCTTTTTTCTTTATCTCTTCTCTCCTTTCCTACCAGACTTCTGAGTACTCTTCCATTAGCTTCCACTTCCCTAATGTATTCTGGCTTCCATACTCACTGATCCAATGATGTCACCAATATCCACCTAGGTGTTAAAAGCTAATGGCCTTTCCTTAGTGTTCCTCCTCCCTCCTTTCACAATGATCTTTTCTGTGACACTGATCTCTTGGTCCTTTTCCTGTCTGATCACTTCTTTCTCTCTCTCTCTCTCTCTCTCTCTCTCTCTCTCTCTCTCTCCCCTCTAGCTTGTCTAACTCATCCCACACATTTTTTTACACAACACATTAACTCTTGGGCTATTTTCCACCCAACAGGGATGTTTATATTGATTAATACATAAAGCCCCAAAATAATTTGCAGATCCAAATAAACTCCAGATACAATTCACAAGTTCAAAATAAATTTTGAGGTCTGATTCTAGGTATTTGGGGAATAGCAAAAAGCAAAGACAATAAAAATCCTGAAAAGGTTCTCTATGAAAGAACTGGCATTTTCAAAAAAACATTTGATAGATGTTTTTCACCCTTTCTGATACACACACAGTACTCTCCTTAGTGGAAAAAAAAACTGCATTTCTACTTGAAAAGTGAAAGTCAACTTTAGTGTTTAAAAAAAAGGATACCTTGCCATTCATCTTTGATTTGGTCTCTGACATTCAAATTGATGGTAACATCTGCACGCACTCTAGTAGGCCAATTTTCACCAATGTTGGGTTTGGCAACTTCAACCACAGTGAAAGCCACAATGGGCTGAGCCATTCGAGCCCAACCACCAAACACCACACCTCCATACTCCGACTGCCTGAAAACCAAGAGAGTGAAATGATTACACTGTCTACAGTAATACAGATGTTAACTTTTTCTGAAATGCTATAGCAGTAAAACAAATTATATGACTAGTTACCACTTAAAGACCAGTAATCTTACTCCTGAGTATAAAATACTTCATAAATTTTTCAGTTTAATATCTTCCATTTTGCTATCCATTGATTATAAGAATGATAAATTCCAAAAGGAAATGTTTAAGAAAAAGGAGAGGAAGCAATGAGGAAAAAGACCCTCCATATAAGAAAGGGTATTCAATAGAATGAATATACTGTATGAAAGGAAATAAACCAACAAGACAACATATGTCAAGTTCCCCTTCATTCAATGCCACATAAACTTCTATTTAAACCATTCAGGACTTTAAAAATATTTTAAATGGATAACAACAATACTCAGAACTATATAACAAGGTAAAAACTCTTACACATTGCTTCCATTCCTTATTGAAGATTAAAGTTGTAATGAAATTTGCAACAGTCCTTCCTTCAATAGGAAAAGGATGACTATCAGTGACATGTTCAAGGACATAGAAAACTTTGCCCTTAGTGTAGGCTTCTCATTTCCACCAACAAACAGTGATGGTGATACTTTAAAACTGCAAATCCTTACCATTTTTGGGGGGGGGGGGGGTTGTCATCCCTGAGCAATGGAAAATTATCTCTGGAATCTAATAACACTGGTGTCTGAGACAATTTCTTGAGGACTAGTTCATAGAGTGCTCAAATCCTGATGGAACCAGTCCTACAGTTCCACTCATAAAATGTGATACTAAAAATAGAGATTTCCTATAATTCTGGCCATCTTCCCTTTCTGGTTGAACAGTATTAAAACATAATTTTTACAAGTGCCAGACATAAATATCTTTTCCTGCTTTTCCATTTTCAATATTCATGAATATGAAAGGAGATTGGAACATTTAAAATTTCATCCCTTTTATAAGCATCATACTGATCAACCAGAATCAAAAGGTTAAAATTCTTACAAATGTAAATGAATCCTCTTCAAAAGTGTTATTTTCTTTCCCCTTATAGTAATTGTTTTAAACAGTATCTAAAACTCTCTGATTAACAGGACACAAGACTGTTGGATTTAAGTAGAAAGTAAGTGAATCACTTTGACAAATTGTGATTTAAATTGTCTGAAATATTCCTATGGTTAGGCTCAAGATCAGGACCTAACAATTCAGGATAGTCAAAACTTGGGGAAGCAGCTCTACAGGGGGTCTAATATCCCCAATATCCCCCACACACACTCATATAATGGGCAATAATCGCGGCAGCAAAACTGTGGGCAGGGAGCAACAGATCAGCCAGTGGGTATACAAATTTCCTACTGCCAGCCACATCCCTGCCTATTGACTCAACTGATTATTAAGTCAAAAATACTTTCCTTAAATGCTATGCTTTATGGTCTCACCCAGAATAACTTTTCACATAATAATTAATGGAAAATATAGGGCTATGTATGAAGGGAAATAAGAAAAAAATAGATATGATCATAAATAGCACCTACAGTTATCATTAAAAAATAATTGAAGTTACCTGAATCAGTTTACAGGCAAACAAATTTAGGCTCCCTTTACAGAATACTCTAGTATATAATGAATCTATTTCTAAATGAAGCTGTGGACTCATATGGTGACAGGAATATCAGTCATATTTAGGGTACAGAGCAGAACCTGTCTTATTCAGGGGATATAATGAGTAACAAGCAAGTAACTTTAGGAAAGTAGCACCTTAATTTACAAATACCTCAGGAGCAAAACTTTCTTTAAATGAGTAAGCAGCATTAAAATAAAAATAAAATCTTGATCAATCATACAAAGCAGAGAACTCTGTGTTACCCATTAAAGAAACAACTTCTAACATTACTCACCTGCTGAAGGCCAAGAGCTGCTGGCAATAGCAGAACAGGTACATATCCTTTCATCACTAGAGTCACTTGCTCTAGTTTCATCTTTTTTTAAAATTTTATTTATTTAAGGCAAGGAGATTAAGTGACTTGCCCAAGGTCATACAGCTAGACAACTATTAAGTGTCTGAGACCACATTTGAACTCAGGTCCCTCTGACTCCAGGATTCACTACACCACCTAGCTGCCTCTAGTTTCATCTCTTGACTAGTATCGTCCTTTCAAATTTTTACACATCCTTCACTATCCCTTTGTATTGCCCTCAGTAAATGGAAGATGTGACCCTAAAGCAGCAAAACATTAATGCCTTCTCTTAATCCTAAAACTTTCAGAAATGTCATAATTTCTGGAACATTTAACATTTTACTGAATGCATTTTTGCAACAGTATTTCTCCTTCCCACTTCCATCTGATAATTGAGAACTAATTCCTATGCCTCCCATAACATTTTCAAATTCAGTTATGAAGTGAGTGATATATAAAAAAGCACAGAACTAGGTTTAAAAGAGATGTCAATGTACTAACCAAGGTTTCATTCGGCTGACTCCATCCTCAATATCCTGTCTTATTTCATAAGTTGACTCTAACCGGAACAGATTGAAGTTTCTTAGCAGGTAGTCATGAAGAGTCAAAAACTGCAAATTTAGCTTGGGAAGAGCCAGACAACCTAAAAGGAAAGATAAAAGGCAGAGATATACCTTTTCTTTTACTTTTTTATAAAAACATCATTGACAACATAGAGCAAAACATATTGTTCATGTGCATGAAAGAAGGGTGAATATGACTTAGCACCCAGGAATTACATGCAGAGCAAAAAAGAATCTACATGTGAAAGAGCAATTAACTGATTCTGTGACTTACTGCCACCAAAAAAAGAGTAACTAGTTTTCCATGAAAATTGACTTTGGCAATTTTTTTAAAACTGATTTTACCAGTACAAGGAACACTTGATGAGAAATGCAATCATTTGGGTGAAGAGCGATGCCTGTTGCTTACTTTAAGAATTACGTCTGATCCTGAAAAGTTAAAGATCATAATGGCCAGAGTTGGTTCTAAATTTAGGTCATTGTGATTCTGACGCTAACAATTACAAAAAAAAAAAAAATTCTATTTTCCAGGTGAGACTGACCTTTGAACATGGCTTTAATTACTGAGAAACTGTTCCTAAAGCACTAATAGAGACCTAAGACCAGTAGAAAATTAGATGAGTTGATAAGCTAAAGCAGACACATTACATAGCTCTACACTGACACAATTCCTTCTTCTGAATAGATTTGTAATTTTGAATTCTCCATTAACTATTAACCCTCTCTTGAATTAAGGCAGAATAGTCTTTAGAACATTGACTACTAAAAGGATTCTAATTCTCTTCTAGTTAACTGACTTGAAAAGCAAGAACAAGACCCATGAACACATTCTCCAGAAATAAGACATATTCCAATTTTTAGATGCTCCACAATTAATGTTACAATAGCAATTTCACACCTTTCTGAAAGTAGCACAGATCTGTAAAAATACTGGGGGAAATTTTAAGGCTCAAAACAAGATGAAGCCAGTAATGAATGGGTGCCAAGTATAATAAAAGATGTGAAGTTTTCATTTAATTGACTTGTGTTGGCATCAAGAGAAATGATGAAAGAAAAAGGATTATTCAAAAATGGAAGATTAAGAGTGCTGTTAGAAACATGTTTTCAACTATAGAAGGAAGGACAAAAACCAATGTTATTAAGGAAAATAAACATTACAAAACTTGCAAATCCAAATGAAGGGCTTTCTCTTCAAAGAAATCATCTTTATAGGTGTATACTTGTTTTGCTGCCATTGTTTAAAACATTGTTGAAAATACGGGAAAAGTCCACAGCAGCTCTTTCTTTAGTGACAAAGAATTGGAAATTGAGGAGATGTCCATCAATTGGGGAATGGTTCAACAAGTTGTGGTATATGAGTATTATGGAATACTACTGTTCTATTAAGAAACCATAAATGGTCAGACTCTAAAGAAGCATGAAATGAATTACAAGATCTGATGCTAAGTGAAAGGAGAAGAACCAAGAATATTTTACATATTAACAAGAACATTGTGAGCAGTTCAGAGAGCTAGGACAACCCTATTAGATCAGCTATGAACAATGCCATTCCCCATCCAAAGGACGAAAATCAAAACAAAACAAAACCCTTCAGAATCTGAATGAACACTACATTCATTTTTTTTTTAAGGTTTTTGCAAGGCAATGGAGTTAAGGGGCTTTCCCAAGGCCACACAGCTAGGTATTAATTATCTGAGGCCAGATTTGAACCCAGGTATTCTGGATTCAAGGGCCGGTGCTCTATCCACTGTGTCACCTAGCCACCCCATGCCACCTAGCCACCCCCACTACATTCATTTTTAAAAATTTCTCTTATATTTCTTCATCATAATCCTAATTCCTTATAGTGAAAATGACTAATCTGTAAACGTGTCTAACACAAAAGTATATATATAATATTCACCTGTTTGTCACTGAGGGGAGAGGGGTGGGAAGAGAGGTTAGGAAGAAATTATGTAACTTGAAAACATGCACATGCATATGGATGAATGTTGAAAAACTTTCATAACATTTATCTGGAAAAATAAAATATGAATTTAAAAAAAAAGGTTACATCTCTTTTTCCCCCAAAAAAATACAATTACTGGATAACAACATTTCTACAGAAAATTTGTTGTAGACAAATTGTTATAGATTCAAATCCTTGTCAAAAATAAAATTTCATGTTAGTCAACAGTCAATTTTATCATTAAAAAAGATAATTTGAAAATATCAATCAATAAATAAATGAATAATGGAAGACTTTTGCAATATCTTTTGGAATTGCCCTCAAAGTCTACGTCACATAGAATTCAAAGGCTACAGAGAAAGGGGGAGGCCTAAGAAATTATTTAGACCCTACTGTTAATTTTACAGATTAAGAGGGGCGGCTAGGTGGCTTAGCGGATAAAGCACTGGCCTTGGAGTCAGGAGTACCTGGGTTCAAATCTGGGCTCAGACACTTATTAACTAGCTGTGTGGCCTTGGGCAAGCCACTTAACCCTCTTTGCCTTGCAAAAACCTTAAAAAAAATTTTTACAGATAAAGAAATGAAGGTCCAGAAAAGTAAAGACTTGCATAATAATGATGATGATCATGATTATGATCATGATGATAATTTATATAGCCCTGTTATGCATTATGCTAAGCACTTTACAAATATTATCTCATTTAATCCCCACAACCCTGGAAGGTAGGTGGTATTATTACTATAATAAGGTAGTCTTATTACTATTTTACTTACTACTATAAGATAGCCTTATTACTAATTTACAGTTCAGGAAACTAAGGCTACCCAGATAAGTAGGATAATAGATTTTTAACCCAAATTTTGCAATTCTTAAGTTCTGTGTTCTTTCAAATGTACCATGTCCTCAGAAGTAGCAAATCTTCATTCTTTGATAGTGAATTTAATTTTTAAATACTCAAGAGACAATACAAGCTGAGTCTGGTAAATGAGATGGGTGGTTAAACTGACTAACAGCAGCTTGAATTAAAAACAAGAAATACCTTGGCTTATGGCTTATAAATCAGAATTCCAAAAACAATCTTAAACATTTCAAAAAAGAAATGAAACAGACTAAGTGTTCTCAGGCTCATTGGTCTAGAAGGGATCTCAGAGGCCATCCTAACTAATCATCACACTTGTGGTTTAGGAAGCTGAAGACCATGTTGGTTAAGTGATATGCCTAAGGCAGAGTTGGAAGGCATCAGAGATGGGACTTAAAACTCAGATCCTCTGACTTTAGAAGTCTATACTAAGATAATTATTATGAAGAATTTTTCAATATATAAATTTGAGGTTGGGGTAGCTAGGTGGCACAGTGGATAGAGCACTGGCCCAGGAGTCAGGAGTATCCAAGTTCAAATCCGGCCTCAGAAACACTTAATAATTGCCTAGCTATGTGACCTTGGGCAAGTCACTTGATCCTATTGCCTAAAATTAAAAAAAAAAATTTGAGGAGCATTGTTAAAAGGCATGTTAAATTTAATAAATATCTTTGTCTCACTGTTATCAAGTACCTTCTAATTTTCAAAGAGAAATTTGAGAAGCAAAATAATTTTCTTAATAAAATATAACTGTATTTATTACCAAATCCCATTTTTAAACCAAATTCCGCTATTTTTTTTCTTTACACATACCTTCCCCAGAATAATACTCAGTTGGGACAATATTTTCATCCCAAATAATTTTCTCAGTTGGATACAAAGGCATCTGATTAAGCTGCTGAATTTGAGAAATTCGACGTTCATGACGAGATACCTATTTTTAAAAAAGAAAAAGTTAACAGAATTTGTCAACAGAATTACTCTAGTAGGAATCAAAGAAAAACTTTCATTTCTTTAAGTCACTATGGAATCATGGAATATACAATATTTCTTTTTTTTTCCATTTTTCAAATATACACAATTCCCTTAATCTAAAGTAAGAAATGTCTTTGTATGGTTTCTGAAAGTAAATTTTTTTTGAGCTGAGTTTTAAGATTATCAAGGAAGGTTTTTCTTCATAATAACCAAACATTCATTAGACAGGGCAAAAATTAATAATTAAAAATCTTCATGAAGACTGAAATATTTTTCAAATCAAGAATTCTTTATTTGAAATTAATTCTTATTTATCATTAATTGGCTTTATTAAAAACACTCTAGTTAGCACAATTCTATTATGGAATAGAATCTACTACTGACAGCAACAGTTGTTAACAACCAGACTTAATATGGCAGACTTTAAAATATCACAAAACAGCCAAAGGAATTTTTAGAATGCAGTTATAGTCAAAAGAATGATTTGGAAATAAAAAAGAGAATGGAGCAGGTATGCTCTCCAATATCATATTACCCCATCTGAGGCAATATATCAATAGCAAAACATTTTCCATGTATTTAATATTCTTTTACTTTACAAAAAATTTATAGTAGGGATTTTAAAATCACTTAAGGAATTCAACCAAGAGTAGCTTGAACACCTGCCATAAAGGCTTAAACATTTGCCACTGAGACTTCAGACAGTTCTTTAGAACTAACTTGAAAATTAACTTTGTCTTCTTGAAGAGCTCAAAATAGTAGTTTTCCCTTGAAACAAGAATTATTAAAAGTTGTATTAAAATGGCTACCTTGGAGTTGAATTTCTCTCATAAAATCTTAGACTGGAAAGAACCATAGATGTCATCTGGTCTAATTTTTTAGTCCATGCAGGGACTGACTACAATAGATATTCCTGACAGGACTTCATCTAACCTCTGCCTAAACATTCTAAATTATAGGGAACTGACTACCTCACAAAGCACCCAACTTCACTTTTGGACAGTTCTAAATGTTGAGACATTTATCCTTTTACTGACCTGATATTTTCTATGTACTGGTAGTATAAATTCATAAATTCATCTGCAACTAAAGAGGAAGTCTAATCCCTCTTCCAAAAAACAACTAAGCCCTTCATATATTTAAAGACAGCTATGAAGTCACTACATTACTTTGTCTTTTTCCTTCCCTTTCCCATCATTCTCTTTTCTACAGACTAAACACTCCAGTTTTCTCAAATATTCCTCATAAAAAGGTTTTGAGAAACTTTACTCTTCTAGTTAGCTCTTCCTAAACCCTTTGAATATGGTATACTGATTCAGAACTTCATTCTTTTATGGCAGGTCTACTTCCGCTGAAGCTCTGCCAAATAAAGATCTATGTCCTTCCAGGTCCTACCAAGATGGAACAGCTTGGAATATAGGATTGTAGAAAGACTATGTCTGCCTATTTAAATATGGAAAGCTTCACTGTCAAAAAATCTGGCACCTGACAAGAGACTATTTTGGCCAAGTCTATGAATAGCATCTATTATGGTAGACTACTATTGGTAGTCAGTCTCCAGAACCAATGAAGTCACAAAACTTTTGAAATAGCAAAGAATTAAAATTTTATTAAATTTTTAGACAATCATTTTGCAATGATGACTCAGTCTAAGTTTATAAAGATGAATGAGTCTTCATGCTGGAGTCACATAAAGAATGATGATACAATGATGCAGCTGGGTGGCACAGTAGATAGAGCACTGGCCCTGGAGTCAGAAGGACTGAAGTTCAAAACCAACCTCAGCCACTTAATAATTGCCTAGCTGTGTGACCTTGGTAAGTCACTTAACCCCATTGTCTCACCAAAAATAAAACAAACAACAACAAAAACGAATGGTAATACCACCAACAGAAATAGAAAAGTTAGAAAGGTTGAATTTAGAGAAAGGTTATATATACTGAGCTTGAATTATTAGTGGAAATATCTAGATGAAGAAATCCATAAACAGGAGAGGGGGAAGAAATCGGGATGCTATGATTTCTTTTAAACCAAAACCCAAAAAATTTTCTAAAAGCACAAGGCTAAAATACTACAACATGCCACTAAAAACTTCCTTCTGGGGGGCGGCTAGGTGGCATAGTGGATAAAGCACCGGCCCTGGAGTCAGGAGTACCTAGGTTCAAATCCGGTCTCAGACACTTAATAATTACCTAGCTGTGTGGCCTTGGGCAAGCCACTTCACCCCATTTGCCTTACCAAAAAAACCTAAGAGAAAAATAAAACAACTTCCTTCTGGTGTTTATAATTAATCCATTATTCAAAAAAAATTAGCTATAGCTATAAACTCAGTTGTATCATTAACTTGCCTAATATTAATCTCTATCCCGTTCACCAGAATAACAATTAAGATTTTGTCAAATTTACTAATAAAATCTACACACTATTCTACAGCATTAACCCAACTCACAAGTCTAATGAACTTATCCAAAAAAAAGTAAGTTTAACTGAACATGAATTACGCTTAATAAAAATGAGGCATGATAGTAATAATCACTTCATTTTAAAATATTCATAAATTCTGTTTGCATAAGTTATGTAGTAGTTTAAAGAGGTGGTAGGATAAATAAGGAATTAATCAAAAACCCATTTAGTGAGCAACTCCTATGGGATAAGCACTGTGCCAAATTAATGCTGGAATTTCAAAGGTTATTAAATTGCTGGCCTAATATTCAGTTGACCTAATTATTGCTAATAATGTCCTTAGTTCAACATCTGCAAGAGGGAATCAAATATAAAATAAAAAAAGAATCTGAAACATTTTTAAAAATGTAATTTACCAACAATTCCAGAAGAAATTCTTTGTCAAAGGTTGTGTCTTCCTTTTCAGGAAGGGCTGGCAATAAGCAGAGATATGATGCCACCTGGTGGAGTGTGTTTGAACTGTAAAATATAGTAAAAACTTTAAACATAAAAGTTGGTCATAGTTATTATGCATGCTTATTACTGTCCAAATAATGATATGCTGCTAGATGGGCAGGCCCTTCACTTAATTCATTAATTCATACATGTTAGACAGTTATTGAACACAGACAATGATAGTTAAGGAAGGTTAGGCTTGCACTTAGAAAACTACAAAGAGCTTTCAATAATCCCACATTGCTCTTTGGTGCAAGAATCTAATATCCTACTAATGATATTGCAGGGCTGCAAATCACAGAACAGCAAGTTTTCTGAAAAATGAAAATTACAGGTGGTCCAAAGGAATATGGCAGGCTAAATATTAAGTATAAAAAAATTGTGGTAAATTGTTGAAAAGTGTTAATGGTGCCCAAAGACCATTCTACATGGAAGCTTGAGTCACGGTAACAAGAAAACTCTTTTAAGGTATCAAGATCTAAATCATGAACAAAAAGAGCAATACCGAGACATGAAGCTGATGATGAAGGTATCTGCCCAGCAAAGAGGAGACTAGGCAGATACAAGACAATAACTATACTTTTTTTTTTTGACAATAACTATTAAAGAGAGTAAACATCAACAGAAATAGGACATAAAGAACCAAGTAACATTTGAGTAGAAATTAGGTGCAATGATATCAAGCTCTACCAGTATGAGGTGCTTTCAATAGGAAAGTAGAATTCCTCCACTTTCAATAAGAAAGGAATAGAAATCAGGCTATAGGAGAACATGATCCCCATAAACTTTTTGCAAGAGCTACTCTGGAGTCAATAAATGTGTAAATAACTGCAGCATTTCAACATTACTCTATGAATTTGGAACTCTACAGGTTATGGTACAGAGACCACAACAAAAATGGATCCAAGAATTCACAAATATAAATGTTTTCTGTGTAATAGTAAAAAAAAAAAAAAAAAAAAAAAAAAAAAAGACGCTGTCAAATAATGGATGTATAGAAAAGGAGTCAGGTTGGTTTTGTATTAAGAACAGGGGAGGGGGGCGGCTAGGTGGCACAGTGAATAGAGCACTGGCCCTGGAATCAGGAGTACCTGAATTCAAATCTGGCCTTGGACACTTAATAATTACCTAGCTGTGTGGCCTTGGGCAAGCCATTTAACCCCATTGCCCTGCAAAAACCTAAAAAAAAAAAAAAAAAAAAAAAAAAACAGGGGAGAATAGAGGAAAAATTTGAATGTTTGAAAAGTAAATCCTCCTTAGCATATTTATGTATGCATTAATAAGTCACACAGAATACAAAGGCACAGATGATAAATGAATTAAAATCTGCATTGGTTATAAGATTACAGTACTCTTAATCCTGCAGAAGTACAAAAGATATTTTAGAGAAAACTACTTAGGAATTGAACAACACTTACCAATACCTATTTCCTTGTCTCTAAAATAAGGAATAATCCTTATGTTTAGGCAGGGCAAAGAAGGTAGTGGAAGGAATATCTGCTCTAATATAGTCAGGTTGCCCAGGTTCAAATCCCTCCATCTGTCACCTTGTACAAGACCTTTAGCCTGACTTGACCTCAGTTTCTTGATAGGTAAAGCAATGAGTTTAAACTAAATGACGTCTCCAGTCACTTTCAGCTCTAAATCTATTATCCTTTGCCCACACTCGTGGAAGGGGGGTGAACAGCAAATATAAATATATTTGCAAACTGAAAAACATCAAACAAATGTGTTTAAAAGGCAACTTTAGTGAATATTGATGTTTTTGCCATCAATAAATACTAGATTTGGAAAAGAAATGTTTATTTCTAAATAATCACTTAGATTATGTTTTAAGCAAATCTCTTATTACCTTAAATACATAATATGTCTAACTCACATTAATATCAAAACCACAAAATTCCTGCTCCCTTCATGTTAAATAAATGGTCAATGACCAAAATCAAATTTTCTTCAGAACTAATGATTAAAGGCAGAAATATTTTTACAGGTAGTTGCTAATTGCCTGAGGATATTATTACTATCATTTCCAGCATTTAAAATTCAGTATGCTATATCCACATCAATCTCAATGAATATTTGTTATGTATCTAGAATGTGCAGAGTACTGTTTTCATAGAAGCACAAATGACAGAAGGTCCACCTTACTGTCCACGAAACCTATTTTGCAAATAGCAAAAGACCTGGAAATTCTGTCTTACAGTTAGAAGGCAGAAAAAAATGATTTAAAAAATTCCCACATAACAGGAAAAATACATGATCTAACTTAAATGAAATGAAAATAAAAGAGTACTCAATAAGGGGAAAAGAAAAATCACTAATTGTAGAAGTGAAAGACTGACTAAATAAAAAAACCAAGAACCTAAAATGATTAAGTATAATTATAAAAATGGCTTCAAAATATCCTAGGAGTTTAATAAATGTTTGCAAAATCAATGAAAATAAGAAACTAAGAGTTAAAATAAAATTAAGGTTTATGTAGTAAATCATAATATCTATATTACAAGAAAATACAATTTCTTTCTCTGACTTACCTAAGAGGTTCAAAAAACTTTAACAAAGATTCACGAGTATCCACTGCTGCCACATTTGAAAGGGCAAAATCATACAATTCAGGAAAATGTGCAAAAGCAGCTCTCTGGAAAAACAGTAATAGAAATCTCAATAACTTTGACACAATAACATCTTTTTACACTCAAAAGTTCACCATTTTTACCTTTGCTAAGTAAAAAAGAAATGCATAGTAAGAATATTAAGCTACAGTATCAGAATATTAAGCTACAGTATCAGAATATAAAATAACCAAACAGTTCAATTTGGATATTTATGAATGGTAAGATTACATATCAGATATAAACTTTATTATTACAAATAATATATATAAATGATATATAAATTTTATATTTTGAAAAACTGTTTCCTAAGATTTAGAGAAGAGGGAGTGGTGAAGCTTTATATTAAAGAAAATCACTATCTTGTTCTTTAAACATAAAAATCAGAAATATCAAAGGTTCAAACATCCCTGAAAGTATTAGCAAGGTAATTTTTTCCCATTAATACTGCTAACAAGAAACCGACCCAAATTTTAATGGTACGACCTAAGCTTAACTATCTGAAGCACATGCACACAGAGTAAATGTGTTACAATTACCTGTAAAGAAGTAATTCTATCATAGTGAATTGTTGTCATTTCATTTTCTGTCAAAGCATTCCCAGTTTGGTCATTAATTTCAAAGCCAGTGTAGAATTTAAGCACATCTAAAAGCTGAAATGACAAATTTAAACTAATGAACTGTGTGATCAGAACATATGGCAAAAGCAAAAACTAACTTAATCTTCCTGTGAACAGCATTCTCCATCACAAAGTCCATACACAGCCTCAGGGAGCAACTAAATTTTGAAGACGAAATCTACTGTAATTAAAATCTGAAACTAAAACTAAAACATGTACCAGATTGAAAAGTAGCTTGTGACTAGTTTTACAAACTGGATAAAAGCATCATCAATGGTCCATTTAATCTGTACGCTCAATTCTTCAAGAATTCCAAAACTAGAATAAAATTGAGACATTAAAATTTCTGAAATCAAATAGCTCTAAATTTCAATGAAAAAAAGTTTAGAAAAATATAATACTAAAGGGTACTACTCTGACCAGAATTACAGAAGAATTTGATGACTGATAGTAACAGGATCTCCAAATAGAAATGTCTCTTCTAGTTCTTTCCTACTTGATGAAGCTTAAAGCACAGCATTAGCAATGGCCAGGCAAGGGAGGGGCATCATCTTATATTCTATGCAATTCATTTCCTACCTCAAGTCACTGGCTAGATACAGTACAGCCTGACTAACTACTATAAAACCATGAGACGTTCCTCTCATTCATTAATGGAGATGATACAAAAGTTGGTACTAAGGAAAGATGACACATACTAAGTCCAAGATGGAGCTGTTTTGTAATTGGACAGCATGGCAGGTCATTAGGTCTGCAGCAAATTATCATAAAGCAATTTGAACTAGAAGAAAATGTCCACTGAAAATCAGAAAAGTTGGGAATGAATTAGATTTATGTTTTTAGAAGACTCACATTGTTGCCCATTTGTTCCTGTAACAATACCATAAGAAGTATTATAAAACTGAGAAGTAATGCTAATATAACCTTTTATTCTTATATTAAAAAAAGACAAGAATATCAGGTGGTAAATTTCAACACTTTTCCTTCTGTCCTGAGGATGTATATCAAAGCTCCTAGGTAATTTTATCACCAAATCATTAAGAACAGAAGGGTATGGCAGAGATCATCTGAAATAATTACTCACTGTCTTCTGCTATTCTCTTGCACTGCTAGTTGCAATGAGGGGAAACAAAGATACAAAACTAGAATATAAATTCAAAGAAAAATCCCATGCAATTTGCAGACATTCATTCTACAGAGGAAACAAGTAGGCCTAGTGGATGGTACTAGGCATGGAGTAAGAAAATCTGGCCTCAGGGATATTTACTGACGTCACCCAAGACAGGTCATCTGACCTCTTGTTTACCCGAGTTTCCTCACTTGTAATATAAGGATAATAATAGAGCCTACTTTCCCAGATTTTGTGAGGATTAAATGACATAATCATTTTAAAGTACTTAACACAGTATCTGACACATGGTAAGAACCATATAAATGTTAGCCATTGCTATTGTTGCTAGAGTCACCTTGCAAGAAGGGTATGCATTCTAGAAGGTAAAGGAGATTTTTATTTTAAAATAAAACTCAGAAGTATACCAAAAAGCCACATATTTCAATTCTCCAATGACCTAGGATCTCCTAGATTTGTTATCCTTGTGCTCCCATAATCCTCTGCTACTATCCATTCTAGTCTCTTTATATGACAAGGGAAACAAGGCAATATGCAGATACCCATCTCAATTCCTCTTGGTTCTTGACAACCCCAACCTCCTTCTTGTCATATAATTTCTGTATGAACTCCTGTAATTTGCTTTTCCTGTATTATCTTCTGCACTGTTTTTTGGATGACCCATAAACAAGCATTTATAAGTAAATACCCTCTTATCTGTCAAGCAGAATGCTAGATAGTAGAGATATAAAGACAAAAACAAAACCAGAGGAGGAAAACATTGAGAGAGGATTCAGGAAAAAAATCTCCTGTAGGAGATGACACTTGAAACAAGTCTTAAAGGGAACCAGAAATTTCAAAAGACAAAAGTAAGCAAATAAAATTCTAGATACAGGAGACAGCTTTCTACAGAAACACAGAAGTATCACTGCTATCAAATCTTTGAAAGACTTTTTTAATAATTTTAACAAACATGGGGGCAGCTAGGTGGCACAGTGGATAAAGCACCGGCCCTGGAGTCAGGAGTACCTGGGTTCAAATCCGGTCTCAGACACTTAATAATTACCTAGCTGTGTGGCCTTGGGCAAGCCACTTAACCCCATTTGCCTTGCAAAAAAAAAAAAAAAAACCCAAAAAATTAATTTTAACAAAAAATAAGTACAAATGCGTTTGGTATTCTCTGAAGCACTGAGTCAAATGGAATATGAAAGATATGACTTGCAAGAGTATATTCTGAACTACTGTTATATTAGAAACCAGGAGGGATGGGAGTTCAAGGAAGCCTGGAGGGAGGGATTTGCATGAACTGATGCTGAGATGAACAGAACCAGAAAAACACTGTACACCCTAACAGCAACATGGGGGTGATGATCAACCTTGATGGATTCACTCATTCCATAAATGCAATTTGGGGACAAATCAGGGACAATTTGGGGCTGTCTGCAATGGAGAATACCATCTGTATCCAGAGAAAGAACTGTGGAGTTTGAACAAAGACCAAAGACTATTAACTTTAATTTAGGAAAAAAACCTGGTATCTTATTGTCTGATCTTGCTATATCTTTTACTTTATGTTTCTTCCTTAAGGATATGATTCTCTCTCATCACATTCAATTTCAATCAATGTATACCATGGAAACAATGTAGAGACTGTCAAATTGCCTTCTATTGGGGGTGGAGGGAGGGAGTAAGATTAGGAGGAAAAAACTGTAAAACTCAAAATAAAATCTAAAAAAAAAAAAAGTATATTCTGAGAAAGCCTATCTCTTCCATTCCCATATTTTTATTGAAGATGCCCTTGAAACATGTGCAGAACATTCTCAGAAAAATTCTTTATAGATGAGGAGACATAGACAGGCAATTAGTGATGTCTTAGCTTTTTTGTTGTTTTTTTGTTTACTATCATTTTAGTAATAACTATTTTAACCAAGTTTTGACTCTTTTCTTCTTTTAGAAATCTTGATATAAGACCCCTCCTTTGATAAAGAAAATAACCAATTAAAGAAATCTATACCACTATTCCAATTTGTGTTTCATCCTGATTTATACTAAAATATTCTTAGAAAGATCTGAGTCATTAAATAGCATGGAGCAGTAGATAAGGTAATGGATTTGTAGTGAAGGAAATCTGGCTCTTATCTGGCCTCAAATGTTTACAAGTTATATGACTCTAAAAAAGCATTTGATCTCCCTCAATCTCAGCTTCCTCACCTATAAAGAGGGGATAATGGCCGTGTAAGGATCAAATGAGAATAAGTATATAAAGTGGTTGGTTGGTAAACTTTATGCCACTATGTAAACTTGAGCAATTTTTTATTAAGGTTTCAAACAAGCTTCCTGGAATTTCATTTTCCCCTCTATCAATTTTCACTATTTTCTGAAGCAATACTCTAGTCATAGTATAAACTGTCCTTAAAAATGTTTTCCCAGTGACTGCTATGGCCTCCATGATAAGTGTGTGCACAGTGCCTCAGAGTCTGTAGGACGTTCTTTTGTTCTCCAGGAAATTGATTTATATTGCTTAACTCTCAGCTGGAAAAGGTGTAATAATGACAGTTGCGCTAACACTAATAGTGACTGTTCCTTAATCCATTTTTCAAATTTGGGCATTACTAAATTAATTAGGTTAAATCAAAGCTATTTTATTTTCCTATCACATTTTTTCATTTTTATTTTCTCCTAATTCAGTAGTGATTTTGATGTCTGCTCTCATAAGTTAAAGAATAGATTCAGAAAATATTTATATATAAATAACAGGTCCTTTTTGTTCAACTGAGACAATTTCATTTTTAATGATGTCATTGTGTACCCTTCATATCCCCCGTGCGATCTTATTCTATTCTCGAAGCATTTATGATAAACAGGAATGAAAACTGGAATTCATAATTTTTAATCTTTTCTTTTTCATGATTAATTCATATTATCTGATATATCTCTGACTATTCTGATATATAACCACCTTTGTACTGAAGCTTATCATCAAAGTATAAGCTATTTACATTGGGATTATCAGCGTTTTTCATAGAATTTCTCCACCTCCTCACTCTCCATAAAAAATGCTGATACATAAACTGCAATTATTTTTGCGGTAGTTTTTTTGCTTATGCTATTTTATGATTTTGGTTTTTTTTAATGTTTTATGTATCTTGTGGCTTTGAGGCACATGATAAAATTGACTTCTCTATTGGTCTTTCCAAAGAAGGCTTGTGTGTTAAAAAAGACTTCCATTTAGCTGCAACTTTCAAATATTTTGATTTCACTTTCAGTAAGAATGTAAATAGTGAAATCATTCAGGACTTCCATTGGTTTGTCAATTCATTGGTCAATGGATAGGACTTAATGCTTAAAGTTTAATCCACATTTATAAGACATTAAAGAAATTTTGACTCTCAGAACCTTCTGTCCAGTTTCCTTCCATTGTTATTTTTTAGTCTTCTATGTATTTATTGTTTTATAACAGAATGCCTAACATAGAGCAAATGGGAGATTTGAGTTTTTAAAATAAATACTTAAACACAAATTTATGCTCCTACAAAAGAATATTTAAACTTAGATGGTCAAAAGTGATCTGCTTCCTTGGATCCATAGTAACTTTTATTTTTCCAAAAACCATTAGAATCAAGTTACTGAATCATCAACAGTTCCACTGAGTGAATAATAGATCACAATAAGTGAGTTCCTTTTTCTAAGAGTTTTTTCCTGGCTCCTCTACAAAACATCATCTGGTCTGGATAAAAAAAGACAACAGTAATTTCTTTAAGGTTAATGGTCCAAAAATTCAGGTCTGGTTGAGTATTCTAATGATCTATATTTACTGGTTATTTTTAGTTAGGTGCACTTAAGATTACTTTCTTCAATTCATCAGTTAGGACAAGCACAAAAACTGCACCTATGCCTATTAGAACATTGGACTAAGAACCCATCTTTAGCAATCTTCCTCCAGCAGTCAATTGTCCCAAGTGTACATGACATCAGTTTCTTTGTCTCCAGACTGCAATGTCATTTGCCACCTTGGCATATCAAAAAGATAAGAAACCACCTGCTATAGCAGTCACTGTTTGTGCAATCACTCAGCTTACCACAATATGACTGTTCTACAGATTTGGAAGCATATCTTTTCATTTAACATAGATTCCAAAGAAGTTTGGTCTCTACAGATGATACTCTGCACTGAACTGAAACCTTGATATAAAGCCACAAATTCCATCAGACTTGATTTTCACAAGGTAGTCTCTCAGGCCTTTAAATTCTCTCAGAGCCAGATTTCCCAGCATCAGTTGCCAAGGGGGCTCTTGCAAAATCCAAGGGATAGACAAAGCAGAGAAAAGTGGTTCTAGCTGCACCAACAGAGGCAAGATTGCCAGCACTGTGTGTGCTTGTACAACTCCTCCCCAAAAAACCCTGCTTATATTTATCCTTAAAGACAAAATTAAAGTTCTGGGTGGGGAAATATCTGATGATATTTGCTAAGTTGCCCAACTGAAAGGAAACATCCTTTATTCCTTTGGAATTTGGACTATACAGTCTATTATGTCTTTCTACTGTTTATCTGCTGCAATTTGTTTTCATGCATGCTGCATCAGCAATAATAGGCTGACTCTGTCGTTGGGGGGGGGGGTCCACACAGTCTTGGAGATTACAGAGGTGATACCACTAGCCAAGAAGTCAGAGATGGCTTGTTCCATCACAGAGACAGAGGGAGAAATTGTTGGAGATGGAGGAAGAAAGCCAGTGAGAGAGGACCAAAAGCTGGGGATCTCATTGCTCTTTGCATGACTATTTGTTAACAGCTAGGATCAAAAGGCCCTATCACTTATTGCAGAAGTGGAATAGGACTGAAGCTCATTTTGTCCTTATCTCATAGGCTGCTATTGGAAAATATTCATCATGAGGCAGCTAGGTGGCGCAGTGGATAGAGCACCTGCCTCGGAGTCAGGAGTACCTGGGTTCAAATCCGACCTCAGACACTTAATAATTACCTAGCCGTGTGGCCTTGGGCAAGCCACTTAACCCCATTTGCCTTGCAAAAACCTAAAAAAAAAAAAAAATTCATCATGAAGTTACAAACTGCTGGTGACATATTTCTCCATATTGGGTTAGGCTAGTTTTCAAAAAGAAGTTAGCGTTATCGGGATAGCACTCAAAATCTTCCAATATCTACCACTTGCTAAGGTTCACACTTCACTGGTACAACCTTCTAGAACCTACACTTTCCTCTTACATCTCAATGAAGCACTAGATAAGCTTTCTGTGGAGGACTTTATCCAATGTATCAAAATAAAATTCAAACATTTAAAAGTAAAGAAATTTTCAATAAATAATATATATCTAAGCCCAAGCACATCATAGCTCACCTGGGAAAAAAGATGACCATCACCTTCTCTACGAACAAGGTTGGACAGGTAACAGTGAACCACAAGATGGGAGTCATCTAATACTGTGTTAAACCAGCGACGTGTAGGAAGTAAGGCCTAGAATAAATACCACAGAAACCAAGGTTGCATATTCTCCATAGCTAAAGTAGAATTCAGGGGCAGCTAGATGGTGCAGTGGAGAGAGAACCAGGTCTGGAGTTGGGAAGACTTCCCTGAGTTCAAACCCAGTCTCAGACACTTACTGGCTGTGTGACCCTAGGCAAGTCACTTAACCCTGTCTGTCTCAGTTTTCTGTAAAATAAACTAGAGAAGGAAATGGCAAACCACTATAGTATCTCTGCCAAAAAAACCTTAAATGGATTAAAAAGAATCAGACATGACTAGATTAAAAAACTACTAAACAACAAGAAGAAAGTATTCTAATGTGACTTATGTTGTTCATAACATAAGATATGCTGTTCATAACATACAATATACCTTATCACTATCTTGAGAAATAAATGGACTTCATATGCCATTAATAATTACTACATGAACAATTTTTGAAAAATTCATTCCTCTTGTTTTGTTAGATATCTCTGGCAGAAAATTATGTCCTTAACATCAACCATTTTAATGACTATATTCATCAAGTACTTTTCTGTGAAAAGCATCCATGTGTGGGGGCAGCTACATAATACAGTGAATAGAGCACCAGTTCTGGAGTCAGAGGAAATGAGTTCAAATCTGGCTTCAGACACTTAATAATAATTACCTAGCTGTGAGACCTTGAACAAGTCACTTAATCCAATTGCCTTACAAAACAAAGTAGCCATGTGTGAATGAGCTATTATCTATAGCCATCTATATATAGAAACAGATATATATATATATATATATATGTATGTATACACACACACACACACACACACACACACACACACACACACACACATATATATAACATAGGCATAGGCAAGGACTGGGTACTTTTTACTCCAATTTTGATCATTTGTTTTGGGGTATTTTCCCCCCCATTCTAAAGAAATTAACGACAGACAACTGAGAGTGAACCTGAAGTAATTAAAATAAAAGTAACTAGGATTCAGCACCTTAAAACTTCTTACCTCTAGATCGACTACCAACTCAATAAATCGTTCACAGTAATGCACTTTGTCCATAGTGAGGGTTTCTAGAAGAAACAAACATTTTTATTTTATTCTGCCATCATTCATTTTCTGTTTTGAAATTTACAGCTACTTTGAAACTAAATGTCTGGATAATCTTTCAGGCTAAGAAGGGGAAGAAGGGACAGAAGGATGGTTCAAAGACTGTTCCAATTACGATTACGAGTCAAGTTGTGCATGCCACCACAAACCTCCAATAGCTTAGAAAGTTCTATGTTCAACTTCTCAGTGCTTCAAGGCCACACTGAAACTCTAGGTGACAAGGTGGTGATTAGCACTAGTAGGAGAAATTGCTTCAATGGTAGTTTTCTTAACTAATGAAATCCCAGGTAGAGACAGAGGAGGAAGGAAAAAAGATTCATAGTAGTTTGGTGATGGGAATAAAGTTACCAGCTAGAAAACCTGGAAACAAATTTTATTACTAAGTCTTCTAATATCCTGTGAAAGTCATTTAATTCATGTACATGAAGAAACTCCATAGCACTTATCTCTGAAGTCACCTGATGCAAACTATCTTGGTGACTTAGGGAATTTAACATCTTTCAGATAAAATGCTCTCTTTATTTATTAAAATGCATAAATTTAAAAAGTCCCACAAATAATGGCTGGATAACAGAGATGTTTCAATATTTGACTACTGTAAAGTGCCACTTTGACTAGGGTTTATGATGCTCTCAGTATCATTAATTTATTATTTCTTCAGGAAGCAAAGTTTAGAAAGAGAGGAAATCCACTCCTAAAAGCTTTCTCAAGCTCAAAAGACAGTATGCCACAAGGTCACTTCTCAAAAATAGGAGTGCCTATTATAAATAGTTGGGTAAAGCTCCTGCTCTTTTTTTTATGTTTAGATATGCTTTTATGTTTATGTCAGGATATTCAGTTTGAATGTTTCTGACATTTAAATTATACTAAAGCTCGATTTGAGAGTTAATTTCAAAGCCCCATTAAATTTGACAAAATCATATGGACAACAATTTTGAAAACAAGCTGAATAAAACAAAATAATTACCAGAAAGTGGAATCGATTTCAGCACAGATATGAACCTCTGAATAAGCTCTGAAAGGAATCTTCGCTCCTTATGGGCCCTAAAAATCACAAACAGTTGATATAAATGGATCTGAAAAGACATTCAAAATTTACAAAACTGAAAACATGATTATTATTATTACTATATTTTATTATTATAACTTCCTAGGTTTGTCTCTCTGCCACAAATCTCAACTTGTTGCAGTCTATCCTCTAACCAGATGCTAAGTAATCTTTCTAAAGTGAAAGTCTACCATATCACTGTCCCAATTGAAAACTTCAATAGCTCCCTATCATTTCCTGGTTCAAAAAAGAAAATTTGTTTTGGCTTTCATAACTGTTCCCCACAAAGACACTTTCCCAGTCTACTTATACATTATACCTTTCCCCACACCCAAGGCACCCAATCTCCAAACTCTGGGCACTCTCACTGGTTATTATCCTTGCCTGGCATTCTTTCTCTTGTCACCTCTGGCTCTTGGCATCTTCCTGAGAGTCAGATAAAGCTCAACATTTGACAGTAAGAATTTCCCAATTTGGGGCGGAGCCAAGATGGCGACAAGAAAGGATCATGTCTTAGGCACTCTCTCATAAATCTTTGAAACTAAAGACTTTAACTAAATTTTCAAGAGACAGAACCCACAGAGGGACCCAGTGAGGCAGTTCTCCTACTCAAGGTAACCTGGAAAAGAGCAGAAAGGCTCTGCTCCCCGGGGTCGGAGGGGCGGCCCTCCAGAGCGAAAGTTCCGCTCCCACAAATTGAGGGAACAGCCAGGGGACCTCTGCCAGAGAGAGCACGTGAAGCCCAGCCCTCAGGGCACACAGCTAGCAGCATGGCCACTGCATTCCAGATCCAGGAAACAGAAGCAGGTGGTGCTGGTAAGCAGGAGCCCCCAGGGCAGGAGCCCATTGAACCTAGGGAAGGGAGTGAAGAGAGACTGCAGAGCTCTGTCCTCTGCCCCTGGAACAGGACTCCAGGGCTCTGACCACATTCAGATGCTGATCTGCAGTCTAGGCCCCCCCCCACCTCAGCCCCATGGCAGAGGGGGGCGCATATGATCATTCACAGACCAGGAGGGAGGACAGAGCCTCACACACTGTGTCCCAAAAGCTCAGGAAGCACCCCAAAAACAGGGTTAGGCTGGGAAAATGAGCAAGCAGAGAAAAAAGAGGAACACCACTGAGAAATACATTATCTATGAAACCAAGAAGGATCAATATACTCAGACTGAAGAAGAGGAAACACAAGCTCCTGTATCTAAAGACTCCAAGAAAGACAGAAACTGGGATCAGGCTATGACAGAGCTCAAAAAAAGACTTTGAAAATCAAATGAGGGAGTTAGAAGAATTTCCCAATTCCTCTTATTTCTAGTGCCTTCCCTCTCTTATTTCCCAATTAATCTTTATAAGACTTTTTTATACACACTTGCTTGCATGTTCTCCCTCCCCCCCCTAGATTAGGAGCACCTTGAGAGAAGGTGCTTTTGCCTTTTTTTGTCTTCCCAGAATTTAGTACAGATCTTAGTACATTCGATATTTAATGCTTGACAGACTCCTTCTATGAAACTAGTAATATTTCAATTTTTACTTCATTCTTTTGAATTCCCAATTTGTACTGGTGTATCAAAGCAATGAATTAGAAACATGAAAGCCCTATTATCTACCTTATAGAATCATTAAAAAAAAGAAAAGAAAATATATTGTGGTAGAGTTCTGGATTACAAATAAAAAGATTTAGTTCCAATTCTGGTTCTGCTAACTAGCTATATGGCTCTGAGCAAGTAAATTAATTTTTCTGGGGCCTCAGTTTCTACATCTCCAAAATGAGCAAGCTGGGACTGGATAATCTAAGTCTTTTCTTGGTCTAAATCTAGAATCCTCCTATTGTTACTAAAGATTTTTCACTGCCAAGGAACAGATACAGGACGAGAAGGGACTACCTTAAATCATCTTAATTCCTATATAGGAATGCAAAAAAAAAAAAGAGAGAGAGAATGACAAATGTTAAAATTGATCCAACCATTCTTGTTTTTGCAAGGCAAATGGAGTTAAGTGGCTTGCCCAAGGCCACACAGCTAGGTAATTATTAAGTGTCTGAGGCCTGAACTCAGGTACTCCTGACTCCAGGGCCAGTGCTCTATCCACTGCACCACCCTAGTCGCCTCGGGTCCAATCATTCTGGAAAGCAATCTGGAACTATGCCCCAAAAGTCACTAAAATGTATATGCCTTCTGACCCAGAGATACCACTATTAGGTCTATATCCCCCAAGACATCAAAGAAAGAAGATATTATATATGCAAAAATATTTATAGCATCTCTTTTTATGACATTAAAGAACTAAAAACCAAGGGGATGTCCATCAATTAGGAAATGGCTAGACAAATTGTTATATGAACATAATGGGATATTACTGTGCTACAAAAAACAGAGACAGTGCTATTAAAAAAACCAGAGATTTGTTCAAATTGATACAAAATAAAATGAGCAGAACCAAGAGAACAATTTATACTTTTAACATCAATACTCTAAAAATCAAACAATTCTGAAATTGTAATCAAACATGTTTCCAGGTCAACTATGGTGAGACACACTTGCAATTCCTATTATTAGGAAGGCTAGGAAGGCTAAGGATGGTGGGATCACTTGAGCTTGAGAGTTCTGAGCTCCAATAGAGCTAAAACTGATTAGGTGCTCACACTAGGTCTGGTACCAATATATAGTCCTTCAAGCATAGGGGCCACAAAGCTATCTAAGAATGGGCAAACATGTAGGTCAAAATTTTTGTGTGGACCAGTAGCAGAACTGATTGGGTCCATGGGTCATTGTTCTTCCAGTCTGGGTGAGAAAGGAAGGACCAATGTAAAAAAAAAAAAAAATTTACAGAGAATCATGAAAAATGCTAACCACCTCACTGCAGTAAAATGAAAGGCTAGTATACAAATTATGACTTGCATTTTTTAGACATAACCAATGTGAGAACTTGCTTCCCTTGACTATTTTTGTATGCTACAAGGAATTTTTTCTCCCCAGAAGGGTGAGGAGAAAAAAATTTTTGTGAATTGCAAAAAACTTTTTAAATCAATTTAGAACACAACTTTATACCATAACCAAAAAAAGATATAAAAGGATTCAATTAAAAGATATGGAAATTTAGATCAACCATTTGTTGGAACATAAGTCCAAGGGAACACCATTAAGAAGTACTACCTGCTAGTATATAAATGTATCAATGTTAAGGGAGGAGTACAGGATTTCTGGTTTCTACTCCAAACAATGACCTAAACACATCATTGACAATATCATCACTACTTCTAAAATAGAAGCAAAAATTTTTTAAATCATCTATTAAGTATATACCTGTATAGTATCTAGTACATCAGCAATCTAGCAGGGGCCCACAAAAAATCCAAAACTTTATAAAGTCAAGTAACAAAGAATAAAAGTTTCACTACATACTGTTCTCGCAACTTTGGTTCCATTTTCTCATCATTCTTTTTTATTAAGCTCCAGAATTTTCTGAGTTTGGGTGTCTTTTTTAATTCTAGTTCTAAACGTGCCTGAAAGAAGGGAGAGTAGAGTCATGGGTGACGTTAAATTGCATTTAGTGTAGAAGAACAAATTAACATGTAATTCATTTCTTAAATTTACCTATTGGAGATAAGTCACTCTTAGCAAAACCTGAACATATCTCAAAAGCAAAGCTGCTTATGCTACCTCCAATTTTATATGATGCCACTCAGAAGATATTTCCTTGTTATAGAATTTGCCTTTTTTAATAAAAATTCTAAAACAGATTAGTAATTCAATCAAGTTTGTATATCTCTTGTATTTAGAGCAACATATATCTAAAAAAATTATGTAAAAAAATCATTAAAGGAATAAATGTGTACCACACATTATGCAAAAAATATAGTGTTTTATAAGTAAATGTGTCAAATAAAGAAAAAGAAATGGAAAATCTTGTTCAAGTTTTTATTCTTTAGGAATTATCCAAATAATACTGTGACAAAAAAGAATCCTTTAAGTTAAATATAATAAACTTATTTTAAAACTTGTCCTGCCTAGACAAATATTTAAGTTCAAAATAATCTAGTACTTAGTGATTATGTTTTATATGTGTGTGTATACACACACACACACACACACACACACACACACCTATAGCTACTTTCTAAGAATTCAAGAGGTAATATCACTTTACCATAATGTGTAAAGCAAAAATTACATTATACTACTTCTTAAAGATGTTTTGGTTTGTTTATTTTTATATTACAATAATTTTGTTATAAGAGTAAACATCAACCCTTCTTCCCCTCCCCAAGATTAGAAACCTAAAGAATAGTGAGAGAAAAAAAAAATGTACTTCAGTCTATGTTCAGATTCCAGTGTCTGTCTCTGAGCTGAATTGTCTTCTTTATCATTAGTCCATCAGAGAAGCTGCTTCAATATTTTTTCCTACAGTTGATATTACTACTGTATTTCCCTCCACACTCTCATTTATTCTATTCTCTCTCTCCTTTCATCCTGGCCCTGTCCAAAAGTGTGTTGTATCTGAGTACCCTCTCCCACAATCTTTCCTCTCTTCCATCACCTATTCCCCCCTTCCCTCACCCCCCCATTCCTTCTTATCCCATCCCTTTCTTCTCATTTTTCTCTAGGTTAAGATATATTTCTATACCCTATTAAGTGCATATGTTATTTCCTCTCTGAGCCATTTCTGATGAGAATGAAGGCTTGCTCATCCCCCCTTGCCTTCCCCCATTCCACTACACTGAAAAAGATTTTTCTTGGCTCTTGTGTGAAATATCTTAGCCCCTTCTTCCTCTCCTTTCTCTTCCTCCCAGTACTTCCCTTTATCACCCACTGACTCCATCTTTTTACTATATTATACCATTATATTCCACACCTTCCTATGACCCGATCTTACAAATAAGAAAGTCCATATGAGTTATCAGCATCTTCTTCCCATGCAGGAATACAAACAGTTCAATATCATTAAGTTCCTCATAGTTAGTCCTTCTCTTCCACCCCCTCTATGGTTCACCAGAGTCCTATATTTGGAGATCAAAGTTTCTAAGCTCTGGTTGTTTCAATAGGAAAGTCTGAAAGTCCTGTGTTTCACTGAAAGTTCATTTTTTCCCCTGAAAGAGGATGTTCAGTTTTGCTGGGGAGTTGATTCTTGGGTGTAAACCAAGATCTTTTCCCTTCTGGAATATCATATTCCAATCCATAAGAGCCCTTAATGCAGATGTTGTCAGATCCTGTATAATCCTGACTATGGAGTCACCAGTAGTTAAATTGTTTATTTCTGGAAGTTTTTAGTATTTTCTCTTTGACTTGGGAAATTTAGAATTTGACTATAACATTTCTGGAAGTTTTTGTTTTGAGATCAGGAGGTGACCAGTGAATTCCCTCAATTTCTATTTTACCCTCTGCTTCTAGGATTTCAGGGAATTTTGCTGTATTATTTCTTGAAAAATGAAGTCTAAGCTCTTTCCCTGGTTGTGACTTTTATGTAGTCCAATAATTTTTAATTTTTTTCTTATGGATCTGTTTTCAAGGTTGGTTGTTTTTACCAATGAGATATTTCACATTTTCTTCTAATTTTGGGCTTTTGTGGAAGAGTTTTATTTCTTTCTGATTTCTCACAAAGTCATCAGCTTCCGGGGGCAACTAGGTGGCGCAGTGGATAAAGCACCAGTCCTGGCCAGAGTCAGGAGTATCTGAGTTCAAATCTGACCTCAGACACTTAATAATTACCTAGCTGTGTGGCCTTGGGCAAGTCACTTAACCCCATTGCCTTACAAAAACTAAAAAAACAAAACAAAATAAAACGAAGTCTTTAGCTTCCTTTAGTTTCATTCTGCATTTGAAGGAGTTATTTTCTTCAGAAAGCTTTTTTATCTTCTTTTCCAGCTGGCCAATTCTGTTTTTTTAAGACATTCTTCTTATTTGCCTTTTGTTTTGCTTTTTCCATTTGACCTAACCTAGTTTTTAACATATTATTTTCTTGACTATTTTTTGATATTTCTTTCACCAAGCTGCTGAATTGGTTTTCATGATTTTTCTGCATCACTCTCATTTCTCCTCCCAATTTTTCAACCATCTCCCTTAATTGTTTTTCAAAATCTTTTTTGAGCTCATCCATAGTATAAGCCCATTTTCTATTTCTCTTGGAGGGTTTGGATACAGAAACTTGAACTCATCTGAGTATGTGTTTTGATCTTCCATGGGACCAAAGTAATTTTCTATGGTCACATTCTTCTTTTTCTATTGTTTACTCATTTCCTCAGCCCAAGACTAATTTACAGCACTTCCAAGGCTTTGGGGGTTTTTTGGGGACACCCCAGTGGCACCTTTATTCCTCCAAGGTCTTATGCTCTCTTGTCTGTGCTTTGATATGTAGATGACCACAGGCTCTCCCCTCTGCCCTGAAGCTATGAGAGGAGGGTCCCTGCTATCATAGAAAAGGTCAAACTGCAACCTGGATCTGAGTGTGGGCAAACAGCAGAGTCCTGCCTAGGGAGAGCAGAGAGATTTCTACAATCTCCTCTGACCCCCTTACCATCCGTGGACTGTGCTCTGGAGGTGCAGGCTGGTTTCCCCCAATTCTCACTGCAGGCTCTGTGGATGGTGCTCCTCACTCCACAATCATTCTGGTGTAACAGTGTTCTCTCACCGCCCCTTCAAGCTGGTCCCGTGATCCCTGGACAGGGCTGTGGTCAGGGCTGTCTTCCAATTCCCAGTCCTGGTGAAACATGCCTTTCCCACGGAACTTCTAAGTTATCTTTGATTGGGAAAATGTATCACTCAGTCTTTTGTGGGTTCTGACCCTCTAAAATTTGCTAGATTCATAATTTGACAGCTTTTGGAGTTTGGGAGGGAAGGCGTTTCCAGAAAATGCTGCCTTCATGCTCCCATCTTGGCTCTGCCCCCAGCTAAGTCAACATCAATACCAAGTTAATGTTTTGAAGAAATAGAAAAAAAAAAAAAGAAAGAAAATTATCCTGATTGAGAGAAAGTTTCTAAAGAGGATAAGAACTTTTATCTAGTTAGCTCAATGGCTAAGTACCAGAACCTAGAGTCAGAAAAGATCCTAAGTTTAAATCTCACCTCAGGTACTTACTAGCTATATGTCCTTGAATAGTCATTTAACCACTCTTTTACAAGTCACAAACTCTCTCAGTTTGTATCTCTATAATATAAAGATAACAGACCCCCAAGATTAAATGACATAACATATGTATAATGTTTTGCAATCCTTAAAGTGCTATATAAGTGTTAACTATTATTGTTGCTATTATTACCAAAAAACTTCTCACATCTGGACAAACGGAAAGATTAGTTATAAAACATGCATTATCTATGGTTTTTGAAATGGTATTACTACTCACAGGTTGCAGACCCAACCACATTGGTAGAGAGATAAGCTGTTGTACTTGGCTCCGGATCAGATCCACTTCCTATGCAAAGAATCAGATAACAAATTCATAAAATATGAGAAAAGCACATTTTCCCTTAAATTTTCATACACATTTAACTCTAAGGGCAAAAAAATTATGGACTAAAGTTCAGAGAGACCATATAAAATTCCTAAGAAATAAAAGATGAAAACCAAATTTACTTATTTTTGCAGGATTTAACAAACTGCTTTAGTTGAGGAAGTTGAAATTCAAAGTTAAATGTGGTTTTGGTATTAACTACAAATTTTTCTGATCCTGTTACTATAAGACAGATGGCTATGTTTGATTTTCTCTAAACTCAATGAAGAAATAAAATTTTAGGGGAAAAAACCTTAAATAAAATTAAAATTACCAAACTATTGAAGCAATGATCAAGGAATAGTAATAGGATTGTCTGCTCCTGCAGTGAAAATTCTTCTTCATTTTCAACAAGTACTGATTCCAAGATACACTTAAAGAAGAAAGGAAAGTGTTCTGTCTTCTTCTTAAAAATCTAAAAAGTTAAAGAAAAAAATTCATTTTGAGGGAGTTTATTCAAAACTTAGTTTTATCTTCTAGAAATACAAGTAGATATTAAAAATATATATAAATGTAAGGTATTTCTTGGAGAAATTATATCAGGAAAATGTTGACATATTTCATCCTTTTAGTTTATTTTCTATCACTCTCACCTATAATTATCTTAGTTTTCTTTCCAAGCTAAAAGCTAAACTACACCAATTTTAAAAAATCAAATGCTGGGGTCACGTTCTCCTTGCCTTTCATGGTCCCAAACCTACAGGTCACCTCTATTTCATGTCACTGCATGTGTACCTTCTCCCTACAAACATTTTCCAACCCTAAGTCTTAAGAACAATAAACATAAAAATACTACAAGTTCCAGAAAGAGTTCCAATCAACTTGTCTAAGACTCCAAACTGATTTCCCTCTCCAAAACACTCCTTCCCTGGCCACTCTTCCACATTAAGATGTTCCTTGAGAGCAAGGACTGTTTTGCTTCCTTGGATTTGCAATCCTAGTGTAAAGTACAGTGTCTGGGCACATAGTAAGCAGTTAATAAATGCTTTTCCATTCATTTAAAGAACCATAAAAATTAATATCTACATTGACATTCTTCATCAAGTATTTTTGATTCAATTGAATTCTTAATATTTCTTTAAGGGTCCAAATATTAATATAAAGATATTAAACATTTTCTGATGGGTCAATGACTCTAATTGTCCCAGACCTATAATTACTTAATGAATCTCTGAGACAACAGATAACAGAACCTTAATTTTTTCAAATAGCTGTTGGATTTCCATACAAGAATTAAAGAGGTTTTTGGCTATTTTTTAGAAAATAAAAGATTTTTTTTCCCCTCTTTTCCCTCATTCAGAATTGGATAGCAATACTGTAGAGCAAATGTATGAAAACGCCTCCAGAAACAACTATCCCCTCTTTCTACCATAACTTTCACAAACATCCACATATCTAAAAGAAGCAAATCTGTGGTGCTGACTCATTTATAGTTTAGAGAAAATATTCCAGTCACTTCAAATATTTTCAAATCTAGGGACTTTCACAGGAAATAAGTTTGGAATTTCTAATGCCATGGGCTCTAAGAAGCAAGCATTAGTAAGAAGTCTAAGTTCAGGGAAAAAGAAAACCATTCTGAATCAGAGATAAAATCTGATATCCCTGATTTGGAATAGTTTGACCATGACACAATCTCAAATACCAATCTGTTCAAATTAAAGCTATAAATATATTTCCCCAGGTAGAATAAAAAAAGAAACTCGACAGAGAAGAAATTATCATCTCATTTCAAGAAACATATTTGCATTTGTAAATTGTGCTTGCATTCACTTGGAATGGAAAGCTTTGCAATCTATATCATTCTTTGTGTCAAATCATAGAATGATCATACACGTTCAGTTTATAAATTAAGGAAGTACCTTTACTATGAGGACTGTTGAAAGAAAAAATAAATTGACCTAAATGCAATCTTTCAAATAGCCACTCTCTCTGTCAGAGCTGCCTTTGCCATTGTGGCAGGTTCTATGCAGACAGGCACTGCTTATTGTTAAAGTTAAAAGTTCTGCTACTTTGCAGCAGTTTAAATGGGCACAGTGTGAAGCTACAACTCCTAGATCAAAGTCAAATTCAAATAAGTCAAGTAATTCAAATCTGTTACCTCCCATGCAGGGACATTTTCTCTGAACTTCTCATTCACCATACAGCATATTGACATTAAATAGGCCTTGCTGGACACCTCCGGGGAATAATTTATCCATAGGTAATTTTCCAGATACTGGCTGTGAAGAGTGAAAAAAGCACAGAATATTTTATAGTTGCTACCACCCACAGTAATGTGTCATTCACCTAAAAAAGCATAATTATCCATGTCTCCCTGAAAGCACTCTGAAAATCCATATTTATTATCTAAGAACACTTCATCAAGTTATCTTTAATCTAGGTCATAGAAGACATGGACTAATGAGACAGTGAAAGGCTCATCTTAGAAGGCACCAATGGAGAGTATCTCACATTAAATGTCACAACCAAGACCAAGGAGATCTCCTTATCTACTTTCCTTCACTGAATAAAAATAAAGATGCTTAATCAAAAAGAAGCTGTGAGAACACTAAATGATGTTATGAGAATTTTAGCAGATAGACATAGGAGCCTAGCACAATACTTCAAGCGTATAACAAATGCTTGCTGCTATTATCACAAATTGATTTTTTGAGGAAACTATAATTACTATAGTCACATATCTTTCCAGTACCTCCAGATAAAAAGACCTTTTACATTGTTGTATCTGTAGAAAAATGAGTTATACCTTTAATAGTTATAGCTTTTTATTTTAATAATTTTTCTTTCTAAAATATTTAACATAATTCTCTAACATCAAAAACAAAATACTAAACAATTTATCCTATCTTAATGGATTGTTATGAATATCTATTAATACTACATTTTCTCATTTATAAAGAAGTATTATATTCGTAATGATATCTCAAAAAAGGTGCTATGAGAATAACACTTTATAAATCTTTAAGGGGAAAAAATGTGAGTTATTATCATAAACCTTTATAAGACTAAAGTTCAATTTTGAGACCTCCTTTTGCCATGCATTCTCAAAGACTATATTAGTCAAGTGGAAAGGTCTAAGAGGGCCTATCAAGCAACAGTAACTTCATTTATGAGATTCACTAAAGACTGTATTCCAGTCTCCCCAAAACCAACCTGGTTATGTTCAGAGTCACCACCAGAGGGTTAATTAAGAGTAAAAGAAGTAAAGTCCATAGCAACACATGAAGAAAACCAAGCAAGGCAACAATAAAAATATCCTTAAAGTTCTAAGGTAAAATGATGGTGCCATGAAGGGCCATTAAAGAGTATAAAAGTATTTCTGAAAAGTCTTGCTTTTCAAAATGTATTTTTCGCACCTTCCTTTAATACTTTGTACACACTTGCCCTTGGTTCTTCTCTTTTAGTGGCAAACATGAAAATTCTACACCAAATAGAAAGAATATGGCAAGAAAGAAGTAACCAAAGCAACTCCTCTTTACAGGCACTCCTAGGAAGAAAAATATATGATAACTCATATAAATGAAAATTTGACAAAATTACACTGCTTGGTTCAGTACCACACAAGGAATGTACAATATTGAAAAGATCATAATACCTTAAAGAGCACTTATTTTATATTTACTTGCTTTTCCTAGAGCTTGAATATCATTCCCAAATAAAGAACTAGGCAACTTTTTCATTTGTTCATCAATAATCAGGAAAAAGGGGATCTTATATTATTTAAGAAAACCAAAGTGAGAAAGAAAAAAGGAAAATAAAGTTTGTATCCTCAACGATCTTTTGCACTGTATTTTCTTTGTCTTTAAATTTTAATCTAAATGCATGAGCAGGGTATTGAAACATGGTAAGGAATAGGGGATAGGAGGTATCAGATAACCTTCCCACCCATCTGAAATGGACAAAGGAGAATTATACAAACATTGAATCTTCAAGAGAAATACATCCAACTCAACAGAGAAACAAGCAGAGATGGGGGGGGGGGATTCTACTGAGGGAGGAACATACTGGAGAGAAAATAGTAAAAAGTACCTCTTAGGGAGAGAATGGGGGGGGGGAGAAAAACAAATAATTAAATCTATTGTCTTAGATTCATCTTAAACCATAAGGATTGGTTGAACAGAGGAATACAATGAAATATTATTGTGCTGAAGGAATTACTTCAAGAATTATAGGTAATAACAAAGGTAGAGCAAAGCAGGCAGAACTAAATGAACAATTTCTATAAAGACAGTAAGACTGCAGTGAAAAACAATTTTGAAAGACTTAAAAACCCTGATCAAGGCAATGACCAACCACAGATCCAGGAGAAATATGATAAAGCATGTTACCAACCTCCTAAAAGAGGTAAGACGTCTAAGGTGCAGAGACAGTCAATTTTTAAAGCCACAGTCTGGACTTATTTTGTTTTGGTTAACTGTACTTATTTGTTACAAAAGTTTGGTTGTAGCTTTTTTTTCTTTCTACCAGTTTCTAATAAGGAGGTGGTACAGGAGAGGAGGATCGGCAACAGTGATGCCTCCAAAAAGGCCACTGTAATATTTTTTAAAAGTTCAGAAAGAAACAGTCAAAGAAAGATGGTCTTAAAAATTACAAGAACTTATTATTTTTTTGAAAAAGTAATCATTTCCTGCAAATTTCCATTTCTTTTTTAAATAAAGAGCTGGAGTTGAATTTATTGTACTTCATTCACCAAAGGCAAAAAAGGTAGCAGACTGTTAAACTAAAGTAGATTTAATTAAAAGAGAAACTTATTTAATTAAATTTATAAAAGAATAAACTACATTATGATAAATGTAATATGCATCAAATGTAATAGCATCTAAATTTTTTCAAATTTTATTTTTTTATGTGAATTTCCATTTCATAGGAGTCACAGTTTCAGAGAAATTTCTTTTTGTTCTTATGTATATAACAAAGTTTTGTTAAATGTTCACATTTGGAATTTAAAAAAAAAATTAATCTGAGGATAGCTCCGGGTTTGGATCATATAAATAAAGACAAGGTGGGAGATCAAGCAACAGTCTTTGGTTAATAAAACTTACTCTCTTTCTAGGTGGATCCTGGCGTAATGAGTGCCTTCTGTGGGACACTGTGATATATGTAAGCCTCAGGCAGTTTTATTTGAATCCTGAGTTCTACCTAGACAGAAAGTTCCTGGGCTGATGTCCCATCTAGACTAATATGATTATCAAGGTCTTTCCTTGTCCCTAGAGCCCTGAAGTTGTTTTCCTGCTATTTTCCTTCTGTACAAGTTCTGGTTTCTGACAGTTTACTATAGCTCAGCTACTCTGTCCTCCTGACTTCTGATACACTGACACCCAATACCTGCTTGATCAGAACAACTTTGTCTCCACTTCTTGGACCCTGGACACTCATCCTATATTTTCAAACTCCTGCTACGAAGTAGAATATTTATTTTTATGATTGAAAATGCTACGTCATTTCCCATTCAGACTATGAAAAGAAATGCTACTAATGTGATCAAAGGCTGAATGTTCCATGACCATAAACTATACTATTGACAAAATTCTTATAAACATAGGCTGTCATTAGGAGAGCAATGTGAAAAATCATTACTGATTCAACATAATCCATTATAGCTACCAGAAAAAGAGTTCACAAATCATCTTAAAAGCCTGTGAAGGTTAGCACCTACATTTTCCTAATAATTCCAAATTATGATCCTCTGCATTTTTCAAATTCTTTCCAGTTTTAGTTTTTTAAATCCTTTACAGGACCTTCAACTTTGAAAAAAAAAATCAGTTACTGAATAGGAACAAGTATATCAAATATTTTACCTGTAATGGAAACATCCTTAAAACTCTTTAAATAAAACAAAAAAGACTTTTTAACTCACCTAAATTCCAGAAGCATTATTTTCCGAATAGCAAACCTAAAAGGTAAAAGTAAAGTGTATTTTTTTAAATGTGAGAAATTTTTTTCCTATGACTCTACTACCAATAATTCAGTCACCTGCAGGTTTCTAATCTTTATTTTTATATAGAATTAGCATTGTTATATGCATTGTGCCCATAAAATTCACAAAAACTAGCTATTAAACTTCTAAACATTTTTAGAATACACCCTTTAGGCATGATTTAGAAATAAAACTATCACCATTTTATCAATGGCAAATCAAAAACATGGAGGGGAAATATACATCAATGACAAAGCATCATTAATACTCATCATCTAGTCATCAATCAATCTTATATGGCTTAAAGACATGGCTGATTTCAGAGAAAACTATGGATAATGGGTGCAAGAAAAGTCAAAAGGAAATCTACTCAAGTTGCAGTATGGAATATATATTCTCAAATATGATTAAATTCATTTCTTTTTGCTGGACAACACATTTGTTTCAAGGAAGAGCTATTCAGGAAGAGGGTAAGGTACATTACTAGGTTAGTAGATTAGTGGGATAGAGAACTAAAAGCATCAGTAAAATTTTTAATGCACAGAGGAAAGACAAAAAGTACAGAAGAGAACATAAACAAATAGAAATGCTTTATTACTTCCCAGAAAATTTAACATGTAACTAACAGTGATCAACAAAACATTCAATTTCTTAGCCTCTTTTTATTTTTTAATTTTTTATTTATTTAAGGCAATAGGGTTAAGTGACTTGTCTAAGGTCACACAGCTAGGCAATTATTAAGTGTCTGAGGCCAGATTTGAATTCAGGTTCTCCTGACTCCAGGACAGGTACTCTAACCACTGTGCCACCTAGCTGCCTCCACTTAGTCTCGTTCTTGTTCTTTAAATATACTGACATATTCTGTTTCTTGGTAATTAAGTTTCGAAAACAAAAAAAAGTTTTCAAAAACAAAAATTTCACACTGCCTTTTTTTCAAAATGATACAATTTCAGGGTCATAGAGTAGACAACAAAACACAAAGGAAACAACTGTGTGAGGGAAAAATAAAATATTCAAAGGGATCATCAGATTTTTTTGATTATACTGTTCTTTATTTCAAAAGACTATTTTAATTAAATAGCTAAGATGCAAGTTCAAATATCTACTAATTTATTTGTATCATTTTGTATATTGGTAATAAAGCAGCCAGACCAGAATATTGCTAGTGGATCACAGTCTACCATTTTGAAAATTAAATGTAGGCATTATGAATTTATAATACCCCGAGATCATTATCTTGTCAAAATTCCATTCCAGTGATTTCTGAAATAGTCTCACTGAACAATCTATACCATAGAGCTCTGCTGAGCACGAAATGGTGAAGGCTTTCAGTTTGTAAAAGCTAAGCAGTCCTTTCAGCAGGTATGACATCAAATGACATTTAGGATCTTAGTTGTTTCACATGGACATTTCATTTCATTTCAGTCTATCAGCATTTACCCAATGGCCAAGGTGTGTAAGTAACAAGTGCTATAAGAGGAAAAAAGAAAGAAGATATATTTCCCTATGTCAGTACAACATTCCATGTAGTGCTTTCTTTTTTTATAAAAATGGGCAGTCATTTTTACTGAACCTGACTAAAAATTTTCCATCTTTATAGTCTCTTAATAATAAATAATGTCATATTATTAAATCTGCTTCTCTCTAACCCAGGACACCATCTTTAGGAATACAATAATTCCTTACAAGATCACTTTTATAACTTGCTCAGACAAGTTCTTTTTCCTCTCAGACTAGCTAAATTTTTATGCTATTAAGTCACTGAGTTCAGGTAATCTGCAATCACTTCTCAGAAATGTGTATAGTAAATTATGTCATTTTGATGTGAAAATAGTTTAGGGGGTAGCTAGGTGGCGCAGTGGATAGAGCACCAGCCCTGCAGAGTCAACAAGAGTACCTGAGTTCAAATCTGGCCTCAGACATTTAATAATTACCTAGCTGTGTGGCCTTGGGCAAACCACTTAACCCCATTTGTCTTGAAACCCCCCCCCCTAAAAATAGCTTAGAAAAGTTTACAAAAGATTTTACTTATTTATAATATTCCGTGGGAACTTAGGGCTCCTCTACAACAATATCAAAGAGAAAAAGGTGGATATATCAGACTGAATCTATTTTGACACCTTTAGAAAATAAGGATGATGCTAAAATAATTAGTTTCTTTCCTTAAGTCACTTTTTTAAAAAGACTTCTTCAGAATATATGAAATAAGGATAATTACGAAATAAGAATAAAATTCAAAAGGTAATATAGTCATCACTTTTCTTGATTACTTTTTCAGATTACCATTCAATATTTTCTATTTTATATCAAGGTAGTGAGAATCCTGAGAAGATAAGTAAGAGTTTCTAAACAAAATATTATTAGGACAAAAGGATTTACTTTCCAAAGAAAAATCCCACTCTTAAGTTCAAAATGGCACCTTCTTTCCCAAAACCATAAAGCAAAGCAAAAATTACTCCTAAAACTGCTATCAAGACAAGATAGAGAAAAACAAATTCAATTTTAAAGCAATACCAGTCAGTATACTGCTAAGGAAACATCATTTCCATCAATACACAACTAAGGAACACAAGGGGAATCATAACTTTCATCACTGCATTCAAGTGTCTCTGCCACATTAAGTCTATGAGCATGCAGGACAACTTCCAATATCCTTCTCCTTTGACCATCAACAAAAATTGATGCTGTAGGAGATCCAATGTGCTACTTCAATTAGCCTAGGAATGGAATGTAAAAATATTCATTAAGTGTTTTCCATGTCAAACACCATATAAAGGACTGGGATGCAAAATGAAAGCCAGATAAGAAATGACATTCTATTTGCGGGATGTAACATGTATGGGAGGACTGTTCAATCACAGGATGGATGGAAACACCCAGTGATCCTCAGGGTATAACAGAGCTGATGGCGAAATTCAAAAATTCCTTATGATGTGGTAAAAGGGAAATCAAACAAGGTTCATGGCAGGCAGGGTTTGAGGCAAGGAAGAAAGGGAAACAAAGCATTCTGTCCTGGTACAAAGGCTCTGCCTTCAGGTTTCCCATAGTGGTCTTTGTAGCTTCAGGGTTTCAGGGGAAGGCATATCCAAAGAAGTCTTGTACCAATCCCTGTGAATTCCACTTTATGTTGTTTCATGGCCCCATGGTTACTCCACAGGTTCTGCCTGTTGGTACATAGTAGTGGATTAGGGTGAAAGGGAAGAAGGGAGTGTTCAAGTTGGGAGAAAGATATATAAAAATGATAATGCTGCTCTAACAATATACAAATAATCAAATCCCTTTGTGGTCCATAATACCTCTTACAAAAAAAAAGACTGTTGGGGGCAGCTAGGTGGTGCAGCAGATAGAGCACTGGCCCTGGAATCAGGAGTACCGGAGTTCCAATCCTGCCTCAGACACTTAATAATTACCTAGCTGTGTGGCCTTGGGCAAACCACTTAACCCCATCATTGCCTTGCAAAAAAAAAAAAGACAGCTAAGTTAATAACTAAGCTAAGTAGTATTTATTCAATTTATATGAACTTCTATGGTACACCAAAAGAAAAAAAATCTATTTTCATCCAATTTCCCATTTGAGTAGGCAAGGGCAGTGAGCTCTAAAACCCAAAATATCCCCTTAAAATAGCTTGTCCTCGGGGAAGCTAGGTGGCGTAGTAGATAAAGCACCAGCCTTGGAGTCAGAGGTACCTGGGTTCAAATCCGGTCTCAGACACTTACCTAGCTGTGTGGCCTTGGGCAAGCCACTTAACCCCATTTGCGCAAAAACCTAATAAATGCATGCATGAATGAATGAATAGATAAATAGATAAATGAATGAATGAATGAAAATAAAATAGCTTGTCCTCAAAACAGAATATTGAGTCTAGGAATTTAGATAAGATTCTCTCCTCTCAATTCACAAAGTTTATAGCCAGCAAATAGATTCCCTTGCCTTAAGTCTCTCCCCACTCCTGTCCACTCTCCTCTTAGCTGTCAAAGTGACAATGTCACCCCCCTAATATCAATAAACTCCAGTGGTTCCTTATTACCACTAGGATCACATATAAAATACTATTTGGTATTCAAGTCCTTTTGTCCGGCTCCTTCCTACCTTTCCAGTTTTCTTAGACTTTATTGCCCTCTGCATGCTCTACAATTCAGAATCACTTGATCTTCTTCCTATACTTTTAACATGACACTACCATATTCCAACTCTATTCATCTTCATTGGTTATCCCCCATTTTGAGACTGTTTTCTCTCATCTCCACCTCCTGGCTTCTCTCAAGACTTAGCTCAGATCTCATCTTTTGCAAGAGACCTGTCTCAGTCCTATTCCTTCCCTCTGAAATTACTTTCTCTCTTCAGTGTATAAATCTTGCATGTACATTAAAATGTTGTCATAAAGCATAGGGTAAGCAAATCAAAAATTCTATAATTCTTTCCTTCTCAAGGTTATAAGGAAAAATGACTAGCAAATAAGGATTCAAAAAAATTGATTAATATAAAATATTCTGCATTAGGAGAAAAATCATCATTTGGAATGCTTTTTTAAAAAAAAGATAATTACAAACACTTTTACAACCTTACAAATAGTTACTCATTTGAAGTAATCATTTTAAACCGAAATAATAATGAAAATGATTATTTACTACCAATGTTGTGATTTGATAAACTGTTCAATTTTCAACAATACACTATTATTCCAGGCAACTAATATGGTCAAAAATAAAAATATTCTCCTATTACTTTCAGTTAGATACCAATACCAATACATATTCCAAGTATGCTGAAGGAACTTTGACTTGTCTTAAAGTATTAAAAGATTCAATGTTTCTAGTTAAATATTAAAAGAACTTTATGGTAATAAATTTTGTATTATGACAGACTAGAAACAAGTTAATAAATCTTACATCAAATTATTCCCATATTACCCATGACCTCCAAATCATCATTGTTCAGGAAAATGGATACCTTAGGCACTAGACTCAAAAATGGCCATTTAAATTTTTAAATACACTTTGTAGCTGAAATATGGTAGAACGCTTCTCACCTTTTGAACTTTCAGACTTTGGGACGGAATGCAATCAGTTCAGTTTTTCTTTAAGTGCATGAAAATGTGTAAAGGGTGAAGAAATAGCTGTTAGGACTGCCATTATAAATCTTAGTGAGTCTAGCAAATGACAGTCACACAATTTAGCTGTTACAAATAACACAGCCAAGTGTTCACTGCTTAAAAACCATTGATAGCTTTTAAGTGAATTTATTATTTGTACACCAATGAATCTTAAAACCAAAATTGCATATGTGTGTACATATATATATAGATAGATAGATACATACATATGCAAAAAAAAAAAACCACAGCAATTTGTACCTCTTCTTGATTTGAAGTATTTTCAAAGAGATGGCAAGAAAAAGTTAAAATAGAACAAATGCTTCAGAAAAAAAAAAACAGGAGGTGTTGGCAGAAAAACCTCAAAGAGCAAGGGTTTTGAAGCTAATATCCATGAATTTGGGGGGGGGGTGTCCCCACCACCAACTTTCTTGGGCAAGCCACTTAACCCCATTTGCCTTGCAAAAACCTAATAAATTCTGCCCAAAGCAGATTTGAAGTTCAATAACAAGGGAAAACTTCCAAGCAATTAATAATGTCCCAAAGTAGAATGGGTTGCCTTATTCTATTTTATTTTTACTTTTTTAGTTTTTTTTGCAAGGCAAATGGGGTTAAGTGGCTTGCCCAAGGCCACAAGGCTAGGTAATTATTCCACCTAGCTGCCCCTGCCTTATTCTAAAAATGAAAGAAGCATAGGTTTAGAACTAACAGGGACATCAGAGGTGATCTAGTTCAACCCTGTTCTTTGCCAGGTGAAGATTCAATGTATAAATAAAATAAAGATTCAGAGCAACTTCCAGAGATGGCACATGTTTGATTGATGAGAATCATATATGACTCATTTATCCCAATGATACTTTAAAAGTAGCAAAGATATCACATACTAGTCCCAAGGAAATCAATGGAACAAGCGGTAAATTTAAATAAAAGCCTCAAAAAAACACTGTAAAATTCTGGTGAGGTTTAGCAGTAGGTTCTGATATTAAATATTTGCTAAAAATTTTTTAAACTACCAATTTTAGGTGCATGATTTTATCTTCTATTAAAGCAGAAATCATAATAATTATCCAAAAATGCCCATTTACACCTTGACATTTATAAGTTTACTTCTCCTTTTCCAATATTTCTCCAAATCTACTTTCTAAAAATAAAACACACAAAAAAGTCAAAATATACTAGCTTTTAAACATCATCTGTTGCTCTTCATCCATTTGGCTTACCCGGAATCAACTGTTAGGTTGAACTCTTCTTTATGACTATAAATCTTACTTGGAAGGCTCAGTAACATGCAAGCGCTTCACATAACCAGCATAAAATCATCCACAAACATATATTTGAAAGATCTGTTGCATACAATTAGATTCCCTCTTCAAATTCAAATTAGATTCTGTACTGGATATCCTCGTCTAAAGCTAATGACAAAGATCCACAGTAATTTCTGTCTTGGATCTATCAAGAAATTCTGTATAATTTTAGCCTATGTATGAGAGAGTTGACACTTTCGTTAAACTAAATAAGAATATGTAAGGTTATTCGGCTCCACTTAATCAAATACTTTTTTTTATAGTCAACAAGTACGATATAGTCATATAGTCTCTGCAGCTTTCAGTCAACTATGAGACTATAAAGATGTGATTTGGATTATAACAATTTTGTGAAAACCTGCCTGTTCCCTTGTCTTCTTACCATTAAGACTATTCACAATATACAAGTGGGTTGTTTTCATAAAAATTTTATAGAAATAAAAAAATAAACATTGGAGTTGACACAGTTATTGATGTTCTCTTACCTGCCTTTTTTCAATAGTACTCTTATTTTTTTCCAATCATGGGTACGTACTCTCCCCTCTTTCAGCTATCTTAAATATAGATCTATGTATGCTCTCAAAATTGCATTTATCCAACTCCATCTGCATTTTGTGTAATCCCTATTCCACTTCTTCATAAAGCACAAAGGACCAAGATGTTGAGTCATAATGTAATATTACAATAACAGCTACCATTTAAATAGCACTTCATATATGCCAGCCACTGTGCTAAGCCCTTTATAATTATTCTCATTTGACCCTCACAACAATCCAGGGAAGTAATTACTTTTATTGTTCCCATTCACCACAATGGTGAAATGACTTGCCAAGGATCACATAACTAGTAAGTGGCTGAGCCTAGATATGAACTCAAGTCATCCTGATTCCAGATTCAAAATCCTCTCCTCTGTATTAACTGCCTAGGAAGCCTAAAGTAATGGCTTCACTGTCAATAAATGACAAAAGTATGTTCACTATAAAAAGGCTGACAACATTTTTAAATTTCTATTCTGCTTCTTGTTCTCCTTCCAGTGTTAAATGCTCTTAGAAAAAATTAATTTTACCAGTCTATGAACAAAACTTTCTAAAACTCATTTTTCCTTCCACTGCTTTTCAATGCTCTATGAGATACTGACAACAATCTTTCACTATTCTATTGTACAGGACTTTGCAAATGATTTTATAATGTAAACATGTATTACTACTGCTTGCCATGTCTCTTAACTTTACAAAATCAAATTTTTGATTTTTCCTCTTCACTATGAGGACTGTTTGATATTATACTTTATTTTGGTTTTTTGTTTTTTTTGTTTTTGTTTTTTTAGTTTTTGCAAGGCAATGGGATTAAGTGGCTTGTCCAAGGCCACACGGTTAGGTAATTAAGTGTCTGTGGCCAGATTTGAGTTCAGGTACTCCTGACTCCAGGGCCGGTGCTCTATCCACTGTGCCACCTAGCCACCCCTATTATACTTAATCAAGTTCTGTTCCTATATCTATTTTTTCAGCATGAGGAGTTTGTATGAATAGCTACTTTTATAAAAGAGTAACTTTAATTGTACCATACATCTTTTCATCCTTATCAATTTTTTCTAATTTGGTGTCAATTTTGAGCATTATTCCAACAAATCAATGATCTAAATAAAAGCACAGGAGGTGATTTAGAGAAAAGGAAGAGAGGGACTGAATTGAAACTCAAAGAGTTTTTAAAAAATGTTAAAAATTGTTTTAACATATAATTATGGGGAAATATATGTGTATATATAATATATATTACATACACATACAGATAATAAGTATAAGTATATAGTATATTTTTTAAAAAGTCAGTATTACAATGAGATGGAAAGACAGCTAACCTTGGAAGCAGGAAAACCAAGATTCAAACCCTGAGCAAGTCACCTAACCTTTAATGTCCCTAGACAATTATACAAGTCTATATATTACAAAAGAAGTGTTTATCTGCAATTTCTTTTTCTTTTCTGTAGGTTTTTAAAACATCATTTGATTTTTTGGAATACATGATAACCAGTGACTTCCCAATTGTCTCCTTGAAAAAATATCAATGACAGAGATGGATGGCTGCACAAGTGTGTATATAAACACACAAACACACACTCACTCACACACACACTCTCTCTCTCTCTCTCTCTCTCTCTCTCTCTCTCTCTCTCTCTCTCTCTCTCTCTCCTTCAGTGCTTGACAATGTCCCATGCTTTCCAGATGATATTTCATCATTTTCCCTCAAATCAAATTTTACATTGAAGTCACTGATTATTATAGTTCATGTCGATTTAATTTGAAAGATCTTAAATAAATCTTTCGTAAGATTTCTATCTCATCACTTACTACAGCTATCGACATATAAACTGAAATTATTTCAAAAAGTTCTTTTTGATTACGTTCAACATACAAAAGGAGATGATGAAACATTACATAGAATAGTGATTCCTGTTGCCTTTGAACACATAAAATTTTGTTGAAACTTAATTCTTGCATCCTAAACTAAAAAAGTGAGTGGCAAAAAAGGTAAAGTATGACTCTTCAGAGGCTTTAGGTGATTAGACCCACCCTTTAGGTGGTTAGAGCCACCCTTTAGTTTAATTATTTCTATAATACATATTGAGTTAGTAAGATGAGGAAAAAAAATCAGTCAGTTCTAAAACTTGAAAATAAAATGTTGCCTACCTTGACCTGACGATCTCTTTTTCATATATGGCTTCAATGACCTATTATCAAAATAAATTTGCAATACTGAATCAAGGCTATTTGATAGATTCTATTCATTTTTCAGATAATAATTAAAATTTAATTAGTAGTTTTCAACTCCTAGAATTATACAAGACAGATCTGTTTTAGAAATATGATGATTTTAACCAACATTTCACAATACGTGCTAAGTGAACAAACAAATTGATATGAAACTGTAGAACAGTATTAATCCAAATGAAATCTCACAAATTGTATAAAAAGTAAAAAACATATGTACCTAAGAAAAGTTGCACCAAAGTTTCTTACAAATCAAAATAAGGGAAAATGTGCAATCTATATTTGGATTAATAGGATAATAAATAAGGTAGCATAAAAAAATTCAAATTATGTGACATGTTTTGGAAAAAGTGAAAAAATATTTTTAAAAATTTAATTTTAAATTTAAAATTCAGAATTCAAATGGAAAAGTATCATACCTAACAGAAGTAATCATTAAGATTATGAAAAATATTTTATTAACATTTTCAAGGATACTTCAAGCTTTCCATTTAATGCACTTGGAAAACACACTCTCCAGAATAATTGAAATACATGTAGCAGTCTTTTAAGTTCTGAGCAAAAGGTCTCCATCCTCAGTATATTATGATTTCTGGGAGAAGTTTATTGATTTTGCAAATTTCAACTAAAATAATTGTGTGTGTGTGTGTGTGTATGTATGTATAGAAATCAACTAGTAAATGGTATATCTCTTCTACTTTCTCAACTAGTGGCAAAATGACACTGATGTTATTCAAAATGGTTAAGAAGCAAAATCTTCCCAGTACTTGGTATTTCTGTATTACAAGGAAAAGGAAAAATTCCTAAAGGTCGTATATACAACCTAAATCATGTCAAGGCAAATCAATCTCTATCCTATTTAAGGACCATTTTTACATAGATTTAAGTAGAATAAACCATTTCTAGGAATTTGGCCTATCTCACGTTGAACTGAGTTTAAGTTACTTTCATTCATTGGCACAGTGAAGATTTTTAGCATTGTTACATATGACCACTTAAACTCTCCATCCCTTTATTGAAACTGGTCTTCCTTAGGTCCTCTAAATTAAGGAATTCCTATTCCTTTCGTTTTTTTCCTTACTGGTTTAAAAGCTCAAATTATTTAAACACAAACATATATGCAAAGTTAGCTGATGCTCATAATTTACCTAAATAGGAGTCCAAAGTTTTATGCTATCTAGAAAATTTGTGATACAAATTAAAAATGCTTACCTTTGAATCAAAGGGAGACTTATTCTTGACATGTGGAGCCCAGTACTTACATGCTAACTGGAAATTTAAGCAAAAACAAATATTTTCAATATATTATACAATCATAGCATTTTTTTTAGCTATAAATGATCTGTAAGATAAATTTGGGTCTAAAAACCAAATCCATTATGACTTTTCCAAAACCTTTTACTCGAACACGACTCACTATTTATGCTAAGGGTGGCACCATTCAATTAGTTACCATTCTCAATTCCTCCTTATCTTCCTCAATTACATATGTAATTGCCAAGTCATAATGATTCTGCCTCCAAAATATCTCTTGCAAAGAGTCAAACTTTTTGGTCATGGCCAATGTGGAAATTTGTTTGACTATGCATACATGTTAGAATGATTTTCATTTTCTTTTTTAATGAGGAGGTAGTAGGAAAAGAAAATGTGTTTTGCAGTTGAAAAAAATTTTTTTTAAATATCTTGCATCCCCTAGTCCTGGTAAACGATTACTTCATGTTGGATTGTTTCTAAAACTGAATGAAATGTTACTGGTTTCTACTTGTCCCTCTCTTCTAATATAGATTGCTTTCTGGGGGAGGGGGGAGGATGGGAAGGGAGAGAGGGAGAAAAATGTAAAACTTGGAAAAAAAGTTTGCTGAAAATTACTATTACATATAGTTGAAAAAAATAGATAAAATTTTTTTAAAGTATCTAAAAATGATTTTTAATTCACATATTCATTTCATGTTTATATAAAAATACAAGGGCTGTGATTAAGAACTTGGTATAAGAACTTGTTCTACCATCTAAGTTTACCATAATAGGGAACTCTTTTCAGCACACAGCAGTCAAGTTATTTGCCCTGTCACAAACCTAATTAAATGGTCTGAGTTAGAATTTGAAAACAGGTCTTCAATACTCAGAATTTCAGCACTGCCTCTTTTTTTATGTAAAAATCTCAACTTGGACTCTTAATATGGAATCATGAGCAAGGCATTTAACATGAGCTTCAATGACCTCATCTGAAAACATTTATTAGGATGCCTGTATTTCTTGTAAACAGTAGGATTCTGTCTTTTAATCCCGTTCATATTTATAGATCCTGGCTCTTAATTCCATTCACAATAACAGTTATGAGTACTAATTATTTCCCTCCATGCCGTCTTCCCCCTTTCCTTTCCTCTAATTCCTCCTCACTAAGGTTTTTGCTCCCTTGCTTCTTGCTGGGTTTTGTTTACCCTCAACCCCCTTCAAACAATCACAGTGCAAGGAGCCGGAATCTGGAAGATTCCATTCCTCTCCTCAAGAAGCTTCCCATTTAGTAAACTACACTTCCCATCTATGATTCAGCCGCAAACTCCTCACGTTCCTTCTGCTTTATAGACTTGAAAAAGAAAATATAGTGACCTCCGTCCAGTTTCTTTCTCTTTTTTTTTAATTTTTTTGGCTTTTGCAAGGCAGTGGGGTTAAGTGGCTTGCCCAAGGCCACACGGCTAGGTGATTATTAAGTGTCTGAGGCCACATTTGAACCCAGGTCCTCCTGACTCCAGGGCCGGTGCTGTCCCTTCCGCCCAGTTTCTAATAGCAGACACGAGAAAGTTGCGCGGGGCCACAAGCTACTCCATTAATTTCTTTTCTGTTATTGTTTTTTCGCCCCCCCCCCCCCCCGGCCCGTCCTCCTGCCCAGCCCCCATCCTCCCCTGTTCAGGCTCAGCCGCCCCCGACCCCGGGGTCCTCCTTCCGGTTAGTCTGCCGGTTCCTCTCCCTCCCTCCCTCCCGCTCACCTGGGTCACGAACTCGGCGTTGATCTGGGACACGGTGGGGGCCAGGATCTTCTTGGGGGGCGCCGGGGTCGTCATGGTCGGCCGTGCCAAGCAGTCGTGGGAGCAGCGGCGGGAGGTGAGAGCGGGCGCCCGGGGAAGCGCGGGGATCCCTCGGCGTGTACCGTCCGCTGCCTGCCCCGCACTTCCGGGCTCCGGTCTCGAGCGGAAGTCGTCACCGAGGACCACAGAGACCGAAAGTAAGCCTAGAACTACTCCAGGCTTCTATAGCGCCCCCTAGCGGGAGGGCAGGGGCTGCGGGAAGAGGGCTGTGGTGGGAGGAGCAATTCGCCCAGTCAGTATCCAGGTGACCCACCTGCCCCAAGTCCCTAGGGCATCACTGGAGTTAGCAGGAAGGCTGAATGTCATATCAAGGGTTTGAAGATGCTTTTTACAATATTTGAATAAAAGATTTAAACTAATTGAATGCAGCTAAGCTCTTTGGAACAGGACTCAATTCTTAGCCACCTTCGATCTGAGTTCAAATCCTGCCTGACTCTCCCACTTGCTACCTATGTGATTATAAATAGACTTAGCCTCTTTAGGTTTTCTAGAAGATAAATGAAGTGGCCCCTTAAGGTGCCTTCTAGCACTAAATCTATATGACCCTATAACTACCGAACTAGAATAACCCAAACTGAAATTTCTGCTTTGCCAGCTTACTTTGGGCAGATCTAGATCTCTTCAAGCCCAGTTTGCTCACCTGTCAACAATGCCAAATAAATTGCATCACCTCTAAGGTTCCTTTCAAACCTAAATCTAAACTATAAATCTATAATCCTATGAATTTCCTTACATTTTTAAATTTCTCTCTTTCCCTGCCAGATAGAAAGGAGAAAAATAAAGGAAGAAAGTTTAAATCCTTGCAAATGACATGATGGTCTACCTAGAGAATCTCAAGAAATCATCCAAAAAACTACCAGAAACAATTAGCAATTTTAGCAAAGTTGCAGGTTATAAAATAAACCCTCATAAATCCTCAGCTTTTCTATATATGTCTAGCAAAATACAGCAGGAAGAGCTAGAAAGAGAAATCCCATTCAAAGTAACCTCAGACAATATAAAATACTTGGAAGTCTATTTGCCAAGACAGACTCAGAATCTTTTTGAAAACAATTATAAAACACTTCTCACACAAATTAAATCAGATTTAAATAACTGGGCAAATATCAACTACTCATGGATAGGTAGATCTACTATAATAAAAATGACAATTCTACCAAAACTAAACCATCTGTTTAATGCCCTACCAATCAAAATTCCAAAAAATTACTTTAATGAGTTAGAAAAAAATTGTAAGTAAATTCATATGGAGAAATAAAAAGTCAAGAATTGCCAGGAGCTTAATGGAAAAAAAAAGTGCAAAAGAAGGTGGCTTAGCCCTACCTGATCTAAAATTATATTATTAAAGTATCAGTCATCAAAACTGTTTGGTATTGGCTAAGAAATAGAGGAGTGGACCAGTGGAAAGACTAGGTGTAAAAGCAGGAGATGATTATAGTAATCTGCTGTTTGATAAACCCAGAGTCCAGCCATTGGGATAAAAACTCCCTCTTTGATAAAAACTGCTGGGATAATTGGAAGTTAGTATGGAAGAAACTTAGAGTAGACCAACACTTCACACCCTTTACCAAGATAAGATCCAAATAGTTACAGGACTTAGACATAAAAAACAATACTATAAGCAAATTAGAAGATCAAGGACTAGTCTACCTATAAGATCTATGGAAAGGGGAGCAGTTTATGACTAAGGAAGAGTTGGAGAACATCACCAAAAACCAATTAGATGATTTCGATTACATTAAATTAAAAAGCTTTTGCACAGATAAAACCAATGTAACCAAGATCAAAAGAAATGTAGTAAATTGGGAAACAATCTTTACAACTAATGATTCTGACAAAGGACTCATTTCTAAAATATACAGAGAACTGAATCATATTTTTAAAACAAAAAGCCATTCCCCAATTGACAAATGGTCAAAGGATATGCAAAGGCAATTTACAGATGATGAGATCAATGCAATCCATAGCCATATGAAAAAATGCTCTAAATCATTAATTATTATAGAAATGCAAATTAAAACTCTGAGGTACCACCTCACACCTCTCAGGTTGGCCAGTATGACCAGGAAGGATAATGACCATTGTTGGAAGGGTTGTGGGAAATCTGGGACACTATTACACTGTTGGTGGAGCTGTGAACTCATCCAACCCTTCTGGAGAGCTATTTGGAATGATGCTCAAAGGGCAACAAAAATGTGCATACCCTTTGACCCAGCAATACCACTACTGGGTCTATACCCTGAAGAGATGATGAAAAAGGGTAAAAACATTACTTGTACAAAAATATTTATAGAAGCCCTGTTTGTGGTGGCAAAGAATTGGAAATCAAGTAAATGTCCTTCAATTGGGGAATGGCTTACCTTAACAGCAACGTGGGGGTGATATTCAACCTTGAAGGATGTGCTCATTCCATCAGTGCAAGGATCAGGGACAATTTTGGGCTGTCTGCAAAGGAGAGTGCCATCTGTATCCAGATAAGGAGCTGTGGAGTTTGAACAAAGTGCAAGGACTATTCCCTTTAATTTAGAAAAAACCAGATATCTTATTGTCTGATCTTGTTACTTCTTAGACTTCTTTTCTCTTTAAGGATATGATCTCTCTCTCATCACACCCAATTTGGATCAAGGTACAACATGGAAACAAAGTAAAGACTGACAGAGTGCTTTCCATGGTGGGGTGGGGGGGAAGGAAGCAAGATTGGAGGGAAAATTGTAAAACTCAAATAATATCTTTAATAAAAATAAATTTTTAAAAAAGAAAGTTTAAGTCCACTGAAAATGATTTGAGGAATTTTTTTGGTAAAAAAGTAAGGATATGGCAAAGAATTGGAAATCAAGTAAATGCCCTTCAATTGGGGAATAGCTTAGCAGACTGTGTGATGGATCAAAGAGTATAATCAGTTTTATTGCCCAATAAAGGAGAGTTTTTTTTGAAGAAGCTGGCTTTTCAAGACTATTTTTGAGGAACACTATTGTTCTATTAGAAACCAGGAAGGATGGAAATTCAGGTTCAGCAGAGCCAGAAAGAACACTGTACACCTTAACAGCAACATGGGGGCGATGGTCAGCCTTGATGGACTTGCTCGTTCCATCAGGGCAACAATCAGGGACAATTTGGGGTTGTCTGCAATCGCGAATACCATCTGTATCCAGAGTCCTTGTTATCTCATATACTTTTTGTTTCTTCCTTAAGGATATGATTTCTCTCTCATCACACTCAATTTGGATCAATGTACAACATGGAAACAATGTAAAGACTGACAAATTGCTTTATGGTGGGGGGTGGAATTAAGATGGGGGAAATTGTAAAACTCAAATAAAATCTTTAATAAAAAAATAAGATATATGGAAAATTTCATGGGGAGAGGGGAGGGCTGAAAAATAACAACTGGATGGCCTAATTTTAGATTAACAATCCATATTAAGTGAAAGAAGAATCAAATGAAAAAGGGAAAAAACCAGAAAAAACATAATACATAAAACAACTTTTAAAAATTGAAAATAGTAAGCTTTGGTCTGCATTCAAACACCATGGTTACTTCTCTGGATTTGGTTGATATTTTCCATTACAAGTCTTTTAGAATTGTCTTTGATTATTGTACTGCTGAGATGTGCAAATCCATCATAGCCAATCATCACCTAAAGTGATTATTAGTGTGAATGATGTTCTACTTCTGTTTATTTTACTCAGCATCTGTCCTTACAAGTCTTTCCACCCTTTTCTGAAGTCTCATCCCTCATGGTTTCTTTTTTTTTTTTTTTTTAGATTTTTCAAGGCAATGGGGTTAAGTGGCTTGCCCAAGGCCACACGGCTAGGTAATTATTAAGTGTCTGAGGTCGGATTTGAATCCAGGTACTCCTGACTCCAGGGCCAGTGCCCTATCCACTGTGCCACCGCCGCCCTCCTCATGGTTTCTTATTCAACAATAGTGTTCCATCACATTCATATACTATAATTTGTTCAGCCATTCCCCAATGGATGGGCATCCCTTTAATTTCCAGTTCTTTGACCCAATGAAAAGAGTTGCTATAGTTTTGTACATATAGGTTTTTTTTTACCCTTTTTGTGATCTCCTTGAGATACAGATCTCATAGTGGTATGATGGATCAAACAGTCAGTTTTATTGCCCAATAAAGGAGATTTTTTTTTAGAAGAAGCTGGCTTTTCAAGACTATTTTTGAGGGCCTCTATAAATTTTTTTTTATTTTTTTTGTGTAACACTTTAACCTGGGGATGGCTAGGTGGCACAGTGGATATGTAAGACCCTGAGTTTTGAAACCTATGAACTTTTGCCTGAATGCCTGTAAGACCCTGAATGTCAAAACCTATGAACTTTTGCCTAAATTCTGCTCCTAACTCTCTGCCTGGTCAGCTCTCTAAGTTTCTGCCTGTCAGCTCTCCAACCATGCAACAGGGGGGCTTCCCCGAGGACCTGCATCCAATAAGAACACACTGCACCATCTCAAGACAACCAGCAGGCAGATGCTTGGAAATCCCCTACTGAACCATACATATATAAGGTCTCTCCTCACTTTACTCGGGGTTCCAGGATCCTAGCCCTGTCCTAGGACGGAACCCTAGCTCGAGCTAGTTTAATAAACCCTTGCTATTGCATCTCCATCATGTCAAGTGTCTCTGTTCAGAGATTGGGGATTTTTCTTGGACCTTAACAGATAAAGCACCAGCCCTGGAGTCAGGAATACCTGAGTTCAAATCCAGCCTCAGACACTTAATAATTACCTAGCCGTGTGGCCTTGGGCAAGCCACTTAACCCCATTGCCTTGCAAAAATGTAAAACAGCAAAAAACAAAAACAAAAAAAAAAAAAACCTTTAACCTGACTTTAGGTTAGTTTTCTTCTTTAATTTGGAGATGTCTTTCTGAAGGACCATAGACCTTATTTTCAGTCTCCCTTCTCCTAATTTCAACTGTTGATTATCCTCTTGGAGAGGAAAGTTCAGATTCAAATTCTTTGGCTATTTGGTTATTTGGGAAAAATCATTCCACTCGGGGTTCATAATCTTGGGGTCAGTGAAATCAAGAGTAGATTTCAAAAAAGTTAGTCTTGCCATGGCCAAAGATATTCCCGTTGACTAGTAGTTTTAGGGGGTCAGAGATCAAGCTTGCCAATTATCCAAATAGTTGCAAATATATGTTACCATAAGTTGTTGTTGTTTGTCCTTTGTTTTCAAAGACATTTTGACATCAAGGAAGTGATGCCATGACATGTGAATTGGATTTGAGTGAAGGGAGTGTTGTGCAAATATGAATCAGGAAACTGGAAATGGCTCTTGATGGGAGACAATAAGAATTAAATGACTTGTCCAAGGTTATACAGCTAGTGTCAAGTATCTGAGGTTAGATTTGAACTCAGGGCCTCCTGAGTCCAGGGCTGGTGCTCTTATCTACTGAGCCACCTGACTACCTCCCCACCTTAGTTTAAGAAAATTTATTAGTAACCATTCCTTTGAGGGCACCTGTCAGAGTAGACACAAAAGTGCCCATGGGTCTTTTAATAGACCTCCGATTAAAGAGCCAAGAACTCAACCAAAAAGATATGAGAGTTCAGGAAATTCAAGAGAATTGTTTACATGAGGGGTTTCTGCGAGTATCAGCTTCTGAGGTCAAAAGTAAAAACTGGCCAGCAGGAGTCTTCAAATTCCACTTCTGACAGCAGATATGTCAACCTAAAATTTTTTTTAAAAAAACTACAAAAACAGCAAAAATTAGGGGTCTTTTAATTGAGGCAGGGAAATTGCAATTCAAGTCCACCACTCAGCACCAGGGTACAAGAAGAATGGAGACAGGTGAGAGGGGGGTCAAATGGAGGGAGGAGGGAGAAAAGGATTTAAATAATAACAGGAAGTTTCAGAACTTGAGAAGTTGTTACCATAAGTTGTTTTGCATAACAACCAAAAATCCATAGAGAAGGCTGGGGTAGGCTCAATTGTGATAGCATCTGGGAGGCTGCTAGGTGGTACAATGGATAGAGCACTGGCCCTGGAATGATAAGGACCTACCTTCAAATCCAGTCTCAGACGCTTAATAATTACCCAGCTATGTGACCCTGGGCAACTCAATTACCCCATTTCCTTAAAAGTAAAAAATTTAAAAAAAAAGAGTGATAACATCTGGTCAGAATAGGGACTTCTTTTTTAATATTATAAAAAATGATCAATTTTGAAGACATGTCTAAATTGATGAACAAAATGAATAAATGAATCAGGAAATTTACTGTCAAGTCAAAAAAAAATTTGAAAGCTGTAAAACCTATGATAAAATATAATAACCATATGTGATTCCAGAGAACTAATAATGAAGCATGCTGACAGAAAGGTGAGAAATTTAGGGAACAATATGTGATTTTTTTATCTTTTTTTATTAAAGATATTATTTGAGTTTTACAATTTTACCCCCAATCTTACTTTCCTCTGCCCCCCATGGAAAGCAATCTGTCAGACTTTACTTTGTTTCCATGTTGTACATTGATCCAAATTGGGTGTGATGAGAGAGGAAATCATATCCTTGAGGAAGAAACAAAAAGTCTAAGAGATAACAAGATCAGACGATAAGATATCTGGTTTTTTTTTCTAAATTAAAGGAAATAGTCTTTGAACTTTGTTCAAACTCTATGGCTCTTTATCTGGATACAGATGGCATTCTTTGCAGATAGCCCAAAATTGTTCCCGATTGTTGCACTGATAGAGTGAGCACATCCTTCAAGGTTGAATATCACCCCCATGTTGCTGTTAAGGTATACAGTGTTTTTCTGATTCTGCTCATCACTCAGCATCAGTTCATGCAAATTCCTCCAGGCTTCCCTGAAATCCCATCCTTCCTGGATTCTAATAGAACAATAGTGTTCCATGACATACATATACCACAGTTTGCTAAGCCATTCCCTAATTGAAGGACATTTACTTGATTTCCAATTCTTTGCCACCACAAACAGGGCTGCTATAAATATTTTTGTACAAGTAATGTTTTTACCCTTTTTCATCATCTCTTCAGGGTATAGACCCAGTAGTGTTATTGCTGGATCAAAGGGTATGCTCATTTTTGTTGCTCTTTGGGCATAGTTCCAAATTTCTCTCTAGAAAGGTTTGAGTTCACAACTCCACCAACAGTGTAATGGTGTCCCAGATTTCCCACATCCCTTCCAACAAATGATCATTATCCTTTCTGGTCATATTGGCCAACCTGATAGGTGTGAGGTGGTACCTCAGAGTTTTAATTTGCATTTCTATAATAATTAATGATCTACAGCAATTTTTCATATGGCTATGGATTGCATTGATCTCATCATCTGTAAATTGCCTTTGCATATCCTTTTGACCATTGTGACATTTTTTTTAAATGTGACCAATGAGTGAATGTTTTTCTTGATGCATTATTTGTTACAAGAAATTTGCTTCTTTTTTTTTAATGGGGTAGAGCATGGGAGAGAGAAAAAATAGATTTCTATAAATTAAAAATGTAAGTAAAAATTAGAGAGAGAGAGAGAGAGAGAGAGAGAGAGAGAGAGAGAGAGAGAGAGAGAGAGAAAAGGGAAGGAGAAAGAGAAACTATGCATTCCAGCAGTAGGTTCTCAGAAGCTTGAGTGAGTGATGGTCTTCAGAGCAGTGGATTGGGCTCCCTTGTGTCTGACCAAGGGGGCAGATAGTTATCATTCCAAAGACAGTCTTAAGCAGAGAACAACAGAGTTAAGAAGTGGGGGAAAGAGTCATCGACATAAAAGCCTTAGGGACAGTGAGTAAACCAGAGCCTACATAGATTGTTGAGAGATGATGTAGTATAAATAGTAAGTGCTAAAGTGATTAGGGCAGGTTGGAGTCTATTTTGGCTTTTCATTCCCCCCCTTTTTTTTGCAAGACAATGGGATTAAGTGATTTGCCAAGCTCACACAGCTAGGTAATTATTAAGTATCTGAGGCTAGATTTGACCTCAGGTCCTCCTGTCTCCAGGGCCAGTGATCTATCCACCTAGGGCCTCCTGGTTTTTCATTCTTAATGGGACCAGACTACTAAATTCTCAGATCTTTTTCAGATAAACCACATCTAACCATCCCTCTTTTCCATTTTATGATGCTGATAAAAACCAAAACAAAACAAAAACCTAAAGTGTAAAACTGTGTATTTATCCCTATTCCATTTTGTTTGAGGTCCAATGTTCTAATCTGTCAATAACTTTTAGAATCCATGTTATGCAATAGATTATCCCAGTCTCCCAGTTTTATGTCATCTGTATATTTGATAAGCCTTCATTTAAGATTGATAAAAATGTTAACATAAGAACAAGGACATACTAACAGGGCAGCAAGCAGGCACAATTTTGGGGCTGTCTGTTATGGAGTATGCCATCTGTATCCTGAGAAAGAATTGTGGAATTTGAACAAAGACTAAGGACTATTACTTTTAATATATACAAAAAGTTGTCTTATTATGTAATTCCATTATATCTCATACTATATGTTTCCTCTCTCATCACATTCAACTTAAATCAATCCATACTATAGGAATGATGTAAATTGCCTTCTGTGGGGGGTGGGGGAGGGAAGCAAGATTGGGGGAAAATTGTAAAACTCAAAATAAATAGAACCTTTCTAAAATAAAAAAAAAAAACATAAGAGCAAGGATAGATTCCCAGAGTATATTACTGGAATCATCCTTCCAAGTCAATATCAAAGTCATCAACACTTTGAATTGGGCTATTTTACTAGTTCTAGATTTCAACTCTATTATTATTTGGTTCACAAGAATAGATAGCATGGGAGACTTTGTCAAATGATGTGTTGAAATTAGGAAAATAACATACATACTCAGGGTCTAAAGATATAATAAATTCATTCTTAAAAGGATATACAATTTTTTTGTGAAACCATGCTATTCTCACTTCACTTTCTAGATGCTTACAAACTATAATTTTAATATTACTTTGAGAATGTTCCCAATATTCTAAGCTTATAGTTTGCAGACTCCATTTTTCCTTTTTTAATTGAAAAGCAAGACAAAATTTGCCCTTTTCTAGTTCTCTCTGTCCTATTCTTATCCTTTGAACATGGGGCTGACAATTACCTTATCTAGTGATTCTTTTCTTGATTTTCTTAACAAATGCTCTGTGTTTTTAATTCAACAAACTGGAGGCTTTTTCCTTGTTCTTGTAGTATATTGGAGGCAGCACCAGTGTACCATTTAACTTGTACAACACATGTGTATGTTTTAGTAGCAACATCTTTACTCTTCCCTCCAAGTAGGTTAGCTTTTCCCTAAAATTTACTGAGACATTGCTCAAGACTTGGTTGAATCAGGAGATTTAGGGCTATTGCTTGAGTACAAGGCAACACAAGGATCTAGAAGTCTTTGAGATGCTTGGCTAGTGAACCACAATGAGAGCTTCATTCACTAAAGGGTTTCTTAAGTGTCCCTTTCTTGGATGTACTTTTCCTGCTGTGTCTAAGTAAATTCCCTTTTGTTAATTGTTGAAATGATTCTGTTTGTTCCCAAATCAAAATTAAATGATCATAGGAATCACTTGAGTCAGGACAGCCCTAAAATGTCTATGACTGGCCTACCTCCATACTTAACCTCTATACGCTCTCAAAAATCATACTTCCATACAAATTTGGTAACACATAGAAGCTCATTTAAAGCCTCTGTGCATCTTGCCATTGCCTTCATTTTTAAATCAATATGCTAAGCATGAAGATTAAGAGAAACCAACTAGAAAACTCAATGAAATATTACTAATAAAAAATATTGCAGTTTGGATTTTACTAATTTAAATGTTGTAAATCAGATGCAATTATTCCCAATTTCATTCATCTAGGGTAGTAGTATGGCACATTTGTTGACCCTGATTTAGTCTAATTACTGAGTGTTAGATAAGGTGGAATAGAAAGTAGGAGTGATGATTAACATGGCATAGTCCCTACTCTCGTTTATAATTTGCAACAGTGAATTAGAGAAGGGAAAAATTAAAGGCTGAGAAAGAAGTAAGGTTATTGCTTTGTTCAAGCAATAAGAACCTGAACATAGTGGCAGTGTGTTAGATAGGAAGCTTCATGAGATTGCAGAACAGAAAGAGTCGGGGTAGGGTGGGGACAAATTCTAGATATGGAGAAATAAAGTTTAGATACAAGATTGCCTACCCTCTTGGAGTTTAAATAATTTAGAAGGAAACAACATATGCACATATCATTTCAACAAATGATGCCTAGAAATTTTGTTGATGGCCACATACACATAATAAAGCTAAAAATTTGGAGTTAAGAATTGGAGAAAGCTGAAGCCTCCAAATGTAGTATCTCAAGGCTAAAGAAAATCACAGAACATCAGACACAAACAGTCCTTTTGGGCATGTTAGAAGGCAGCCCATGAAATCATTTGAAAGGGATTCAAGTTGGAGATTGGAAGCAGCTAAGTGGCACAGTGGATATGGCTCCTGGCCTGGAGTCAAGAAAACCTGAGTTCAAAACTAGTCTCACTGGGCAGCTAGGCGGTGCACCAGATAGAGCACTGGCCCTGGAGTCAGGAGTACCTGAGTTCAAATCTGACCTCAGACACTTAATAATTATTACTTAGCTGTGTGGCCTTGGGCAAGCCACTTAACCCCATTTGCCTTGCAAAAACCTAAAAAAAAAAATGGAGTCAAAAAATTAGGCACAACTGAATATAAGAATTTGGAGATTAGAAGGTAATGAGCAATTACGGACTCTTTTAACCTAAGTCAGACAGAGGTACAAAGACTTGGATCCTTTGGGAAATCATAATACAGGATCATTCGTCTAGAGCAAGAATGGATTTTTGAGATATGGTCCAACATTTCCACTTCATAATTGAGGAATCTAAGACCTTGAAAAATTAAATGCTTTTGCCAATGACTCACAAAAAGTTGAGTGGCAGCACTGGGCTTCAAACTCAGGTCTTGTGACTTATGTTAAACTGCTCCATATGGTTTTCTGGGAATAGAGCAGGACACAGTGTAGTGGGAAAGGAAATGGAAGAATCAGTTTGGAATGAGCTTTCAGAGGAATATAGCTAAGAACAGGGATAGGTTGGTTGGTTGGTTCTTGTCCTTTGTTACTGAAGAAAATCAAAATGACATCACTGTTTGAGACAAATTACAGTGTGTCCAACTGTGGCTAATTAGAACAAGTTCAGAATGTTCTGCCACAGGTTGAGCACAAATAGTCCATGTGAACTACTGGGGTGAGTACTCTGTCATGTTTCTTTTGAGTTGCTTCAATTCTGCCTTCCTCCGAGTACAGCACCCTCACTGATGAGGGTACGCCATGCTGGGCAGTCCTGTTCCAAGTGTCTCCCATGCTGGGAAGTCAATACTAAAGCTCTTCAATAAGACCTTTAGGGTGTCCCAGTATCGTTTCTTCTGACCCTCATGTGAGTGTTTACCCTGTGTGAATTCTCCATAATTTTTTGGGTGAGGATACACCCAAGCACTCTAGCATTCTAGCAACATGACCAGCTTGATTCTCTGCTACCTGTGATAAATTTGGTTTAACAATTAACATCAAGAAAAAAGTTGCTCCAACAGACACCATCCGTATGTGGAACCATGGATTACAGAAAATGAAAGTCTTGAGTACTGTGGACAAGTTCACTTACCTTGGCAGTGTCCTTTCCAGAGGTACACATTGACAATGAAGGTTGACATATTGCCAGAGCTAGCTCAGTATTTGGGAGGCTCCAAAAGAAAGTGTGGGAGAGAATTAGACTGGTTACCAAACTGAAGGGTCTACAGAGCCGTTGTGATGACCTCATTGCTGAATGCCTGTGAAACCTGGACAGTCTACCAGTGCCATTTAAGGAATTTGAATCACTTCCATTTAAATTGTCATAGGAAGATTCTGAAGATACCAGACAATGAGGTCTTTTCTCAAGCTAAACTGCCTGGTATTCCAACATCACTACAGACAGTGCAACAATAGGCTGGATAGGGATAGGTGCTCAGGCAGCCTGTGTCTGTGGTAATAAGATTAAATGACCCAGACTGGGTATTTTGTAAAATAGAAAGGAAATGGTGGCACTTATGTGAAGCCTACTGCTCAGTCTGCACAACTTAACAGAAATCTTAGTGAAACATTGGTGCTCTGGAGTATCTTTAATATTCCCATTATTACACTCTGACCCTGAAGATGGTAGGTCTTCAGGAAGGGAACTTTGCTGATGACATACCAAACTCAAATCTCATTAAATATGTACTTAACACATGGAAGAATAGGAAGGGAGGAAAGGAGTTATGTTACTATTCCATAGCACAAGGGGTGGGAATGTGCAGACCACAGGCAGAAATCATTTGGTCTTGGCACTGCCATGGCAACCTCAAAAGGACTTGAAATTCAATAAATCTAGGAACTTTTTAGGGGTGAATTATTTGACCAACCATAACAGGCTAATTTTTAAACTGATAATTTTGTATGACCTACAAATGATGTTATAAATATGCAAATGGTCCTTGGCAGAAAAAAAAATTTCCCACAGAGAATTCAAACCCTAGGGCAGAGAAAAGGCTGTTTGGGGAATTAGGAAGTTATAACTGATCTTCTAAGGGGAAAATGTTTGCAGAAACTTATATATTTTAAAATTTTCTATAATTTGGAAAAATCATCACTATAAGAACTTTTTCTCATTTTTCTTCAGTTTGACTAGTTTTACAGAAAACAATTCTACTAGCCCTACCAAACTTCCATATCAGCTGAATGACAATTAAAAAAAAACTCCAGTACTCTTTAAAGAGTTTTATGAAGTTTATTCTTCTCAGAAACAAAAAAAAAAAACAGTTGATTCTAGCATGCAGCAGTCCAGCAGTTATTTTGACATCAAATGCTTAATCTTATTAAAATAAGATTTATGTAGCATATATTCACATTTCTAAATCTCCACATAAAAGTGTACAACACAGATGATTTGTTACAGGTACTTCAAAGCTCTACTTTGACAACGTTTTAGATTTTTCAACTCAAAAAATAGGCAGAAAATTTAAATAACAACATTTACAGGTAAATAAAGCTCTTTACTCCTTTTTAAAAAATTATATAAACCTGTTGATTTTCTCTATGTAGCCTTGGAGTGGGACAAATTTCATTCAAATCAAATTCAACCAATAATTTATACCAATGCAAACCTTCTTTAAAAAGTCTAGAGAAAATGCATCATCTTCCTTTAAATCATCCAGACAAAATTAGCTGTATTTTGTGTAGTGTATGAAGTTCTGTGTAAACTAAATTTTTAGCAGTGAAATAATTTTTATGTCAGCAGTATTCAATATTTAAAGGAAACATTCAATGTTCTTGGCAAACATAACAAGTTCGTTATTTGAGTATTTTTATTGTAATAATTCAATAAGTCAAATTTCTCACTGTAAGAAGTTTTCTTTGTAAATATTAAGCCAAAAAAGAAAGGATGCTTTCAAAATAAGCTAAGAAACTTTTTATTCTTTATCTGAATTCCCTTTCAGAAATAAGCCTCTTAAAAAAAAAGAAAAAAGAACCTCTTAAAGTGTTTAAGTGTCCTATAAATACTCACCTGTTGTTTTATCCCATCAAATGAACATCTTGGTTTTTTAAGAATACCACCACTATTAACTGAGTCTACCAAAAGTAGACAGCAACTTCTCTTTAATTCCTTAGTCCAAAGAAATTGCCTGAGGCACACAGAGGTTAAAAAATTTGCCCAGGGCCACAAAGCTATAAAGTGTCAGGCCTAGAATTTGATCTCAGGTCTTCCTAAATTCAAGCCCAGCTCTCTATTTTCTAGTCATGCTACCTCTCCATTTTACCTTCATTTACCAGAAATTCTAATTCCAAATAGGATTAAATCCTTAAATCCAAAAAGAAGTTGCATTCACCATGCAGCCTTTAAAGCTCCACATTAATAAAAGTTTTCCAAATCAGTCAGTTGTTTTATAAAGTGATTAGAACATTCTTATGATGAGATTTTTTATTAACAGGAAGACTCTCTAAATACATAGGATTATAGATTTAGACTTATAAGAGACCTTAGATCACCTAGTCCAACCCTGGTTCATTTTTCAGGTGGGCAGGATAACCAGAGAGGCTAAATAACTTACCTGCAGATAGCATAAGACTGCCTTCCCTATACTCCAACTCAAGTTTACTTTCAAATACATCATGATGCTGCATAATTGTCTAAGAAAAAATTAGGGCCAAAGTATTACCTAATAAAAGAATTCTGCACAAGGTATTAAATGGAGGATAAAATAATAAATACAAATTGCAGCTGTTGATAACTGCTGGCACCACTACTACATGAAAAGCAGAGTTGAATTTTATGAAAAGGAACTCTGGTATAAGGGAGACAGGGTTAAGTGACAGGTCTCTGGATCAACAACCAAATACTTTTGGTTGACCTATCGAGTGGTTACCACAGAGAAAGTGGATTGATGACTTTCCTTGTTTCTAAAACAAAAATCTGGTCACTATTGTCAGAAAGATTAATGAAACTGTAGAATATACATAACCTGGCAACTGAACATGGCAGGGTGTAAAACCTAGTCACTTTACCATTTTTGAAATAAATTTTAAAACATTACCTTTGTCTAGATCAGATTCTTAATTTGGGGTCTGAAAACTTGCTTTCTTAATATTTCGGCAACTATATTTCAATGTTTCCTTTATAATTCTATGTAATTAAAAATATTTTGAGAAAAGGTCTGTAAGTTTCATAAAATTGCCAGTGGGGTCCATGACATAAGAATCCCTGGCCTTAGACCAAAGCAGGTGATGGGGAAACTTTATCTCCTGAGAAGAAATGCCATGTTGCTTTAGTCAATTCAATTCAATAAACATTTCATGTTTCCTCTTTATGTAGAAACCTAGGGTTCAAAGAAGTTAAATGAGCAACCACAATGTTGCTATAAAAATTTTTTCATTCATTTTTATTTCCATTAATTCTAATTTTAAAAAATGCAACTAGAGGATTCTGCAATGAAAACTGAGTAGTAAATGGACAACAATGGTCAAAAGACCTGATTTTTAGCCCAGGCCTACTCTACCACTATACACATATCTGTGTGACCATGGGCAAAATCACTTGATTTCTCAGCATTAATTTCTTTATCTAAAAATAGGAGGTAATGCCTGCACAACCTACCTCAATAGTGTTGTGAGAATCAAATGCATGCTCTATCTAAAGCACTTTGTAACCATAAAGCACTATATAAATGTCAGTTATACTTTCAGGTCATATGGAATACAAAGGGAACACAGTGAAGACTGTTTATTACTTCAAGGTGGAAACCACCTTCGGCCTTCTTGGACTTTTGTGTATATGTAAAGAGATGGCACACTGTTAAGGAAGAATCCCACTAAAATGAATATCATGTTGTGATTTTCAATAATACTTTTAATATAGCCACCACATATATTTGCAACATTAAAATAAAACACTGGACACTCATTTTTTAAATGGGTGGATACTCATAAACAATATATTTACTATTTTCTCATCCTATGACCGTAATTACCATGCATGACAAGCAATTGCATATTAATTCACTCAATTTCAATTCCATTCCATTCAACAAACATTTGAGGCCTAGTATAAGCAAGGCACTATGCTAGGTGCTGAAAGGCATGCATAAAAAGATGAATAAGACACAGTCTCTGCCTTTCAGCTAATGTAGACCCACTGATAATCACACATTCCAAATGCAAGACTTTAAAAACAAACTCTCCAGGGAAACTGCCAGCAGGTCTGCCTAGCACCAATTGTGTTGGCGATTCTGTCAGTCACATAAACCAATTTTAAGAAAACCATATTTTGCTAGGGTCGTTCTTTGAAATGAGTAAGCTGGTGTCTCTTCCAGTGAGGTGCCTGCCTAAAAGTTTTACCACACACTGAACATTCAAATGGCTTCTGTCCTGCATGTATTAAATAGTGTCTTTCAAGTTTGGATGGAGACCTGAAATTTTTAAAACAAACACTACACTGGTAAAGCAGGCCTTCATTCTTCTCAGCACTTCCTGAATAACCATGGTAACGGCTATAACGCCTCTGCTCTGACTCCATCAGTTTCTTAGACAGATAGGGCTGCATGTTTCTACCATGGGTGACAAGAATGAAATCCCCTGCCTCTGTAGCAACTTTAAATTCTGATACTTCACTTGAGTCAGTCACCTTACACTCTTGAGCATCAGAAGCCTCAGAATAATCCACTAACTGAGAATTATCTCCTTGATGAGTGAAAAGTTTATTTAAATTTTCAAATTCTACTTGGTAAATAGGTCTTTTAAAAGAGATCTTTTCAATGTGAGTTAGCTTATGCCTTTTTAAGTGAGCTGACTGTCTAAATGACTTTCCACAAACATTACAGCCAAAAGGTCTCTGCCCAGTGTGAATTAGATAGTGTCTTTGAAGTTTGGATATTGAAGGAAAAACCTTCTCACATTTGTCACACGGACACATTTTATGTCTTGTAAGTATATCGTCAGTGGGAGCTGAAAGCGCATCTTGAAGCGCTTCAGGATCATCAAAGAACTCACCAGATGAACTAGAACTTATGTCATTATTCACTGATTCATCTACATTTAAAATACCTTCACTATTAATAGTACCTTTCAAATCGATTTCTGCACTAGGACTCTGCAGTTGCTTTTGCCAGGAAAATGGCAAATGTCTTTTCTTTTTATTACTACTAACTTTCTTGTAAGACCCAAATTTGCCATGAGGACTTTTAAAGGTTTTAGGTGAGGCATTCTGATCAGAAGTTTGCTCCCCAAGAAGATCACGATTTTTCAAGAACCTAGTTTTAAACTTCTTTTTTTCAGACCTAAAGGCATCTAACTGCTTATCCCCATGACGCCTAAGCTTAGTCAAAACTTTACCTTTAACATTAGTTTTGTAGTTGTGGTTTCTTTTGATGTTGTTTGTATTTTTAATGTCTCCTGCATGCAAACATTTGTGAACACTGAGAATCTGCTCTGATTCAAAACACTGCTCACATTCTGGACATTGAAAAGGGACAATATAAATAGAGTCAACATCAATTGGAGTATTTTCCTCAGATTCCTCTGTTTCACTATTTTCAAAACCATCTTGCTTTAAATTTAATTTAACTGGTGTTGCACGTGGCTCTGGATTTTTTTTCTTGAATGAAATAGTCTGAAAATTTTTTTTTCTGGTATGAATTTGTTTATGCTTAAGAAGTTTGCTCTGAATTTTAAATCCCTTTTGACAAAAACAACACTGAAAAGGTCTCTCTTCTGAATGTGTTAGCTGATGGATTTTCAAATGAGTTGACTGTCTAAAGGACTTACTACAAAGAGAACATTTAAAAGGTTTCTGGCCAGTATGAATAAGTAAGTGCCTTTCCAGTTTTGAGCGGGATGGAAACATCTTGCTGCAGGTATCACATGCATGGATTTTCTTTCTTCTCCGTGCACTGCCATACACATGATCTGACTTGGAGGATGGATGTAATACCCACCTCTCTTCTGTTGAAAAAGAACGGGGTACCCCATAAGTTGGCTTCTCTTGTTTGGATTCCACCAATCTTTTTATTTGCTTTACATCATTCTGATAGGTTTCATTGTGAAGTTGTTGATGTTTCAAGAAGGTTATTAGATTTTTAAAGTGTCGCTGACAAATACTGCATTTAAATGGCAGTTTGTGAGTTAGCTGATGTCTTTCCAGATGAACTAGTTGTCTAAAAGTTTTATGACACACATGGCACTCAAATGGTTTTTGACCAGTGTGAATAAGATAATGTCTGGCTAATTTTGATGGTGTTTCAAAGTGCTTGAAGCAAATATTACAAATATATGGTCTCTTTCTAGGTAACTTGCTAGACACAACACACTGTTGAACCTTTACCATTTTAAAACTTCAGTCACAATATTCTTCAGTGAATTCCACTGAAATCCATTGCTTTCTTAAACTCCATAGGTTTCCAAAAGCTAAAAGAAAAAAAAAAGTATTATTTCAAGGTCTTTTGGTCATATTAAAAAAGATGAATGAGATCTTAATCTAGACTTTTCTGCATTTATAAATAAAATACCAATTCTAGATAACATTATCATAAATCTAGCCTTCAAAATATTACTTATTTCAGACACTCTAAGAAATAATCTTTTAAACAGAAAATAGCAAATAATTCTACAAAATTCCTTAGGCAGGTAACATTTCTTTAGTCATAGTACTAAATAACTGTAACTAAGTTGAATTTGTTTCTCTCTCCACTACATTAATATATCTAATTTAAGTTTTTAAAAAATTGTAATATAAATAGCATTTTTGGAGCCACACAAGAGTAATAGTAATACTATCAAAACATGCCTGCCCAAAATATGCTGCACACATTAGGCATGATCTTCCTGGCGAGAAAAGGGTATACAACATTCTTCTGAGACAAATCCTTCAATGCATCATCAGCACATTCTTTTCAACTGTCAACCATTTCTGTATATGGAAAATCACCATAGGCAATACGAAGTACTGAAGAAAATTCACAGTACTGAGTTAGATTTTTGATTCTGCCTCTTCCACATAGTAGCCAAGTGACTTTGCACAAGTCATTTTTGACTTCTAAGCCTCAGTTTCTTCCTGCATGAAATATGGATAATAGCACCTGCTCTTCATACCTCACAAGGCTGTGTGATAATCAAATAAAACAATATGGCATGGTTATTTGAAAACTGCAAAATGATATACAAGATATCATTATTGATAGTAGACATTGTGAGAGCAGGAGCCATGTGTTCTTAATCCGCAATATAGAATCATGAACACAATTGGCACACAACAAATAATCACTGAATGAATAACTTACCAGGGTAGCTACCTAGTAATTAAACTGACTAGTTAGAATTGCAATTCCTTTTACTTCTCTATATTGAGAATGACTAAAAGGAAAGGTAGAAAGGCAAAGGACTATCAAATCAGTAAATAAGTAGGTGGCATATTGGGTAGAGTCCTGGACTTGAAGTCATATGGACTTTAGCCCTAACCCTATCACAAGACACTTAATGCAAAATTCAGAGAGAATCATCTGATATATAAGTCTCAGTTTCCCCCTCTGAAAAATGGGGTTAATAGTCCCTATCTCAGGATTGTTATGAGAAATAAATAAATAAGTTAATATAGCATTTAATAAAGCATTTAGCAAACCTTAAAGCATCATGTAAATGTTAACTATTGTCTTCAGAGTCAATATAGTTACACTAACATTGAGATATGGTACTCTTGTAGTTTTCCCTGCAATTCCACAATTTTACTCTTCAACTTAAAAAAACTTTTTTCTTCTCACCCTTATACCTATGTTTACCTCTCCCCTAGGGGAAGCAATCAGAGGAAGAAGATGCTGCTGCTTTTCAATTAATGCCAGAGTAGAAGGAGATCTGACCATGGGTGGACAAGGTGGCCTAGTGGATAGAATACCCAGCTTAGAGTTGAACTCAGCTTCCTGAGTTCAAAACTAATCACCTCAGACACTTATTAGCTATGTGTTCAGCAAGTCACATAACTTGTTTGCCTCAGTTTCTTTATCTGTGAAATGAATTGGAGAAGGAAATGGCAAATCATTTCCCACACCAGTATTTTTTGCCAAAAAAAACAAGAAAACAAAATGGGGTCACAGAATTAGACATGACTGAAAACCGAGTGAACAACCAAAGGAGGTCAGAATTATAGTTCTATTTTGTTAGCAGTCATTTGAAACATGAACCTTTGTCTTTCCCAACCTTTTCTTGAAGAACTCCAGAAATAGGGAATTCACTTTCTGAAGCAGCACTTCCATATGTGTTGTTTTGTTTAGAAATAGTTGCTATATTAAGTCTAAATTTTCCTCCCAGAAACTTCTACTTGTAGCTCCTACTTTTATCCTCTGGATTCAAGTAGAACAAATCTAATCCCTCTGCTATGTGACAACATTTTAAATACTTTGAAACAGCTATAATGTCCATTATTCTAAGTGTTCTCTTTTCCAGCCAAAAACATCCACAGTCAAGGTTAGTTCCTTCACCTTTCTGACTGCCCTCCTCTGGACAGTGTCCAGCCTGCCAATTTCTTTCCTGAAATGTAAACTGAACAAGAATTGAACCAAATGCTATGGACGGTCTGATCCGGGCAGAGGACAAGAGGACCATCACCTCTTAGACACTACGCCTAAAATTACATTGCACAGGATCAAGCACACCACTGAAGACATCTTTCCAAGAAGACATCAATTCATTAATGACTTCTACCTTCCGGTTCTAGCTATTCATCACAAAATGATTCACATTCACTTTGGTTCTCCTCAGCATCCTGCATTAGAAATAACATAACTCCTATTTGTAATTTTTCATCAGGGTAAGCTATCATATACTAGTTGCTCTATACTTAATCTCCCAAGAAATTCTGATCTAGATCAAGGGGGGAAAAAAATCTGGCAGCTCTATTCAAAATTATCATGTAGTATTTTAAGCACAAATTATTAGGATCCTATAGAGGGTTCATCCCTCATCATTTTCATTTCAAGAGTCAATTCTAATCTTCATCTCTCAACGGAGTTCCAGGCCCTCACTCCACAAATCAAAACTAAAAATACTGTTTTAATGATCCTAAGAAAGGAGAGATTATGTCTTGATTACACATTGCTTTTCCTTTAATCCAAGTTATTAATCTGCAAACAGGTGCTTTAACAAAAAACTTTCTGAATGAATGGGTGAGGATTCAGGATGACCCTTTTTCCTACTTCTAGTAAGAATCTGGGCACAACTCAGTTGCTATGCTATGGGTCTCCCTGAATACTAATGTGTTTGGGCTTGGTCTATCAGTTTTGTAAGGTTGTTGACCTTTCAGGTGAAACTTAATTTCCTTCTTGTATTTTTTTTTCCTTCTTGTATTTACTAGAAAATTCTGTAAAACATAATCCTGAAGATTTATCAATGCTTTTTTGGAGAGAATAGTTCTTAAAGTTAATTAGCAGTTCATCCTAATCAAAAGGAAAAATAAGAAATACCATATTGAGCCAGGTCAAATCCAGTCAGGAAATTATTACACAAAGTTTCACATTTATGGGACAGCATAACTGTCCTCTATACCTGACAATTTAGGGTTGCAATCTAGCAACAGCAAAAATTTATAGAATTTTGGATGGGGGGAACGATTAGTCTGACACCTTTATTTCACATAAGGAGACACTAATTCCCTAGAGTTAAGTTTAAGTTCACAGAAGCAGTTGGTGGCATTCTCAGAACTAAAAAACGAGGTCTCCTGTCTCCCAATCTGGAAATTTTACTACATCAAGTGACCTGAACCACTTTAATTCTCCTTTTTAAAGTATTCTTTGGTTTTAACACCCAAAAATTTACCTAAACACTTCTCAAATCTACTAAAGAACAACCAAAGCTGTCTTGATAACATGGCAACTCTTCAAATTCTTTGATTTATGGTATTGGTATGGTATGGCATTCTGACGGTATTGGTCTTGGCAGTCAAAAGCCCTGAGTTCAAATAACATGGGACATCTACTATTGGATGTACAAAATCAGATCAGTTCCTTAATCTGTGTCTAGATTTCTTCATCTGTAAAATAGGAAGAAAGGAGTAATAATTTATTAAGTGCCTATAATGAGCCAGGTTAACAAAGATTAAGTGACTAGCCCAAGGTCACACAGAAAGCAAGAACCTGGCTGTGTCTGCATTCAGATCTTTCAGATTTCAGTCCCTGTTCTCTATTCATCACTCAGTCTCTGATGATTTTTTTTTTTTTAGATTTTTCAAGGTAATGGGGTTAAGTGGCTTGTCCAAGACCACACAGCTAGGTAACTATTAAGTCTGAGGCTGAATTTGAACTCAGGTAACTCCTGACTCCAGGGCCGGTGCTCTATCCACTGCACCCATGTAGCCATGATTCTTACAATTATAACACTACACAAGTATGGGGATAACCTTGAAATCAAATAAAAAAAAAAACAAGAAACAAATCATTTAGATTCAAGTAACTTTTGAACACCTGAAGCAATTTCTAGTGTCATTTTCCTTAGCAAGAGAGATAAGTAATGCAGTGGAAAGAGTCTGAGGAACCAGAGTTCAAATCTAGCCTGGCGGTGTGACCCTTAACTTGTGTCTGCCTCAGTTTCTTCACCTATAAGATGTGAAAGATAACAATACCTCCCAGGGACCTTCCTGAACCTATACCTCCTACACCTCTAGGTTACTGTGAAGATAGAAATGAGTTACTTGAAAAGTGATTTTAAAACCTAAAGGGGCTTTTAATATTAAAATTAATATAATTGTTAATATAACATAATTATGCAATAATATATAATAATTATAAATACAATAGAATATCAACATTTCTCCCCCCACCTCCACCTTTTCCACCCTGGAAAGTTTATAATGATGCCACTAACTGCTAGTCTGATGTGTGTGTGTGTATATATACATACACACACACACACAAGATACATACACGTGTATATATATACATATGTATACATATACACACACATATATATGTGTATATATAAAATCTTCCAAGGCTTCTGCTTCTCCTCCCTCCCTCCCAGGACTGCTGTTTAGACAGAAGGAGACCTTTGCAAAACTTCTCCCGCGCTGGTTACCACGAACATTCCTTCCCTGCCAGCTCCGCCCGCACCAACCATCCCTTTCACCCGGGACCTCTTCACCCGAATAGTAAAGGAAAAAAAACAAAGTTAGCCGGCTGGAGGCCGGGCATCTCCTGCGATGCCACGGCTGGAGGGCAGCCGAGCTGCTGCTCCCGGCCCCTCCGGAAGGAGGCGGCCGCGCGTGGGGACACTCACGCGTGGGGTCGCGCACGCACGCGCGCTCGGGGCCGGGGTGGGGATGGGCACGGGGAGGGGGGAGGGAGGCAGGAGGCCGGCTTCACCCCACCCCCACCCCATCCCCGCCCCCGCCCCCGCTCGGGGCGGATCCGGCTCCCGAACGCGAGACGCGCAGGGGCCTGTCCACGCGCGCCGAGGTTGCCCCGCCCCCACAACGCTGCCCGCGCCCTCACGCACCTGAAGTCGAGACGGAGGAGCTGAGGGCGAGGACAGCGCCAGGCGCCGGAGGAGGACAGAGGCGGCGGCGGCGGCGGCGGTGGCAGTGGCGGCGGCGCGGCGGCGGCAAGGAGACCCAGTGCGCAGCCGCAACTCCGCGGGAGAGCACCCCAGACGACGTTCCGGCCGGAAACGAGCTCTGGCTTTGACTCGGTGCGGCTCCCATTGGGTTCCGAGTTCCTCAGAAATCGGCATTGCTCTCGGCCTCTGCCCGCTGTGCCCCACAACCCCGGCCGGTGGGACAGGTGGCTGGCCCCATTCTTATCTACAGACTGTAAATGGAGGGAGGAAGGAGGAATCGGACTCCTCTAGCCGGCACACGCCACGGAAAACCAGCCAACCGGAAGTAGGCCGCCGCCGTCCCGGAAAGCACCGGCTAATTGTTCCGGACAAAAACATTCGCTAGGACCATTCGGTTCCGGAGAATGGGCGCTCTTGTAGTTAAGCCGCAATTTGAATATCCGCCATTTATGTGGCGCTTTAAAGTTTGAAAAGCGTTTTAGGCGCTATCCCAGCTTCACCACGACCCTTTGAGGCCATACCGACGAGATAAATTCAACATTATAATGGGATACATCAGTGGGACCTGTTTCATTCTCCCCGCCCCTCCCCCCTCAAACTTCTAAGCTCCCCTTCTTTCTCTTGTTTGGTTTGGATAAAGGGACAAGTAACCAGGTTTCCAGAACAAGGGCCGACTGGACCTGCAGACCTGGATTCCAGAACTTTGTTTTTACATTTATCTCATCTTGTTACCTAGACACAAACTCAAATGTTTAAAATTGGGTCATTCACCCAATCCGTCAGTCAGCTTTGTGCCAGGCTACAAAGAAAAGCGAGAGGGAGAGCCCCTGCCCTCAAGGAGCTTGCCGTCCTAGGGGGGCCACGAGATGCAAACAGCCATGTGCAGAAAAGCTGAATCCAAGATCAGTTGGAAATCATCCACGAGGGGAAAACACTAACAGTAAGAGAGACTGGGTGAGGCTTCGCAAAGAAAGTAGGTTTTTTGCTGACATTTAAGTGAAGGAAGCCAGGAGGTGGAGATGAGGAGGGAGAAGATGCCAGGCTGAGGGAGCTGGCAGTGCAAATAAATGCCTGAAGTTGGAGTGTCTTGTAGTGGTGGGTTTTTCCTGCTTTTTTTATGCTAAGGTTCATTTGGATATTTACAACATCATTCTCTGGCTATGTTTGGTGAAGCAGTGAATTCAACATTAAAATAAACCCAGATTTATTGAATTTCAAGTCCCCCTTATATCCACCCCCCCATCCCACCCTCCTGAAGTTGCCTTGGCAATGCCAGAGCCGTATAGCAGCCAGAGGTCCCCAACCCCAGACTGGACAGCTGGTCAGCATCATTGGATGAAGTGGGTGGAAGAAAGGACGGAAGCATCAGAAGCTTGGGGGAAGGGGAGAGGTTCTGAAGGTCTTAGAATATTCCACAGATCCTTGAGGTAACTGTGGGCCCAGGGAGTTTAATGAGTTGGGGCGTCAGGGACAGCCCAACATCACCTTTAGGAAGATCACTTTAAGCATCTGAGTGCTTGTAGCATGTAGACCCATCGACAAGCTATTAGGTAGTTGTAGTGTGAAGTGATTAGGGGGTTGCATATCAGAGAAGAGAAGGGGCAGATGGATGAAATGTTATGAAGGTAAAATCCAACAGGTCTTGCAAATGGATGGGATGTGTAAGATGAGAGAATGAGATGACTTAGATTGTTAACTTGGGTGACTGGGAGGGTGGTGGTACCCCTGACTGGAAAACAAGTTAGGAAGAGGGCAAGTTTTGGGATAAGGAGTTTAGTTTGACACAAGGGAAGTTTAAGATGTCTATAGTTTGAGATGTACACAAAATAGTGTCAAAATATATGATTCTTAAAACTATAATCCTTGTAAAAAGATCAATTTCTTTAGATAGTACTCAGTCTTCATATCGATCACCTTGACAAATTAGTAAGAAATGAAGACTCCTAGGAAATCTTAACTAATGTCTATTACCAGCTCAGGAGGACTGCTGATAGGATGGCAGGGAGACTGTGATCCACCAGGAAGCCACAACAAGACATCAGATAGTCCTGTACAAACAGCAGATTACTATACTCCTCTCCTGCTTTTACACCTAGTCAATTCCACTGGTCCACCACTGTATTTCTTAGCCAATACTAAACAGTTTTGATGACTGATGCTTTATAATATAATTTTAGATGGGGTAGTGCTAAGCCACGTTCGTTTCCATTTTTTTTCATTACACTCCTGGCAATTCTTGACTTTTTATTTCTCCATATGAATTTACTTACAATTTTTTCTAACTCATTAAAGTAATTTTTTGGAATTTTGATTGGTAGGGCACTAAACAGATAGTTTAGTTTTGGTAGAATTATCATTTTTATTATATCAGCTCTCCTTATCCATGAGCAGTTGATATTTGCCCAGTTGTTTAAATATGATTTAATTTGTGTGAGAAGTGTTTTATAATTGTTTTTTAAAAAGGATTCTGAGTGTCTTGGCAAATAGACTCCCAAATATTTTACACTGTCTGAGGTTACTTTGAATAGGATTTCTCTTTCTAGCTCTTCCTGCTGTTTCTTGCTAGACATATATAGAAAAGTTGAAGGTTTTATGGGGGGTTTATTTTATAACCTGCAACTTTGCTAAAATTGCTAATTGTTTCCAGTAGTTTTTTAGATGATTTCTTGGGATTCTAGAGGTAGACCATCATGTCATCTGCGAAGAGTGAGAGTTTTGTCTCTTCCTTCCCAATTCTATTTTCTTCAATTTCTTTTTCTTCTCTAATTGCTGGTGCTAACATTTCTAATACAATATTGAATAGTAGTGCTGATGATGGGCACCCTTGTTTGACCCCTGATCTTATTGGGAATGCCTCTAGCCTCTCCCCATTGAATATAATGCTTTTGATGGTTTCAGGTAGATACTGCTAATTATTTTAAGGAACAGTCCATTTATTCCTACACTTTCTAGTGTTTTTAATAGGAATGGATGCTGTACTTTGTCCAAAGCTTTTTCAGCATCTATTGATATAATCATATGGTTTCTGATAGGTTTGTTATTGATATAATTGAGTATATTAACAGTTTTCCTAATATTGAACCAACCCTGCATTCCTGGAATAAATCCTACTTGATCATAATGTATTATCCTAGTGATAACTTCTTGTAGTCATTTTGCTAAGATTTTATTTAGGATTTTTGCATCTATATTCATCAGGGAAATAGGTCTATAATTTTCTTTCTCTGTTTTAACTCTTTGTGGTTTAGGTAACAGTACCATATTGGTTTCATAGAAAGAGTTAGGCAGAGTTCCATCTTTCCCTATTTTTCCAAAGAGTTTATATAGGATTGGAACCAATTGTTCCTTAAATGTTTGGTAGAATTCACTTGTGAATCCATCAGGCCCTGGAGAATTTTTTTTAGGGAGTTCAATAATGGCTTCTTGAATTGCTTTTTCTGAGATAGGGTTGTTTAGGTATTTAATCTCTTCTTCATTTAACCTGGGCAACTTATATTTTTGTAAATATTCATCCATTTCACTTAGATTATCAAATTTATTGGCATAGAGTTGGGCAAAATAATTTCAAATTATTACTTTAATTTCCTCCTCATTGGTGGTGAGTTCACCTTTTTCATTTATAATACTAGCAATTTGGTTTTCTTCTTTCTTTTTTTTAATCAAATTGACCAGAGGTTAATCAATTTTATTGGTTTTTTTCATAATACCAACTTTTGGTTTTATTAATTCAATAGTTTTTCTGCTTTCTATTTTATTAATTTCTCCTTTAATTTTTAAAATTTCTAATTTGGCATTTGATTAGGAATTTTTGATTTGTTCTTTCTCTAATTTTTTTAGTTGCATGTTTAGTTCATTGATTTCCTCTTTCTCCAATTTATTCATATAAGCATTTAGAGCTATAATATATCCCCTGAGAGTTGCTTTGAATGAATCACATAGGTTTTGGTATGTTGTTTCATTATTATCATTATCTAGGATAAAATGGTTAATTCTTTTATGATTTGTTTTTTGGCCCACTCATTTTTTAAAATGAGGTTATTCAGTTTCCAATTTGCTCTGGGTCTATATCTCCTTGGCCCAGTATTGCATATGACTTTTATTGCATTGTGATCTGAGAAAGATGTATTCACTATTTCTGACTTTCTGCAGTTGATCATTAGGTTTTTATGCCCTAGTACATGGTCAATTTTTGTATAAGTTCCATGTACTTCAGAGAAAAAGGTATATTCCTTTCTATCCTCTATCCTCCATAAGTCTACCATATCTAATTTTTCTAACAATCTATTTACCTCCCTAATTTCTTTCTTGTTTGTTTTATGATTTGATTTATCTAGATCTGATAGAGGGAGGTTGAGGTCTCCCACTAGTAGAGTTTTGCTGTCTATGTCTTCCTGTAATTCTTTCAGCTTCTCCTCTAAGAATTTGGGTGCTGCCCCACTGAGTGCATATACATTCAATATTGAAATGACTTTATTGTCTATGGTACCTTTTAGGAGGATAAAGTTTCCTTCCTTATCTCTTTTAATGCTATCTATTTTTGCTGCTGCTTTGTCTGAGATAAGGATTGCTACCCCTGTTTTTTTTTACTTCAGCTGAAGCAAAATATATTTTGCTCCAACCTTTTACCTTTACTCTATATGTATCTCTCTGCTTTAAATGAGTTTCTTTTAAGCAGCATATTGTAGGATTCTGGTTTTTAATCCACTCTGCTATTTGCTTACGTTTTAAGGGAGAGTTCATCCCATTAACATTCAAGGTTATGATTACTAATTCTTTATTGCCCTCTGTGCTATCTTCCCTCTGTTTGTATTTTTTCCCCCTTCACCCCCTTTTATCCATATTCCCCAGTATTTTGTTTTTGAATACCACCCCCTTCAGTATGTTTGCCCTCCTATATCACACCCTCCCCTTTCTTTCCCCTTTCCCTTTTTCCCCTTTTCCCTTCCCTTCCTTTTGTTATTTCCCCTTATTTCCTCCACTCCCCTTCCCTTTCTCCGTCCCCCCTCCCCTTTTTCCCTTTTAATAATTGAAAGGTTAGATGTTTTATAAGTTAACTGAGTATGTGTAGGTTGACTTTAAGCCAAGTCTGATGAGAAGAAGATTCAGGTGTTTCTCCTCTGCTCCCTTCTTCCCCTCTATTACCATAGGTTTTTTGTACCTCTTAGTGTAATGAGATTTGTCCCATTCAATCCCCCCTCCTCCCTTCTCTTTCCTGACCCCCTTTTTAGGGAGGTAGTGTATTTTTTTAGATCATTCTATCTAGGTCATAGAAAATTCTGAGTGTCTGTCCCTTCTAGTTCAGTATATTCTATTGGATAGAGTCAAAATTCCTGAGAGTTATTAGAGTCTTTCTCCCAAGTGGGGTTAAAGCCAGTTATATCCCATTAGATAGCAGTCTCATGGATAGGTCATGGATGTCCATCATTTCTGGCTAGGTGTATTCTCTCTGTTAGAGTTACATTTCTCAGGATTTATGAGAGTCTCTCCCCCCCACCCCCACCCCATGCTGGAATATAGCCAGTTTCAACTTACTGGATTGCATTTTTTTTCCTTTTACCGCCCCCCCTTTTTTTTACCTTTTCATGTGTCTCTTGAACCTCCTGTTTGATATCCAAATTTTCTGTTTAGCTCTGGTCTTTTCATCAGAAATTTTTGGAATTCTTCCATTTCGTTAAATGTCCATCTTTTTCCCTGGAAGAGAAGGCTCAGCTTTGCAGGAAAGTAGATTCTTGGCTGCATTCCAAGCTCCCGTGCTCTTTGAAATATCTTGTTCCAGGCCCTTCAATCCCTTAAAGTCGATGCAGCCAGGTCCTGCGTGATCCTTACTGTGGCTCCTTGATATTTAAATTGCTTCTTTCTGGCAGCTTGCAGGGTTTTCTCTTTTATCTGATAGTTCTGCAGTTTGGCCACAACATTCCTTGGTGTTTTCATTTTAGGATCTTTTTCTGGTGGGGATCGATGTACTCTTTCAATAACTACTTTGCCCTCCAATTCCTTGATATCAGGGCAGTTTTCCATCACTAGATCCTGTAATATTAAGTCCAGGCTTTTTTTCTCTTCAATGTTTTCAGGAAGTCCTATAATTTTCAGATTGCCCCTCCTTGATCTATTCTCGAGGTCAGTGGTTTTGTTGATGAGGTATTTTACATTTGCTTCTATTTTTTATTTTTTTGATTTTGTTTAACTGACTCTTGCTGTCTCATGGAGTCATTAGTTTCTGTAGACTCCATTCTTTTTTGGGGGGAGGAGTTTTCTTCATTAACCTTTTGCAACTCCTCTTCCAATTGGTCACTTCTACTTTTGAAAGAGCTTTCCATTTGACCAATTGAGGTTTTGAGAGAATTTCTTTTTGCATTTGCTCATTTGAGGATCTGAGAGATTTATTCTCCTTTTGTGTTTGTCCAATTGTACTTTCTAAGGTGTTGTTTTCTTGTTGCAAGGTATTAATTGTCTCTCCCAAATTTTTAAGCTCCTTCCTTATTTCTTCAAGGAAGTCTTTCTGTGCTGGAGACCAGATTGTATTCTCCTCAGAGGTTCCAGGTCTCTCTGAGTTGGGGTCTTTCCCTTCCAGGAATTTTTCTATGGATCCACCTTTCCGCTGACCCTTCTTCATTATGCTAAGACCTTGAGTTGGCGGGGGCTGGTTCACCTGGACTTGAGATCTCTGAAGGTTTTACTGAGTGCAGTTTCTCTGGCTGGCCAGTAGGAGGTGCTGGTTGCCCTCTCTGGAGTGTCTGTGACCTTGGTTGTGAGGCCTTCTCCCTTTGCCTGAAGGGAGGAGTTGGAACTATTGAATTCTTTTGCCTTCAATCAATGGTGGGCTTTACCCTGGCCTGAGGTCATTCCTTTGCTGGGCTGGTTCTTCTGCTCACACACCTGGGCCTGAGGCAGAAGTAGTTTGCATTTGTTTGGGAGGAGGCCTCAGTGCAATGGAGGCGTGGACTCAGAGTTTCTCAGACCTGAGGAGCCCAGGGATGGTGTCCCCAGCTCTCCTGCACCAGACTTCTCCCTGCAGCCCCTTCCCCAAGCTCCAGGGGGACAGCACCAACACCAGCGCCTCTGCTTCCCCGAGGACCCAAGCCCCCTTCGTCCAGCCCCACCGCTGATCCAGCAGGTCCGGCTCTCAGGCCCTCAGACTCCCAGTTCCAATTCAGCTGTTGATCTGGCTGATCCCAGGCTGATCTTCCCTCGGAGCCCAGACTCACCTGCTGGTACTCAGCCAAGGCTGCTGCGGGAGACAAATCCTGAGGTAGATTTTCCTCTCCTGGCTTTTCTTTCTGGGTTTCCTGGTTCAGAATTCTTTTTAGAGGTTTGTTTCATGTGATAGATGGGGAAGAGATCAGGAGACTTTAGAACTGTGCCTGTCTTCTCTCTGTCATCTTGGCCGGAAGTCGTCAATTTTGTTTTAACCCTATTTTTAAGCATTTTTTTCAGTTTTAGGGTCCACAGCAGTCAGAGATGCAAGTCTGGAGGGTCATAAAGAGGTTACGGAAACACAGAAGAAGGCCAGCTTTGAAAGTGACACTCTGAATTTATTATTTGCTTTTTTAAAAAAATTTGGATTTTTACAAGGGTCAAATGTCTTGCCCAAGGTCACACAGCTACATCTGAGGTCTTCCTAACTTCAGGGCTGGTGGCAATGAGGTTAAGTGACTTGTCCAAGGTCACACAACTAAGTAATTATTAAGTTTTTGAGGCAGGATTTGAACTGAAGTCCTCCTGACTTCAGGGCAGGTGCTCTATACACTGCGCCACCTACCTGCCCCATATATATTTTTAAAGAAGCTAGTTATAGATAAGAGAAATTCATGGTATCATAGGAACTTCTTTTCTGTTCTGTTTTGTATATAGAAATATTCTTTTAAAAATGTTCATAAGTTTAGAAGAAAAAAGAATAGAATGTACATAAGAACCAAAAATATTACAAAGTTTTTACCCAAACTTTCCTGACCTGGACAAAAAAATAATAATTAAAAAATCAATGAAATAGAATGAATTAACTGACATCCAACCAAATAATAAAAATGATTTATTTTTGACAACCTTTAGTAAATATGAATTGGGAGAAAATATTTAATGAGTATGCTTGGGAAAAATGACTTCCAATTTGGCAGAAAAGGAATTTGGAATTAGTTCTTATACTAGAAATTCCAATGAATTCCAGCTGATGAAAGGATTAAACCTACTTGAAAGAAAAAAAAGCAGATGAGAATTTTTCCCAGGAATGTTACCTGTGCTGACTAAGAATAATTGCATTTCTATAAGAGTTACTTTTTTTTTAGTCTCTTGCTTTTGAACTGAGAGAGTTGCCAAGAACTTTAGTCCAGAGCAGTGCTGTCTAGCAAAGCAGTATCCATTGGGAAGAAAGCCCAGTGAGAGCAGTACAAGGACATCACTAGAAAGAAGCGTTCCACACCTAATGCTAGAGGTGAACCATTGTCCCTATATGAATGCCCTGCCATATGTGGTCCCTATGTGTATTCACCCTTCCTACTAATAATATATTTGTGGGAGATTACAATTCAGGTATTTTGAGGGAACTTGTGTCTAAAAGCAACTCCCTTCAAGACTAAGTTCATCCCCATTCCCACCAACATCATTCATTAACCATCCACTGCCATCAGAGAAGATGAGCTAGCTTAGTCAAACTAGCAAACTGCACTGAGGGAGAAATGAAAGAAAGTATATTCCAAACAGGCCAAACACTCATGTTCCCTCAGACTTGATAGTGCCTCATTTTGTCCCAACATTGAACCTGAACTAAGAGTTGCCTTTGTCTAGTGAACCTCCCCTGTGAGATGGGAGTGGTGGTCCCCCAAGCACTACAACCTCAGTAGTATAATAAATGTAATAGAAAAACTATAAAGAAATTAAGATACAATTATGGGGAAGACGTAAGGAACCGAAGTTCAAAACTAAATTCTGCTACGTAAGACCTAACTCAAGTTGCACTGATGTAACTTTATTTTCTTCATTTTTAAGATGAGAGAGTTGGGAGGACCTAAAGGTCCTAAGGTTCCTTTCCATTCTAGCAATATAATCCTATGATCTCTGATCTCATGATCTTTATCATACATTACAAATACAAAAAAAAAAAGCACAAACAGAAGAGTGGAGTACTAACTTTAATCATATGAGGAAAACTAAATAATGAAAGGACAACCTCAAGGGAACTTGAAAGAATAGACCTTTTATGCATGAAAATGAATTAATTTAAAGTAAACAGCTACTAAGCAAGTGAGTCGTTGTCAAATATAGTGTGTGGGACAAATGCCACTTAAATAAATTTCGGAGATCTCTCAAGGTATGAAGAGAAGGCTTTATGGGCCACAATCAGAGAGATTGAGGCAAAAGTGAAAAGTTCAAGAATCACATTTATCCTAACTTGATCCCCCCCCCAACTGACCCACCCTCATTAATGAGAAATGTGGTCTTACAATCTAAACACAAAACTACCCTAGGGAAAGGGGCATGGAATTCGAACAAAGCAAACTAATCTAGGGAAAAGAACATAAAATTCAAACTGAAACCAGATTATCTCTTTATTCCCAGGAATTAAATGATTCTCCAGACATCAACAGAGAAGATGAAGTCAGCTGACTCTTCAACAATTATCCCAGAAGTTTGCTTTGTCAAGGGAGGAGGGGCACATAGCTAACCAGATTCAATCTGTAATATTTTACTGAAGAAATCTGAAAACTTTATCCCACACAATAGTACTATACTAAATATGTTATTATGTGATGTTATAAATGAATGAAAGAAAAACCTGCTAGAGTGAGAGAAAATTGTAGATGTTATTCATGAACCTTGCAAGATATGGTTACCTCACTTGGCATGAGGTAAGAGATGGCCTTGGAACATCTGATAATTTATAGTCTTCAGAAACTCTTTCCTCTCCCTCTTGGTTTTTCATAGGCTCTCATCCCCCCCCACATCACAGGACACATGATATGCTGATGAACCCTAATCATCACAGGGGGTGTGTGGGTTAATATTCAATTATCTAATTGCACAAACTCAGTTGCATTAGGTCAAGATCTCTAGGTCACTCTTGACCAGTTGAGAACTGGTTTTGGGTTTGCCATCTGTGGAATGGGATTAGGAAAATTCTCCCAGTTTTGTGATTGACTGGGCCATTCCCCTTTGTTATAGATTCCCTAAGGGCCCCCCTCCACACCCATGAAGACCAACACCCTAAATTCCCCACAGGTGAGAAGGGGCAAGGTTAGGAGGCCTTCTTCTTATCTCCTTTTCCCACCTCTCGATCACACAGTTAAATTAGAACAATGGGGTCTCTTTCCTTCCCACCAAGGCTAACCACAACAGTACTGCATTATTGAATAAATGTGTTACTGGAGGGGGAAACTGAGGAGAAAACAAAATTCAAAGTTCAGAGTGTCAATATTGCAAGATTGCCAAAAATATAGATTCTCTCTTCAGGGGATCATTTCTGTCAGATATTTTGAGCCTTCTGAATCCATTGCTCATGACAGAGCTGCCATTCTGAAGTCTAACAATGTCAAAAGCACTCTATCCCATATAATATTTCCAATTGAATGACTGACTCAAACTTAGTATGTGCAAATTAAAACTCATCTTTTCCAATAAGTCCATACCTTTCTCTTCCTGCTTTCCCTGATTCTCTCAAGGGCACCATCACTCTTCAGATCACTCAAGTTTACAGCCTTAAAGACATCTTTGATCCTTTTCTCCTCCTCTCATCTAATTTTTAATTATTTGACAAGTTTTGTGGCTTCTACCTCTACAATATCATTCTCATCTACCCCTCCTCTTTGCATACAGTCACTTCCTTAATTCATATTTTCAATATCTTTTAATATGGATATCACAATCACTTCCTAAGTAGTATTGCCTCTAATCCCCATTCTTTCCAATACCTAATTTTCAAATCAACCTTCATAAAATCGAGGTCTGCTCTTTTCCCCGATAACTTCAGGGGTTCCCTCTAACTTCTAGGATATTATATAACCTCCCTGTTAGCATTTAAAGCTACTTCCAACTTATCTTTCTAGAGTGACTTCATATTACTCTCTCTCATAAACTCCATAATCCACCAAACTCTATTTCTACATACATAACATTAAATCTCCCATCTACATGCCTTTGTACAAGCTATCCAGCCATGAATTCCTTCTGTCTCTTCCAGCTTCCTTCAAGACTCTGCTCACTTGCTACCTGCTATACAAAATCCTATCTCATCTTTCACTTGTTAGTACTCTTCTTTCATCTCCAAATTACTTTTTCTTTGTTTAGTGTATTTATACACATTAGAATATAAACCTCTTGAGGGCAAAGACTGTTTCTTATTAAAATGTGGAGTAGAAACCCCCTAGCACTCAGACTTTACTATTAAAGTAAAAAAAAACAAAAGAAATGCATATTAGCACCATTTTTCAACCTTTAAAATATACAGTTAGCTGCTGAGACAGATGGAGAGAACAATTCATGTGGACCTGGAGAGATTAGTTAGCTATATTAGATGGATATGCCAAGATATAAGGATAGTAATAAAGACTATTATATATATAATCCATCCTTTTTAATATATAAATATTTTATTTGTTTTCTGATTATATACAATAGTAGTTTCCACCTATCATTTTTTGGTAAGGTTTTGAATTTTACAATTCACCCCCCCCCCAGAAGGCAATCTGATAATCTTTTTTTTAAATATAAATATTTTGTTTCCAATTATATACAATAGTAGTTTCTACCTATCATTTTTTGTAATGTTTTGAATTTTACAATTTGCCCCATCCTCCCTTCCCCCCCCACAGAAGGATATCTGATAATCTTTACTTTGTTTCCATGCTATGCATTGATCAAAATTGAATGTGGTGAGAGAAAAATCATATCCTTGAGGAAAAAAATAAAATATTAGAATGAGCAAAATTATATACTACATAAGCCAACTTTTTTTTTTTTTAAATTGAAGGTAATAGATTCTAGTCTTTGTTTAAACTCCACAATTCTTTCTCTGGATACAGATGGCATTCTCCACTGCAGGTACTCTAAAATTGACCCTGATTATTGCACTGATGGAATGAGCAAGTTCAATAAGGTTAATCATCACCCTAATGTTGCTGTTAGGGTGTTCAGTGTTCTTCTGGCTCTGCTCATCTCACTCAGCATCAGTTCATGCAAGTCTTTCCAGGCTTCTCTGAAATCCCATTCCTCCTGGTTTCTAATAGAACAACATATATATATATATACCACATAACATACATATACCACATATTGTCCAGCCATTTCCCAATTGATGGACATTGACTCGATTTCCAATTCTTTGCTACCACAAACAGAGCTACTAAGAATGTTTTTACCCTTTTTCATAATCTCTTCAGGATGCAGATCCAGTAGTGGTATTGCTGGATCAAAGGGTATGCAAATCTTTATTGCTCTTTGGGCATAATTCCAAATTGCTCTCCAGAAAGGTTAGATCAGTTCACAGCTCCACCAATGTATTAGTGTCCCAGATTTCCCACATCCCTTCCAACATTGATCATTGTCCTTTCTGGTCATATTGGCCAATCTGAGAAGTGTGAGGTGGTACCCCAGAGATGCTTTAATTTGCATTTTTCTAATCAGGGATGATTTAGAGCAATTTTTGATATGACTATAGATAGCTTTGATTTTCTCATCTGTAAATTTCCTTTGCATATCCTTTGACCACTGGTCAATTGGGGAATGGCTTGTTATTTTATCAATTTGACTCAGATCTCTATATATTTTAGAAATGAGTCTTTTGTCAGAAATACTAGTTAGAAAAATTGTTTCCTAATTTACTACATTTCTTTGATCTTGGTTACAATGGTTTTGTATGTACAAAAGTTTTTTAATTTAATGTAATCAAATTTATCTAGTTTGTTGTTAAAGATATTCTCCATCTCTGGTCACAAAGTGCTTCCCTTTCCATAAATCTGATAGGTAAACTATTCAATCTCCTAGTTTGCTTATAATATTGTCTTTTATTTCTAAATACTGTACCCATTTTGATATTATCTTGGTATAGGGTGTGAAATGTTGGTCTAATCCAAATTTCTGCCAAACTAATGTCCAATTTTCCCAAAAGTGTTTTTATTGAAGAGAGAGTTTTTATCCCAGAAACTGGACTCTTTGGTTTATCAAACAGCAGATTACTATAATCATTTCCTGCTGTCTCTTTTGCACCATCTATTCCACTGATCCACCACTCCGTTTCTAAGCCAGTACCATACAGTTTTGATGACTGATGCTTTATAATATAATTTTAGGTCTGGCAAGGCTAAGCCACCTTCTTTTGCATTTTTTTCATGAAATTCCTTGATATTCTTGACTTTTTGTTTCTCCATATGAATTTGGGTGCAATTTTTTTCTAGCTCTTTAAGGTAATTTTTGAAGTTTGGTAAGGCACTAAATAAGTAGCTTAATTTAGGTAGAATTGTCATTTTTATTATATTGGCTTGGCCTACCCAGGTGCATTTGATATTTGCCCAGTTATTTAAATCTGATTTTATTTGTGTGAAAAGTGTTTAATAGTTGTTTTCTGAAGTAACTTTAAATGGAATTTCTCTTTCTAGTTCTTGCTGCTGTATCTTGCTAGTAATATATAGAAATGCTGAGGATTTATATTTATATCCTGTGACTTTGGTAAAGTTGCTAATTGCTTCTAGTGGTTTTTAGATGATTTTTTAGGATTTTCTAGGTATACCATCATGTCATCTGCAAAGAGTAAGAGTTTTGTTTCTTCCTTCCCAATTCTAATTTCTTCAATTTCTTTTTCTTCTCTTATTGCTAAAGCTAACATCTACCACAATATTGAATAGTAGTGGTAATAACATTCTCTAGCTTATCCCCATTGCATATAGATATTGCTTATCATTCTAAGGAACAATCCATTTATTTCTATGTTCTCTAGTGTTTTTAATAGAAATGGGTACTCTATTTTGTCAAAGGCTTTTTTCAGCATCTATTGAGATAATCATATGATTTCTGTTAGGTTTGTTGTTGATATAATCAATACTAACAGTTTTCCTAATATTGAACCACCCCTGCATTCCTGGGATAAATGCTGCTTGGTCATAGTGTATTATCCTAATGATAACTTATTGTAATCACTTTTCTAGGATTTTATTTAAGATTTTTGCATCTATATTCATTAGGAAAATTGGTCTATAATTTTCTTTCTCTGTTTTGACTCTTCCTGGTTTAGGTATCAGCACCTTATTGGTGTTATAGAAGGAGTTAGGTAGCCTTCCTTCTGCATCTATTTTTCCAAAGAGTTTATATAGAATTGGAACCAATTGTTCCTTAAATGTTTGATAGAATTCACTTGTGAATCCATCTAGCCCTGGAGCTTTTTTCTTAGGGAGTTCAATGATAGCTTGTTGAATTTCTATTTCCAAGATAGGGTTATTTAGGTATTTAATTTCCTCTTCATTTAACCTGAGCAACTTATATTTTTGTAAATATTCATCCATTTCACTTAGATTATCAAATTTATTGGCAGACAGTTGGGCAAAATAGTTCTGAATTATCACTTTAATTTCCTCCTCATTGGTAGTGAGTTCACCTTTTTCATTTATGATACTTATAATTTGGTTTTCTTCTTTTTTCTTCTTTCTTTTTTAAAATTAATCAAAGGTTATCAATTTTATTATTTTTTTCATAAAACCAACTCTTGTTTTTACTTATTAGCTCAATAGTTTTCTTGCTTTCAGTTTTATTAGTTTCTCCTTTAATTTTTAGATTTTCTAATTTGGTATTTAATTTGAAGTTTTTAATTTGTTCTTTCTCTAATTTTTTCAGTTGCATGTTTAGTTCATTAATTTCTTTTTTCTCTATTTTATTCCTGTAAGCATTTAAAAATATAACATATCCCCTAATAACTACCTTGGCTATTTCCCATAAGTTTTGGTATATTGTCTTGTTATTGTCATTATCTAGGATGAAATCATTAAATCTTTCTATAATTTGTTGTTTGAGCCACTCATTCTTTAAAATGAGGTTATTTAGTTTCCAATTAGTTTTAGGTCTATCTCTCCATGGTCCATTATTGCATGTGATTTTTACTGCATTATGATCTGAGAAGGAAGTATTCATTATTTCTGCCTTTTTCCATTTAATTATAAGGTTTTTATGTCCAATTCATGTTAAGTTTTTGTGTAAGTACCATGTACCGCAGGAAAAAAAAGTATATTTATTTTCTATCCCTATTCAATTTAAATTTTTAAGGCAAGGTCACACAGCTAGGCAATTATTAAGTGTCTGAGGTTGGATTTGAACTCAAGTCAGTTCTCCTGATTCCAGGGCCAGTGCTCTATCCACTCTGCCGCCTAGCTGCCATTTAATTTTATCCAAAGGTCTATCACATCTAGGTCTGCTAACATTCTATTTACCTCCTTAACTTCCTTCTTGTTTATTTTATGGTTAGATTTATCTAAATCTGAGAGGGAGGTTGAGGTCTCCTACCAGTAGAGTTTTGCTGTCTATGTCTTCTAGTAACTCATAAGCTTCTCTAAGAATTTGGATGCTATAGCTCTTGGTGCATACATATTTAGTAATGAAATTGCTTCATTGTCTATGGTACCTTTAGGAGGATATAGTTTCCTTCATTATCTCATTTAATGAGATCTATTTTTTTTTTTTTGCAAGGCAAATGGGGTTAAGTGGCTTGCCCAAGGCCACAAGGCTAGGTAACCTAGCCACCCCTAATGAGATCTATTTTTGCAGCTGCTTTGTCTGAGTAAAGGATTGCTACCCCTGCCTTTTTCACTTCAGCTGAAACAAAATATAGTCTTCTCTAATCTTTTAACTTTTACTCTATGTGTATCTCTCTGCTTCAAATAAATTTCTTATAAACAGCATATTGTAGGATTCTGGTTTTTAATCCAGTCTGCTATTTGCTTACATTTTATGGTAGAGTTTATCCCCTTCACATTCAAAGTTATAATTACTAACTCTTTATTGCCCTCCATGCTTTCTTCCCTCTATTTGTAATTTTCTCCTTTTTCACTTTATCCATATTCCCCAGTATTTTGCTTTTGAATACCACCTCCTTCAGTGTTTTTGCCCCCTTATATCCTATCCCCTTCCCTTTTCTTTCCCCTTTCCCTTTGCCCCTTCTTCCCTCCCTGCCTTCTGTTAGTTTCTGTTTTTCTCCCACCTCCCCATCTCCCCTTTTAATTTTATATGAGAGGTAAGATAAGTTTCTTAACTTAACTGAATGTGTGAATGTGTGAATGTGTGAATGTGTGTGTGTGTGTGTGTGTGTGTGTGTGTGTGTGTGTGTGTGTGTTAATCCTTCTTTGGGCCAAATCTGATGAGAGTAAGATTCAGGGGGTTCTTACCTCCTCCCTTCTTTCCCTATTGCAATAGGTCTTTTGTACCTCTTCATGTAATGTGATTTACCCTTTTTAATCTCCTCCATCCTCCTGTCTCTTTACTGCCCCCCCCATTTTAAGGGAATATTGTTTTTAAATCATTCTGTCAGAATCAGGGACAAGTCATGAGTGTCCATTACTTCTGGCTTAGTTTATTCTCTCTAAGACAGTTACAATTCTCAAAAGTTATGAAAATCTTTCTCCCAGGTGGGGATATAGCCTGTTTCATCTTATTGGATAGCAGTTTTTTTTTTCCTTTTCCCCTTTTTATCTTTTCATGTGTCTCTTCAGTCTCCTGTTTGAAGTCCAAATTTTCTATTTAGTTCTGGTCTTTTCATCAGGAAAAGTTGGAAGTCTCCTATTTTGTTAAATATCCATCTTTTCCTCTGGAAGAGAAGGCTCAGTTTTGCTGGATTTGCATTCCAAGCTCTCTTGCTCTTCAGAATATTGTGTCCCAGGCCTTTAGACCTCTTAATGTTGATGCAGGCAGGTCCTCTGTAATCCTTACTGTGGCTCCTTGGTATCTGAATTGTTTCTTTCTGGCTGCTTGCAGGATTTTCTCTTTTATGTGATAGTTCTGGAATTTGTTCACAATATTCCTTGGTGTTTTCATTTTGGGATTTCTTTCAGGAAGGGAGTGATATATCCTTTCCATAACTATTTTGCCCTCTGGTTCCATGATTTAGGGCAATTTTTCTTCACTAAGTCCTGAAATATTGCTCTAGGCTTTTCATGTCCTCAATGTGTTCAGAAAGCCCAGTGATTCTTAAATTGTCTTTCAAGGATCAGTCCTCTAGGTCAGTTGTTTTGCTGATAAGGTGTTTTACATTTTCTTCAATTTTTTCTATTTTTTTTTTTTGGTTTTGTTTAACAGATTCTTGTTGTCTCATGAAATTATTAGTTTCCAGAGATTCTATTTTTTTTAGAGAAGAATTTTCTTCATTTACCTTTTGCAGTTCCTTTTGCAATTGATCAATTCGATTTTGAAAGAGTTTTCCATTTGCCCAATTGTGGTTTTGAGAGAATTTTCTTTCTGCACTTATCCAGTTGTATTTTCCAAGGATTTGTTTTCTTCTTGCAAGGTGTTAATTTTCTCTTGCATTTCTTTTCCAAATTTTTCCAATTGATTTTTAAACTCCTTCCTGATCTCTTCTAAGAAGTCTTTCTGGGCTGGAGACCAATTCATATTCTCCTCATAAGTTCTAGTTCTCTCTGAGTTAGGGTCTTTGTTTTCAAGGTAGCTTTTGATGAACCCCTCTTTCTGCTGGCTTTTCTTCATTTTCCTAGGATATTGTGTTGGGGAAGGGACTGGTTCACAGGTTTGGTGTTGAAATCTCTAGAGGCTTTGCTCACTGGCCTCAGTAAGTCCAAGGGGGCAGGCCAGTAGAGGATGATAGATGCTTTCTCTGGAGTTTCTGTGACCTTCATTTGTGGCCCACTCCCTAGGCCTGGGGGTGGGAGGGGCAGCAGGGTCTGGATTATCCTCAAACAATGTGGGCTGGGCCCTCTGGCAATATAATTAGTCTTCTTATTCTTCACTCAGTACCAAGAGAGATCTGCCCACACCTGAGACTGGGAGGGATTTGCCCCTCCCCCTTAACTGTTTTTGTTCTGGGAAGAGTCACTTTCTCCCACAGGAGTGGGGGAAGAAGACTCAAATGGAAACATGGGGACTCCACTGAAAATACAGGGTTCATGGCCCTAGTCTTCCAGACCAGCCAAGCTGACTGTATTAATGTCTAGCTGTACTCAGGAACTCTCCCTCTAGCCTCACTGGAACTCTCCTGCCCACTGCTCACATAGCCAAAGCTTCCATGGCTATTCTCAGGTTAGTGCTATCCCTCACCCCACCACCCCTGCACTGGCTTTCTACAATGGCTCACCCATGCTCCCCTGAGACAGACCTTGTAGGTAGATGTTCTACTAGTTTCTTTTTCTATGTTTAAATTCTGTTAAAAGGCTTAATTCATATTAGTTACAAGGGAAAGCCAGGAGAATTTAGGACAGTGCCTGGCATATTTCTGCTATCTTGGTCGCTAATCCTTCCTTCATGGAAAAGAACCCATACCAAATGAGGACAATTGCTCTTCATTTGTGTTGCTAAATTGTAAATTGTGTATATCCAGGCTAGTAGATTGTAGATATACTAGTTGGCCTGATCCAAACTCAGTATTAATATAAGTTGGAAGGATGATAGATAGATAGATAGATAGATACTTGTATGAAGTGGGAGAGTTTTATTGAATGCCTAAAGGTTTAGATAAAGTTCTATTTCTTTATTGTCTAAATCTTCTTGTATTTTATTGGCTTAGGGGCTTGCCAGAGAAAGTGTTCCTTTTCAGGAGAGCTAATTATTTAGATCTTAAGGTTCTTTAAGTTCTCCTGAGCACAGTTAAAAGACAAAATTTGTGGGTAGTCCCTTCTCCTAATGTTAAGATTATGGAAATGAAGAAACAAATACAGTGTGATAGTTGAAATAAACAGAATTTAGGAAGGACAATAATAAAAACTGATATTTTAAAGTTATTATTAAAAGAAATTCTTAAAAAAACCCTAAAATTTCTGGGTTATAAATTAATCATGGGGAAATTTGATTTTTTTGACCAAAAGTTATCTATTTTGTTAATTCACAGAGTGGTCCACATAGCAAAAGATTTCTATTACCTTAATTTAAGATCTTTTTAAAAATGATATTAAAAATTTAGTAATACCACCCTTACTAAATTCATCAAGCTCTGTCTAGTGGAGGGGTGATTCTCTTTCCCCATATCCCTCAATTGCTAATGGCAACCTTGGGACAAAGGCACATTTTAGTTGCATGTAATCTTATCTCCATGACCTAAGAGATGGAAGAGTAAAACAGTGACTGAATCTCTCAAACATCAGGGCCTTGGAGAGGAAAGAACCATGAGGCATAAAATCCTACATTGAGAAAGAAGGAGCTACTAGACATTGAATTCTGAAGCCCATACTTCCAGAGAGGAGGAGGGATTTCTAATTATCTTCATTCTTAGAGAGAAGGTCAAACATATGCCCCTGTATTTGAAAGAATACAAGGTTCCAAGCCATGATATGGAGGCACAGAAGTCTGACTTTTAACTCCAACTACTGTCATTGTGAAAACACAGTTGCTTTACTGGAGTAAATGAAAGCAATAATTGCAACTTCTGGTTAATTTCTCTTCTGGTAGTACTAGAAGACTAAATCTATGTTTCATTCAAAGGTAAGAGTAACCAGAATATGAGGAATTGCCTCTGCAGAACCCTCAATTCAATTTCCTTCTGAGGTGGAGTTCAAATATTTAGAGTAGTAATAAAAAGTTGAAAGATTATTTTGAACTCACCAGAAATAGGAGGAGAATTGATTATTTATGAGCTACTGTCAGTTCTTATGTTTTATATTTTCTTCAAGGTGAAATAAAGGCTACCTGATATCCATTATTTTTAAGTGCTTACACAAGAACTAGAAACCCTTTTATCCTCATCAATATAGGTCTACTCTAGGTGACCTAAAGTGAGTCAAAGAGATACAAATTGTGGGACAATCTCATAAGATCAAACTTGGTTCATGTAACCTCAGCACTTAGGGCAGGAGTGTATCTCAAATACAGTTAATTGTTTATACAACTAAACCTGCCTACCAACAAAGACTTTAGAATAAACCTCTCAACTAGGTTCTTTAAAGACATCAGTCTTTAAAATAATTGCTAATCTCTTTCATAAAATTCAGTGTTTGGTGTTCTATTGTCAAATCATTTTAGTAGCCTGAAAAACTTGCTTTTCAATTGAATTGAAATTATTGTTTATTTCTCCATCTTGGTCCATGGGAAATTGAATGACTTTTGTATATTTTTTTAATTTCCTTTTGTATGTCTTTTATTATCTTTTGTAGTAGGAGAAGTTCTGTCTGCTTTTCTTTTATTTTAGGGACACAGAACTGAGTACAGAGAAGTTTATTGGACCATGCTCTGGGTCTAATTTGTTTTTGTATGTTCTAAGTGTATTGGGGTGAGCATATCCACTTTTTAGTCAAATGACTTGGGGTTAATCTAGATTTGACACTGACTTAGGGAAGATGTGGGTTAGGCAGCTGAATGGATGAAAGTCCACCTAGATTTAAAGGATTTAGTGATAGGGATGAGAGACAAGGACAAAGACAGCAAGTCTCAGCTCTATGGCTTTGTGGCAGTAGAGTAGAGGAAGTCATAATTTGAAGATCAGGAGCAATTAGGGAAGCTTACAACACTATGCATGCAAGAAACAATTATATTTATGTATTCACACTAATTCCTATTTTGTATGTTATGATAGATAGAAATGGCTGTGAACACTTAAAAGCATGTGGGACAGTCTTTTTTCTCCCTTCTTCACAGGAAACTAATAAGACATGGGCCTTACTGAAAAGAATAAACATAATCTTTTCACTGTGCTGTATATTTTCAGATGGATTTCTTTTTTTTTTTTTAATAATAGCAGCAGTTTTGGGGAATGACAGACCTTTTCCAATGACTAGTCATTACCAAAAGTGTTTAATTACCAGGACCATGAGGATAAGTAGGTCTAAGAACCAAACTCTTTGGTCTGGATGAAACTTTTTGCTGAGAAAATTAATTATCCATAAGGTGGGAGAGAGGATGATGTATGGATGTATTGCCCAGCACCCAAACCCATTACTAAAAGAATAACATGCCTGCTGGCCACAAAGGGCTTTTGGGGAACCCCCAATATTTCAAGAGATATCAATAACTGTTGCTATAATGAGGTTTTGGCCAGATAGAAGAGTGATGTGGAATAAATAGCTATGTGATACATAGTGACCATAGCTGTTGCTGTGGAGACCAATGAAGGCAGCAGATGCTCCTCTACTGAAGCAACTTTAGGAAAAATTGAAGGATCAGTTATAGCCTAGCATAAAAGCACACATGCACATATAGATCGACACTACAGCAATTGAGAGAAATCTTTCTCTCCCAGCTCCCTCCTTTTTTGTCTGGTGCTGCACCATTATAAACTGAACTCGAGATTTCATCCTTGTTGATCTTTTCTTGGACTTTATTGTATCTTCTGGTTTTGATCCAACTTTTATTTCAGACAAACCTCTTGCTTCTGACCCTTTAAACTTCATGACTTATCTGTTTAATTCTTGATCTTTTCTTGTTCTTGTTGCACAATTCTGACCTTTAGCTATATAAGAATTCTTAGCAACAACACCTTTCTCATTTCTCCAGTTCCGGTCTTTGATGGACCCCAGCTAACCAAGAGAGTGTCTGTTGAGCTTACAATTTTCTCTAAAATTGCTTTTATATGGGGAATGCAGCTGGAGTCTCCTTTTCCGTTTTCCTCTCTCATAATTATAGCTGCTTTTCATCTTTACTATGACCAGAGGAAATTAATATCAGCTTGGAATATATTTGAGATTAAAAGGTAACCTGAAGGGGCAGATAGTTGGTGCAGTGGATAGAGCACTGGCCCTGGAGTCAGGAGTACCTGAGTTCAAATGTGACCCCAAACACTTAATAATTACCTAGCTGTGTGGCCTTGGGCAAGCCACTTAACTTCATTTGCCTTGCAAAAACAAGGTAATCTGCCTGCCTGTAGAAGACTTTCAAGAGTTTAGGAAACGAAGATCATTGGCTCTCCTGGCTCCTGGTTTCCAGAGAATTCTTGTTGAGTTTCTGGACTCTTTAAGTGTCTAAGGGAGTGGTCTCTGTGGAGAGGGAGAGAAAGCCTCTTGAAAACCTGCCCATACTTTGAGGAGTCACTGCCTTGAGCATGTCCCTGATCCTGGATGGTCTCCCAAGATTTCTGGAATTTTCCTTTGGACAACATCAGGGACTCTTCCCTTTTGATTGAGCTGAATAGTGTGCTCTCAGAGGAAAAGCTCATTCAGTCTTTAAACTGTCTGGTATAGTCTAATCTGTATAACTTCTCTGATTTCTGTTTGTTCTTGGTTTTAATAAATAGGTTCATTTGCTATTTATTATGCATGATGGTCTTTATGTAACTGGCATTTTGTGGAAAGGGAGACTTAGAGCCTTTGAACATATAGTTTGGGGTTACTCCTTTCCCAGTAAAGGAATAGTAATCAGTTTGAATAGTAATAGTAACAGTAATCAGTTTGAACTTAAAATCATTCCCATAAATTAACAATATTTAAAGGAATGAATGAATATCATTCTAGCCCAATACTCCTTCATGGAGGAGATGAGAGTACAGCAGCTAGCCTCATGGCCCTCAATCTTTTCTTCCCCTTCAGGCATGGATCAGTCTCTGTTGTAGAAGGTTGGGCAGAGAAAACTCTAGAACTTTTTATTCACTCCTCTGTTTGAGCCACTTCTAGATAGCCCTTATGTACTCACCAAATCTGCATGGGCAACACACACACACACCTTACACAAAGAATTTTTGGTAGTTAACTTAAGAATAGGTTGCTCCTAAATACAGAATGATTCTTATCCATAGAGTTGGTTTTTGTATAGATTTGTCTGGGGAATAGATACTTCTTTCCCTATGTACCTTCCCACTCAAAGATTCAATGATATAATGATGTAGGATTTCTGTGATATTTGTGTGTGTGTGCCAATTATTAGAATAAGTAGCCTATTATACCTATATAATGACTAATAGGTCATTTAATGCTGTCTTGGGCAGAAGTAAATTATATTGCCTCTTTTTAAATGTACATACAAATGTCACACATCAGTGATAAAGTGGAGGCCATGATTGGGTATACATAATCTCTCTACTCTGTGGGAGAGAATGAATGGTTTAATGAAATTTCAAGCTAGGTTGGCCATATGATCAATATTATCTTCATATTTCTCTGTCTTGTCCTTTTCCTGTTTCTCAGCAGAGAAATAGGTATTCACAACATTTGAAAAGCAAAAAATACCATGCAATGAATCTTAAATATAAAACACCAAGTTAGAGTCAGAAACAATTAGTCACAAGTGGGTAGAAAGCAATGGGACAGGAGTCTGCTTAGTGAATAGCTTTACAGATTGTAAGGCATTCATTTAAAAAATGCAAATATAGTGAAATCGATAACCAAGAAGCAACTAATGAATCATTATTTATCTAGTTGTATTTGGCATTACCCTGCCATCTATTTCAAGGTAAGAGTCAATCTCATTTACCACTTGATAGTTTTGAAGGAAAAGGAGACAAACTCTCTAGCGTGATGATATTTCAAGTTAGGATGAACCTTTGGCTCAGACCCCTTAATCTCTAAAATCCCTTAAGAGCCCCTACTTGGAAATTGGTTGCAGGCAATATCAATTACATCTGTTTAAGTGGACAAATTTAATTACCACAGAACAGCAATTGATTTTTTAATTACAACTGATTGCTCTGTGGGTATCTTGGTGTGCAGATTGGTACATTTTGATTCTCTAATGTAATCAATTTATTAATTAGTCTAAAGATTGGCAGGAAAGGTAGAGAGATTTATTTTCTTTTTTCCCTGTCCCCTGGGTACATTAAAGGCTATAAACCATGGCCACAATATCCCACAAATAAAGCACAAACTAGATTGTATACAGATCCTTTGGCATTTTTTTTCTCAATTCATATTTTTTGGACAATTTCCTAGACTGGGGCAATACTTTATGCTTCCTAATTAATAAGGCAGTCCTTGCTGTATTATCTACTCTTGTGCATTGGGCTTTAACCTTTTTATCTATTCAAGGCTATAGTGATAGTTGACAGCAAACGAGGCCTTGGTGATAATGAAAATTGGAAAGGGACATGGATTGGGAATGTAGACATCTGAGTTCTTGTTCTCAGCTTCATCACTACAAATTGAGTGGTATAAATTCTATTCTGATATATTCATTAATAAAATAAGTATTATAAACTCATAAATTTAAACCTGAAAGAGACCTTAGAAAGAATATAACCATATATAATATATATTATGTCTCATTAATCAACTTCTTGATAGACATTTAATATGTCTACTATATGGCATTCTGCTAAGGTGCTGGAGATACAAAAACATGAATGAAACAGCTCTCCTTGAGAAATTTACAAAAGGAGAATCAATATGTGTACATGTTAGTAGATAAGAAAGATATATTAGATAATCTGGGGTGGAGGTAGAGGGACTGGCAATTGAGTATGGGGAATCAAAAATGGCTGAGCTTTGAGGGAAATAGGGAATTCTATGAGGAAGAGATGAGATGGGAGTTTTTGCCAATTTCCCACTGTGAAGAATCACTCTCTGACCTGGGAATGCAGGTGTAAAAGGAAAATAGAGATTTATTAAAGGAAGTTACAACACAAAAGAAAGTAATAGGAAAGTTGAGAAGAGATTAAAGAAAAGCCACATGGGAGGCCAGCTGCCAGGCTCAGCAGAAGTCTGGAAAGGGGGAGGGGAGGGGAGGAGAGGGGAGAGGGATAGACAGAAGCAGGAAGCCATGAGGCTTGGCTTAACCAGGCCACATGATGAAGCCCACAGTGCTCCAAGCGGATTAAGGAAGAACCAGAGACGGCTCTGTCCTTTTGGATGGGAGCCTGGAAGAAACAAGAGAGCTTGGAAGGTGTGGTGCTTCCTATTAAATACCCTTCTGGGTAGGCTGGACAGAGGGTGGTGCTTAGGAGTGGTCCTACACCTTGGAGCTAGGTATCCCCCAATGGCAAACCATGTACTGGTCCTTTCTGTCCCTTCAACATGTCACTTCCTGCCTGCCAGCATCCAGGCCAAAGTTAAGGAAAAGGGAAAACAGGGAGAAGATACAAACATCAATGTCCAAGGGAGGCAGAATCTCAAAAGCAGGAACTTCCACCCATTTAACAGATTTTGTCTACATCAGGAGTACACAGGCTGCCTTTAAGTAGCTTATATGAAAGTTCTTAGTATAAATACACACACACACACACATTTAGCAGTGGGTGGATTGGGAGGAATATGTTGTTCAGGTGAGCTAGGCAGACAATCACTTACTTGTTCCCATCCTCATAGGGGAAGAAGGATCCCCTCCTTTCCAGCTACTCTCCTACCTCTCCCTGCTAGCAAGACTTTTTTCTTAAGCACTCTTTCCATTCTTTACCTCTAGAGGAGAGGTTTTCCTTTCAAACTGGTCACTGAAAATAATGAGGTGGCCAATAACCTACTTCCTAATGCCAGTCAACTCATCACAGCCTCTCTCAGCAGAACTCACTAGTTTACCTAGAATGATCTCTCAGTTTCTCTCTTGATTCTAGGAAGTTAAAAAAATGATTCAGAAATTGTTTTTTGTTTGCTTCATGTCCCTAGCCAGAAAATTCTCACTCTGGCAGAATAACACATTTTTTAAATCTTTCTTTTTCTCCCCCTCTCCCCCTAGTCATTATTTTCTCTGCTGCATTTCAAAAATGAAACATATAGGTCAACAATGTATTGATTAATTTCCCTTAATTAATTAATTATTTTCCCTTTAAACTGATTTCAAAGCCAAAGTGAACAGGAAGGTAAAAACTTTAAAGGAACAGAAATAATTTATGGGGGGTTTTTTTGGCAAGGCAATAGGGTTAAGTGACTTGCCCAAGGTCACAGTTAAGGTAATTATTAAACATCTGAGGTCGGATTTGAAGTCAGGGCCTCCTGACTCCAGGGCCAGTGCTCTATCCACTGAGCCACCTAGCTGCTTCAGAAATAAATTTTTTGGAACAGTATAAACTCTCTTGGGAGAGAGAAAGAAAGGGGAGAAGTGGAATGAGAAAATCATCATCCTGAGTCTTCCTTCTGGATGTAATTCAGTTAAGAATTTGCTCTGATATGTGTTGTAACTCTGAAATCTAGTGCTGCTGACCTCTTACATGGCAATTCCTTTCCACAGTTCTCCATCACAATTTTGCCCAACTATTGTAGCAGTTTTGGCTTTCTGTGGCTCCTCACTGTGACTACCACCAAGTCTTGAAACTCCTTAGGATAGAAAGGTCTCAGCTTATTAAATCTAGTCACATCAGTCCAGCATCAGGGTAAAGGAATGAATTCTAGGAATTATTCTCAGCTGCAGTGGGTTACTTAGACAAGTCATTTAATGGCATCAACTCTGCATTTCATTTTCCCCATATATATAACCCACAAATTTAAAAGGATAGTAATATTTTAATTGTATCAATTCTGAAAAGAAGCAGGAAGTTTTTTTGATGTCACTTAATTTACCTAATCCTCAATTAACCACATTTGCAAAATGAAAGGATAGGATTAGAATCAAGTATCACACTTGGTTAGGGCTAGGGCTAGGGTTAGGGCTAGGTTTAGGGCTAGGGTTAGGGCAATGTTTAACAAAATAGATTTATAACATAGATAATGTTGATTTGTAGTTTTCTAAATCAGTATGTGGAATGCAGAGATTTGTTTTTCCTTGAATTTGACACAGCTAGATTAGATAAGGTCCCTTCAGTTGTGAATCTATAGTTCTATTATTTTATCTGATAAACACTTGGATTAACCCTTACCTCTCAAAAAATGTGCAGACATAACACATGCATGCTTTATATTAAATAATACAAAGAATACAGTTATGATTGACTGATCATTCTCAACCAAAAGTTGGACATTCCATAGGCACACCCTCAACAAAGTGAATGCATTGTACTCATAGAATAGCTCCTCAATCATTCTCCATCAACTTCACCACTAACCTTCAGTTTTTTAGTTCTCTCTTCCTCTTAATTTTTTTTATTTTTTTGCATACACTTTATACTTAATTACAAGTTCTATCTTCTTCTTAGAACATACCCTTCTTGAGGGAAGGATGATTGCATTTCCAGTCTCTATTAAAGAATCTGACTCTTAATGATGTGAAAATGGATTAAATTTCATTTAATTCTGGACCGGGGCAAAAGGAATCCTCCCTAGAGAATGAATGGAAACTCTTGGGGGCTGTAGGTATCTTCTCATTTTTGATTAGATTTAAATCTAGTATCTAGAAAAAAAGACAAGATAGCAGAATAACTCAACTCTGCACTTGGCATTATACTGATTTTTACATCCTCTCTGTCTACCTTGGCATCATGTTTAGGAACATTGTTTGAATGTTGCCATAACATTTTCTCAAAGGGCGCATTGTAGCTTAATATTATATTTGGCAACCAATCTGAAAAGACTGTATCTAATCCCACAAGCTCATTTTATTTGCATATCATTGTTAACCACTTTAGTATAGTACTTATCCAATGTGTCAGATTGTTACAATCTACTTAATGACTTAATGGATGAGATACATTGTTCTTAAATTCAATTAGACCCTTTGCACCTCTGGAGTTAAGGTCGTGACAGCATTTCCATTATATAAGTGCCTGGTTTTAGCAGTTTATAACTGAGCTATAAAAATTGGCTTCCGAATCAAATCTTAGCAACAAAGGTCACTGCCCAAGGGAGATATATTTTTTAATGACATCTTCTGGAATATATGGTTTTATGTGCATCCGCTGGCTATTTTTTTCCCCTTTTAAGAAGAAAATTTCATTAAGGTTTTAATAGGACAGAAGGGAAAACCTTTCTTTCCACTTGTCCCTTGCCTTTACAAGATTGTGCTCTTTTCTTGGATGAATGATGGGCACATCTTAGTTACTCAATTCTTTTAATCAATGTAGTTTAAGGACAATTTAACAAATGGGGGGGGTTATCCTCAAAAAGGAGGGATGTTAAGATATTAGTTTGTCTGAAGAAGGGAATGATATAGGCTACAGCAATAAAACAATTTTCTTTCTAATTGTTGATACATTTTTTAAAAGCCCTTTTAAAAAGGCTCATTTTCACTTTAAAATTTCAGCATTTCTCAGGACTTTGACCAGGATTCCTTAGGATAATATACTTAGAGCTAGAATACCCTAGAGGCCATCTGTTGCCATCTTTTATTTTTTTTAACAGATGAGGAAACAATGAAAAAGGAAATGATTTGTGTGATTACAGGTGACAAGTGGCAGAACAAAGCTTTGAACTCACTCCAAATTCAGTGCATTTTCCACTGTACCACAAGAGGGTGGCTTCCAAAAGCCTCTTGTGACCTTTGCAGCAACTAGGAATTTTTTGGGAAAGTAAATAATTTCAACAAATCTGTGAATTATCTTTCATTTTCAAGATCACAGACAGATTTTTCCCTTTGCAAAGTCAAAGCAATTTATGGAATGACTCCTTTTGATTCAATCACAAAATAATTAGTTTAATTTTTACCTAATCAAAGGCTAGTTTTGACTTGACCTAGTGGAGAAAAATACCCTCAAGAATTTGAAAGATTAATCTTACAAGCTGAAAGGGTGAAAACTGAAGCTCTGTCTTCTTCCCTCAGTATATAAGTGAGGCATACCATCACCTCCATGTTTCTGCTGATGACTATTCTGTGAGGTGCCCTATGGACCTTGTGCAGGCCCAGCTTCACTTGGTTATCTGGAAACTATTCATATGTGGGTTTTATGACCATGTGAACAGATGAACTGGTCAACAATAATGATAGGCCACTTTTTATAATGACAAAAATAACTGTCAGAATCAAGTAAATCTTTGCCTGAGGGAAAAAAGAAATTGCTCTATGTTACATGAACACTAAATTTGCCATATAACAAAGCTTTAGTTCTAACCTTTCTTTTCACTCTAATTTCACATTAATTCTGTTAAAATAGAAATTCTGAGAGACAAAGTTCCAAGCACAATCCATTTATTAGTGTAAGGCCAGCAATTACAAATAAATGGGGTCAATGATCTTTCTCTATGTATGACTGAAGACCTTGAGTGAGGGCTGACAGTCTTTTATAATAATTAGCAAGATGACAGAGCATAATAGATGTGCCTTCTTCTGATTGGCTATTGATGACATAATCAGAATTGAGATTATATTATTTGGACCTCCTCTTTTGAAAGCCCTTTAACTGCAGCCTTGTAACTTGATTCACAAGACAAAGGTTCTCAGATGTTGGGTTTAGTCTGCAGGTGATGGGAGTTGCTACAATAGCTTAAATTATGCTATTTGACCTTTTAGATTAATAAAGATTCCCAGGAAAATGGCTGATGAGTGGAGTTACAAAGGTGGAGGTAATTGCAGACAAAAGCTTGACCTCTTTTAGAATGTGGATGGTGGTGAAGCTTGCAAGCAAAAGGACCCCCAATTTTGTTATTCATTTGTTTCAATCATGTCTGACTCCTCATGGCCCTATTTGGGGTTTTCTTGGCAAGGATAGTGGAGTGGTTTTCTGTTAAGTCCTTGTTCGGACGCAAATATGTCGAGTCCTTTTTCTGGACTCCCTCAGTCTTTCCCCAGGCGAGTGTTGAGGGGATGGGAAAAAAGGAAGAAAAGTTCTTCCTTTGTACACCAAGGTCTCCAAGTGCTCTGTTTATTCACCAGAATACAAGTGCTTAAATATCCTTCCCAATACCTAATCCACTTCTACTCCCATGACATTTAGTAAAACAAGGTTCTGATGTTAAAAGGTACCACCGATGCTCAAAGTATTCCCACACAGAACAGTCCCTAACAGCTTTCCATTTCCTTCTTTAGCTTATTTTAAAAATAAGGAAACTGAGTCAGCATAGGATTAAGTGATTTTGCCTAAAGTCAATGCTTTCCCTCATCCCCACATTTCTTTGCAGCTGAGATGAAAATATGTATGTACACACACACACACACGTATGTATGTATAAATATATATAAGATGCAGCTAGAATAATGGATAAAGATCCTCCTTGGAATCAAGATCCCCCTTCTGACACACACTGGCTGTGGATCCTAAGTAAGTCATTTAAGCTTTGCCCCAGTCAACTCTCTAAGACTATAAGTTATAGAAAAAGTGACATTTGCAGCAATAGAGAGAGCCCCTTCATTGAGAGTTCCTTATCCCAATGAAATCGCAGGTCTAGTCCTCATATTTTATATTGACACATTTATTTTTCTCCCTCTTTCTTCCCTCCTTCCTCCTCCCCTGCAACATGAGTTCCTTGATGGCCGGGACTGCTCCATTTCTTTCTTTCTTTTTTTTTTGGGGGGGGAGCAAGGCAATGGGGTTAAGTGACTTGCCCAAGGTTGCCCAGCTAGGTAATCATTAAGAGTCTGAGGTAGGATTTGAACTCAGGTCCTCCTCCAGGGCTGGTGCTCTATCCACTGCCTCACCTAGTTGTCCTTTTTCTATTTATTTCATTGTTAACATCAGCACCCAGCATGGTATCTGACACAGGTGCACTTGCTTAATAATTGCATATTGAGTTGAATTACATTACAATTCAGTGGTTAAGCCCCCACCCCCAATTCAAAACTTTGGGTTGTTCCATTTGGAAACGTTCTGATACTTTGTTATTTCTACCAATGGCATAATGCAGATCACACTCATTCAACTACAATCTGTTGTTTTCACTATGCTATGATTCAGATAAAATCCCGGAACTGGAATGTCCTAGAGAAATCATCTGGCTCAGCCCTGGAATTTCTGGCACTTAAATGTCCAAATCACTCAGCACACATGATATCTATTCTTTTCTTGTACCATCCTGCTCAGTAAACTCCAATGGCTCCCTATTACCTATAGGATCAGATAGAAACTTCTTCCTTTTAAATTTTTATTTAAAACTTTTCACAATCTGGCTTCAATATACCTTTCCAGGCTTGTTTTATACAGTCTTCTTCAATACACTTTATACCCCATTCAAACTAACCTTCTTGCCATTTTTTCACACAAATTATTCCATCTTTGACTCCATCCATGCTTTGGACAGGCAGTCCTCAAACCAAAATGAGATCTCCCTCTGTCTCTGTTCCTCTGTCTCTCTCTGCCTGTCTCCTCTGTCTTCCTGTCTATCCCTCTGTCTCCCTCTGTTTCTGTGTGTGTGTGTGTGTGTGTGTCTCTCTCTCTCTCCCCCTCCCTCCCTCCTTCTCTCCACATCTCTCCTCTTCTCCTCTCTCCCCTCCCCTTAGAATTCTAGCCTCCATCAAAACTCAGCTCAAATGCAACCTCCAATATTCAGTTTCAGTTAAAATCAGTTCTCCTTCCTGTAAGACTTTCCCATTCCTCCTTAATTTTAGTGTTTTTCTCTGCCCTCACTTCAGTTTATCTCGTGCATATCTTGTTATAGCCAGCTAATGCCACCTCTGCCTAAATTTCTTACTTTTATTTATAACTTATATTTACACACATGTCACATATGAACTCCTTTAGGAAAGGAATGGTTTCATTTTTGTCCTTATCTCATCAGTCCCTATCACAATGACTGGCTTAGTAAATAATTGCTTGTTGGTTGTAGAATTTTAAAGACTAAGATTCCTCACAACTTCTCATGGTGGACCATTCCAATGTCCTGTACATAATAGTCAATAAGTATTTCCCAAATTGGATTGAATTTTACCAACCTGACAATCAAGAAGTTCTTCCTATGGATAGTTAAGATCTCTTCTACTTTAATTCTTGGTTCAATATTGGTAGAATACATAGTAAGACAAAGTCTTACTGCAGTTTTAAGTTATTAAAGCTTAAAGCTGTTAAAATTTAAACTGATTATTGCTTTATCCTTAGGTCTTTCTTTAATTTTCATCATTGAGAGCAATGAGGTATCTTAGAAAGAGTCCAAATAATGCATTTAATAAACCTATTGGCTATATTACTTTGGTTAGTCATTTAAGGTCACTAAGCCTCAGTTTCCTCATCAGAAAAATTTATAATACCTATAGTACTTAAATCGCAGGGCTGCTTTGAGGCTCAAATAAGGTATCTGTTATCTTCATGCCTTTATTTCTTTAACATGTACAATTCATTGAACAAATTATAGCATACAGTGATATTAGTAATGTAAGAAAGGAGGCAATGGTTGTAGAAAAACCTAGGAAGATTTATTTGAACTGATGCAATTGAAGTGAACAGAACCAAGAGAATAATCTATACAGTAAAAGTAATATTATAAAGATAATCAGCTATGAAAGACTTAGTAACTTTGATCAATACAATGATTTGCTACAGCTCCAAAGAACTCATGATATAAAAATGCCATTCATTTTCAAACATAGAACTGATGAACAGATTGAAGTCCATTTTTTCCCTTTCCTTATTTTTCTTAATATTTTTCAAACATGACTAATGCAGAAATATGTTTTACATGATTTCAAAGGTAATAACGAATATCATGTCTCTTGTCTTTTCAATGAGTAGAAGTAGGGTGGAAGAAGGGAGAAAATCTGAAATTGAAAATAAAAATCATTAAATACACACACATACACACACACATCTCAAAGTTGATTGAGATATTTTACATTTCTTAGTCACCAAATCCATTGACATTTTTTCAATTTTTATTCTTCTTGATCTCCCTGCAGTCTTTGACACTATTGATCCCTTCCTTGTTTCTATCTTCTCTCTCCATTTTTGGGACAAAACTCTCTTCTGATTTTCCTCCTTTCTATTTGACTCCTCCTTTTCTGTCTTTTTTGATGGATTGTCATCCAAATCATGCCCTCTAACCATAAGTGTCCCTCAGAGTTTTGTTCTGAGTTCTCTTCTCTTCTGCCTTATACTACTTCACTTGGTGATTTAATTATCATCCCTATATTAATGGCTCACTAATCTACCTATTCTGTCCCATACTCTCTTCTGATCTCTAATCTCCTATCTTTGAATCCCTCTGGATTCACTCTCTCTTCAATTCTGCCTTTAATTTCCTGACCAACTTTTAAGTCCCAGATAAAATCTCCCCATCTTCAGTCCCTTTTAATTTCAGGGCCTTCCCTCTATTAATTATTTCCTATTTATACTGTACATAGCTTGTTTTCTATATATTAATTTGCATGTTGTCTCCTTCATTAGATTATAAGCCCTTTCAGGGCAGGGATTGTCTTTTTCCTCTATTTTTATTCCTAGTGCTTAATTAGCACAGTGCTGGGAACATAGTACTTTATAAATGTTTACTAACATATTTAAGATGTATTGGCACCAGGTTACATAATTCTATAACTGCCTCTCACAACCTGATATAAACCTCAGCTCCCAACTTCTTGACAACTAATAAGGCATTTATTTGGAATTTTAAAATTGTAAATAACTTTATGTACATTATCTAATTTGAGTCCAACAAAAACAAATCCTGCAAAATAGGTCCTGCAGGTATTATTATCACTATTATATAAGGAAGAAATCTGAGGTTTTTAAATGCTAAGTAATTTGCTCATAGTTCCATAACTAGTAAATGCCAGAAATTGGATTTGAACCTAGGTTTTTTTTGACTCCAAAACTAGAAGGAATGTTTGACATATCATAGAAAGCAGTCTTACTTGAAGTCTAATTATCAGATGCTGAAAATATTTTGGCATGTCTAAATCAGAGAATATTTCAAACCAGAGAAACATTGCAGGAATACCCAATGATGCATCCAAGGCAAAGAAATTTATTTTAAAGAGAAAAAAATGAGATACTTTTATTGATAAGAATACAATAATGAAGACCTCCATGACTATTGATTCCTTAACATAGTATTTCAAAAAACATGTCTTTATATGTTCCTAACTCTTTTGTTTCAGGTTCCCAGGGCAAACTTTTATCCCCCCGCAAGGTAATTTATTTCATTAGGCAATTATGCCTCTCTTGGTTGCTATATTTATTTACCTTTCTTTATTTTTATTATCTGAAAAAAATCTGCTCACACATCTGGTGTTTTTTTGTAGGAATGCTTCAAAATGCCTCTCTTTTATGGAATGCTTATCTTTTTCATCAATGACTAAGTTCAGACTGGCAAAACAAGTTGCCTTGGATTACAGCTTTAGCTCCTTTGTTCTTCAGGTATACATTATACCATTTTCTTCTTCAAATTCTTGTAGATATAGAATTGCTTTATGTTATTCAGATTTCCTTTGTCTTGATTGCCTACAGAATTTATTGTATGTCATTGAAATGACTAAATTTAGCCACTATATATCTTGGAGTTTGCAATGTGGAGGGTTTTTTCCCTGAAGATAACTTCTAGATTCTTTTGAATGAAATATTTTCTTTGTGCAGAAGTTCTGAATCATTTTTCTTGTATTATTTCTTTAATTTAGAATTCATGTTTTTTGACTTGCATTCTTCTGAGACTTATAATCCTTAAATAATTTTTATATATCTTCTCTTCAAGATCAATACGTTTTGCTTGAATAGAAGTCTTGTTTTCTTTTAAGATTATTGCTTTTTATGTCTCTTCTTCCAAATTGCCCTTTGTTTCCAGTTATTCTCTTTTTTATTTTTCTGATAAAATTTGACGTCATGGATTCAAGTTTTTCTCTTTTACCTAATATGGCTATACATGTTATAAATTTTACTTTCTTAATTCTTATTTCTCTTGAGCATCCTGCCATAGTTCCATGCTCCTTTGGGAATCTATAAAGTCTTCTTACTGCATCATTTATTGTCTCATTTTTCTTAGTCTTAAAATATTTATTGAGGTATTTATTCATTTAGCTAACCTGGAGACCATCTTCCCTTCTTTTACGAATATCTTCCCTATTCATTTATCATCTTATTCTCAGTTTCTAACTGAATTTCTTGGAAGTTGGTCATTTCAGTCTTTCCCACCTTTCCTTACTTTCTGACTCTTTCCTCTTTGTTCCCCTGAGGACTGGATCTCAAACTTATCTTTCTTATACTGGGAAATTCACTTTTGATATCGGTCCCAAATGACTAATGGAGGGACAGAACTGTTCTTGACTGAATGTCCCTTTTCTTAAGAGGTCTGACAGACCATTCTCCTTGTCTTAGTTTCTTGGTTCTCTGGCTCAACTCTGTAGTAACACAATATTGCCTCTCTGAAATCCTGGACAGAGCAAGCTTCTTACTTTCCCATATCTTCACCTCTACTACACAAAGGATGAGAAAAGTTGAATTTTCTTTCTTCTGAATTGTAAAGTGATAGCAATATTTGGGGGTGGGGTATGGGAGGGCTTCATAGCCCCTTCCAGGATAGCCACAGCAGCAAGAGAATTGCTGAGTTGCTACCAGAGCACAAGCCTATGGATTGGACTATTGGGGTTGCTGAGGGAGCAGGTACTAAATTAAAGATTAGGGATTAGATTCTCTTCTGTCGCTTAATAAGGTTGTTGCCTCATTTGGGTTCTTCTTGTGTTAGACTGTAGCAACAATTTTAATTGCTTTACTTTTTTCACATAAGTATTATTTTGGTAGAGTTCAAGGTGTCAGAGAAAATATCTAGTCCTCCATCTTAACACTTGCATGACCTAGAAGTAGGCCCAAGATAAATTTAGGGGAAGATATGGAGAAGGGTCATAGAGCAAGAGTAGTCATGAACCAATTTCAGTTTGCATCATTGGGAGGAATATGAATATCAGTGAATTATGCATTTCATTATGGTATTATAGTATTTATTGTATAATTACATTCAATCACAAGATATTTACCAGAAGAACAAAGTATTCTAAATAATAACTATATGCATTCTGAAGGAAAATTAAAGAAATTAAGAGAACACAAATTGTTTTATTCTATTTCTGTGGTCTAAAAGGGCTCCAACTTAGTTGAATTGAGACTAGTGATGAATTCAATTTGTATAAATGATTTGTGAATAAATTTTGCATATATTGATTCTTTAGAAGCAATCAATATCAAGTATATAATGGAGATTACAATGATCAGCTATCCATGTTGAATCAATAGCTGAAAGATCTAGACCTAGATTCATATGACAACTTCAAAACTCTTTGCTAAAGACCTAGAACATCCCTTAGTCTAATCAACTGGGAGTAGAATCAGCATGAAAAATAAAGAACTAATTTATTGTTTTCTCATTTTATCTGCCATCGATATAACAGGGAAAGTATGATGCAGTATTTAAAGCAGAATTATATATAACTGAATGAGAAACATATTCATGAAAACTAAAATCAGCATTCAATGAACATATAATGAGCAAGTCAAGCTCCAATGCAAAGAAATCATGAAACTCAGTAGCTGTGTTTTTCCTGAGCAGCAAATCAACACAACCAATATCTATATCTATATCTATAGATATAGATATAGATATAGATATAGATATAGATATAGATATGCATGCTAGAAATTGCAATGGAAGATGAGAGGTAGCAGGGGACAATTCCAGAAGAAAGACAACATGAAAATGGAAAATGAACTCTAAGCCAACACTCATGCCAGCTGTGATCCATAGTGCTGAGTGTTGGTCTATTAGCTCAAAGAAAATGGCTAGTTCTTATTCTCAGGCAAAGAGAATGTATGAGTAGATGTGCAAAATCTTGCTTTGCAAACACATGTCAAACACAGAAGTTGGTCAACATATGACTACAACAAGTGTTATCCAAGCTGCTTAGGATGCTTGTGATGCCAAACACAGATGGGATGGACATGTGATTCATCAGCAAGACAAGAGGTAGGATATGGAAGTGTGTTTGTGTTTGTGTGTGTGTGTGTGTGTGTGTGTGTGTGTGTGTGTGTGTGTGTGTGCATTCACAGCCCAAATTCCCATTGACCAAAAGTACTCCTCAGGCAGACAAACATACACACAGTTCTATTCAATAACAAACTTGAAAATGGTCTGGATTAATAAAGGTCATTAATATCCATTTCTTTTCATGAAATCTTTAGATAATCCAGTGGATGAAAATGTCAGTGACTTGTGGTGTAGTGGAAAATACAGAAGATGGGAAATTGGAAAACTTAGGATTCCTGTGTTTATACAAATTATGACACTGGAAACTGGGACCTATTCCCTTTTTTTCCTTTTTTTTTGATAAGATGTCTGTTTTCAAAATTAAAGTGCTCCTGATTCAGAGATGAAAAGCATGATCTCTCCTAAAAGACAGTACAAATTGTAATGTGTTATTCATTGAGCAAAAATGCCTAACATTTACTAAGACTGCTAAAGTGTGCTGAGTATAACTGTTCCTTACTTTACATAATAGATAAGTTCCTGAAAACCCAGGGATTCAGATTTTGTGCAATAGTGGAGTGGGATATTTAAAGGGAGTTGGCATAAGAATTCCTTCCTTTAAAGTGAATTTTTTTAAAAATTATAGTAATTGCCTTTGAATGTATTTTTTTGAACTTTTGGACTTTGGTAAATCCCTTCTTCACAAAATAGGTTACAACTGTATTTTGGGGATGTTTAATAGCTGAATTCATGACATAAGTCCTCTAGATGTCATTCACTTTTGTTTCTTGCTACTTGACAGACCTAAACTCAAACTATCCTATGCATGAAGTTTCCCCAATCCATTTTGGCAATCTATCTCACTAGTTTTCACCCTTGGTTGAGAGAAGCCCTTTTTCTTTCTGAAACTAAATCTTCAGTTTTAATTATTTTAGGCTATTCTCTCCTTAATTGAAACTTAGGTAAATTGTTCATCATACGCAGTGCAGCAGCCCTTAAACTGGATGGCAGTTGTGGGCTCATTAAATCAGCTTTCCAAGTTCATTCAGTCTTCTCTTGTAGGGACTATTATCTAATTATTGAATAATTTTTCTCTTCTTAACCTTTTTAAAAAAAATTATTGAAACTTTATTGTAGTTGGAAGTCAAACCCTAGATGTAAAGATCTAACCAAATCTATACCATATGAAGGACTGGCTTCAATGCCCACATTCATATAATAATCAGTCAGTTGGCAAGCATCTAGTAAGCCCCTACTATGTGCCAGGCCCTATACTAAGTATAGGAGATATAAATACAAATAACAATAAAATTAGCCTCTTCGCTTAAGGAACTTACATCCTAACAGTGGAAGACAACACATAAAAGTGAGATGAAAGTAGGAGATAGGGGGGTGTTGGTATTCACTAAGGGACATAGGGACAAAGTCCAGAGATATAACAAGTGGAGCCATGAAAGGAATGAAAGATGGCCAGTATAGGGCTCTTCTTGAAAATGGAGGTTGTGGGAGTGCCTCATCAAGGAAGAAGTGACTGGAAGGACAGAGAAATGTTCCAGGGTGAGATTATAGAGGTGGGGTGATATTCCTTCCAGTTCCTTGTCTTACCATACTAGATTTAAAGCTGAAATCCATTTTAGAGATCTATCCATTCCAACTCACTATTTTTGTAGGCTAGGAAATAAAGGTCTAGAGAGGTTACTGTCTAAGATCCTAGAGCTTGAAAAGCCTGGGACTCAGATCCAGATCATCTGATTTCATCCTCAGTATTCTTTTCACTGAGCCAAGTGTACATGCATCTTGACCACAGTAATATCCATATAGTTAATTAGTTTTATACTTTCTTTTTTTTTTTTAAAGGTTTTTGCAAGGCAAATAGGGTTAAGTGGCTTGCCCAAGGCCACACGGCTAGGTAATTATTAAGTATCTGAGACCGGATTTGAACCCAGGTACTCCTGACTCCAAGGCCACCCCAAGTTTTATACTTTCTGATCTGAATTGATATCTTTTGTTTCTCTTTTCCCTAAAAGTATTCCTCTGCACCACTTGAAATGAATGCATTTTATTCATTTATTGAGATATTTAATTCCATTATACCTTTCAAATAATATCTCATACTCTTTCATAAACTTTAAGCTTCAACCAAAATGAAATACTTCCCTCTTTATCGTGCTTTCTCCTTCCCATTTACTTTTGTCCATTTCTTGAACTTGATTATATTCCCTTAATCCTCCCAGTTTCTTCCTATTAAATATTTTCCTTTCTTTAAGGCTCAGGAGCACAAATGCTACTTCTACTGTGAAAGCCTCCTAGATCTCTTCATTCCCCACTATAGCTGATCTCAGCGCTCTTGAAGCATTTTGTTTAGACCCCTTCAACTACTAATTTTTATTTATAGTTTATTCATAACTGTGTGTATCTTTTTTATCTTCTTTATTAGATCTAAAGCTCCTTGAGGGTGGAAATTCACTTTTATTAAGCAGGGTTTCCTTAACATAGTGAGAAATTATTAAATATTTATTGACTCAATGAATGAATTCTGATGCTAGCACATGGCCACCTGGGCTTTGCTTTTAGGTGGAAAATTTAGAGGGTGATGACAGTACTGACCATAGGTATACTTCTTTCTCTGCCCACCCAGTTCCTGGTGATGGCAGCCTTGTCACAAGAGTTCTTACTTGTCTTTAATCATCCTCAAAATCTTATGGCATCCCCAGGGTTATCTTCCATCCTTCAAGTCTCATACATTAGGCTATTTCCTCCACCCATTCTATCCTGGAAACTTATCCCACATGCAAAAAAAAAATTTATGTATGGCTCTGTTAGCCACCCATTTATCTAGTTTCTGTACATAAATTCAATAGGTATAATTTCAATTCCATCAACTACCTCTTCTGACACTCATGCTGGTGTGGCCAGTAGTCAGGAAACAGTGCAGAAATACATAATGCAGACATCTACATAATAAAAAGAAATAATCATCCTAATTTAATTCATTAAAAACTCAACTATCAGTTCACTAAAAAAAGCTACAATAAACTCTGAGTGCTTTGGCTATTAACTGTAATGTAAATGGAAATTGGGAGAACCATAAAAAGTCACTAGAGGTTAATACTTAAATGGAAGACAAAAGAGTTTGCCTAAAACCATATACACTTTCATATCACTAATGTAATTAAACAGTTTGGTAACTTGCCACTCACCCTTCAGACACATGTCACAGCTGTCTGTATGTTCACCATTCTTACCTTGCTCATTTTTTTTTGCAGTTTTTAATATGAATATCAATTCCTTTTTTCATAAACGCAACCCATAAATGCCACAACCCCCCTAAGGAATTTCCTCAGGCTTCATTTAAGGCTCCACGAAAAAGGATGTAAAAGAGACCTTTCTTTTGTAAAGTGATCCTATAATTCTGTCCAATATCCATCATTTTCAAGGCCAAGTAATCATATTTAATAGATCCTAAATTACATTCTGTCAGGCAAGGATTCCCCTGATGATATTAACCAGAACAGAGGTACTGACACTCAGAGGCCTGAAAGTAAGGTATTGTTCTACGAAGAAGCTTACAAGTCTTTTTTTTTTCTTTCATGGTGCCTGTAACCACTAAATCTGCCATGGTGAAGGATTTGTAAAACTGGAATCTCTGTTTCCCTATATGATATAAAAATGTCTCTGAATTTCTTTGAATTCCTACCTCCACAGCAGATCTTTGACCTTATCTCTTTCCTCTATGGAATTTATCAATGTGAATTTTTTTTTATACTATACCACTGAGACAAGTAAACAAACAGGTAAGGTCTTTCTGCTGCTCCATTTCCCTCCTTTTATAATAAAAAAACTAAAGTAGGGAATATGTATGACTTAGATTAGGAACACAGATTGTTTTTTAGATGAAAGAGAATTTAGAAGTCATCGAGTCTAACCCCTCATTTTACAGATGAAGAAATGAGAGGCAGGATTTGAATTCAGGTCTTTCTGACTTCATTCTAATATATCCACTAATTACAAATGATAGTAATTAAGACAGGTTATTCACTAGCTGTTTTGGTCCATGAATATTATAGCGTCAATTTGGAAATTTCATTTTGTTGGATATTAGGGAAGAAAATCAAACTGGTATCTCATGGAGGTCAGATTTCTGTCAAAAACAGAAAAAAAGACTTGGCTATACACAAATACTCAAATCAACATTTTTAGGGTAGCAAAAACTAAAAACAAATTAGAGAATGGTTGAAAAATTGTAGCTTATTATCTGTACTAAAAGAAATTATGATTATAAAGAATTCAAAGCAACATGGAAAACATATTAACTGATTGAGTAAAATAGGCAGAATTGGAGGAACAATGTTTATCAAGATTACAATAGCCTAAAAAAAAAGTGTTAAAATGAAGTTATATTAACCAATCTTGATCCCAGAGGGCAGATGAGAAGTTCACCTCCCTTTTTATTGTGGCAGGCTGAGGGAAGGGGGGATCTACAGTATGTTGCAAATTCTGTCAGAAACAGTTAGTTTTGCTTAAATCTTTTGATTTCTTGAATTTTCTTTTTTCTTTTTTTGTATTTTTGTAAGGCAATGGGATTAAGTGACTTGCCCAAGATCACACAGCTAAGTAAGTATCAAGTATCTGAGACAGATTTGAACTCCTGTCCTCCTGACTCCAGGGCCGAATTTTCAAAATTTTCAACCTCTGGTGATATGCAAATTACTTTGGACACATAATAATTTTAATATAATTTCATTTTGTGACAAATGATTTTATATATATATATGTTTCTTTTAATGTTGGGCTGATTCAGAATGTCAGATCTTAAGGACAAGATCCAGTTTCCCCACTTTTCCTTCTGTCAGTCAAATCCTTGGTTCCAAGTCATACACAAGTATCTCATTGTTTTCTTTTTAATTCAATTAAGTTTCTTTTAAGAATGGTTATTACTCCAGGGAAATGTGCATAAGTTGTAACTTTTAAAAAGCACACTTAAATGACTATTTAAAATATTGTAACAACTACTGGTCTAGGGAAATGAAGAATTTCAAGGATCAGACCAGGAACAGATTGCTTGAATCACAGAGAAAAATGTAGTTGAAAATGAAAAGCAACACCAAGACCTGATTAATCATTGCTGCAAATTTGCCAAATCAATCCTCTGAAATTGTGATCATGAGCAGGTTGTTATTTATTCTTTTGTAGTATTGTATAGAGTTCTTGAAGTTGGAAGAACAGTGAAAAGACCAGTAAAAATATAGTAGATGACTAATTCTATGAAGGAAAAGCTTGTCATAGGCAAACACATGCAAAGTCTGGAGTACTAAAGATTGGTAAGTGGCTATTTTTAAGGATAAAACTTACTTTTTCATTCAAGGCTATACCAAAACTGTTATCAGAAATCCTGATAAACCTATATGTTCTGAGCATCTTCATCAGATTGCTGAGAAACATTTGGGGATTTCCATTGGGCTCTAAAGTCTTGGTTCTACCAAAAGAATAATGAACTCTGAAAAATAAATTGATAGAATGAGAAGTAGAAAACTTTTAGCTAATATAAATTCCTAAATGGAGATTGAATGTTATATTTCTACTTTATATAGAATATATCATATGATTCTCACACCATGCCATACATCTTGAAAGAATAGGAAATTTAAGAGAAAGTGATAAACATGCTTCAGTGGTCTATAAATTCATATGATCTAAAGCTCAATGATTATCTTTGTTATTATTAAAGTTAGACTTATTAAAAAATGAACTATTTATCAAAGATATGCTTAGTATCCAATGTGATATGTATTTTCATGATGAATTAAGAAATATATGTAAAAATCTTGTGAACTCAATTCTAAATTGGAATGAATTGCAGAAAAGAACTTGTTCCATATTAAGTTTTTTTAGCTATAAAAGAAGTATTAAAGTTTATTACATAAGTCAATATTATTTAAGTATATCATTAAGGCTGCCTAGTAGAGATTGTGGCAGGAGCCCTGGAGGCTTTGAGCCCTCCCAGGGGAAGTCTAAGTCACCCAGGTGGAGGGGCACATATGGTGACTGGGCACGAGGACTTCCCTGATGTCATTTTCACAGCCCAACTACCAGATCTGTCTGATGAACGTGTGGCCATACTGCACATGAGGCTCATGGGGAAGTGCTTTGTGATCTCTTGTTACAAGAACAAGGTGATGGGTTGGATTAGTGGCATAAAAAAGACTTTGATGAAGTCTGGCAGACCCATTTTGTGCTTATATAACACTAAGTTGCTGAAAAAGATCTTATCAGTACTTTTGGCAAAAATTAACCATATTGAAATCTGTAAGCAGACTTGAATAAAAGAAGAAATAAGAATCTCAGACACAGCTGGAGGAGATGTTTAGAGATATTGTAACAATTGTAAGCAAATAAATATGTAAATTCTGAAAGGAAGAAATCATAAACTGTCATCCTCACTGAAAGAATAATGAAGGATATCCATTATTCTATCAAACCCCACAAGAGTATAAAGTAGCAGACCTTGAGGGAGAGAGGAAAGACCCCTCCTTACCAGAAATGCTAGGTCTTATACACACTTTGAAAGGTTAGTTCCTCTCCCTTGATAATTCACCCCCATTTTCCCCACCCTGCTCATGATAACCAGGGGAGGGAACAGTAATCTCCTAGACCATGTACAAAGGAGAAGGACAAAGACCAGATCTAATCTCATGTTTTGATTAGTTTGAGGCTAAATCTTTTGTTTTACACTCACATACCTGCCCATAGGCACCAATATAGGCAGACCCCAGTCTTTGTAATGTAAACTAACAATCTCCCTTCACATTCTTGTGGAACCCAAATTCACATATTCCTCCTATCTTTCCTTCTCAAAAAGGACCAATGACATCAGGAGGCTGATGTCTTGACTTGCAAATGAGTTGCAAATAGTCTATCTGGGCATCTGGGCTCTCTGTGTCATCTTAATTTCAGACAGTGGTTATTCATGGTTAACTTTACATCCATGAAAGTTGTCTCAAAGTTTACACTAAAAATTAATGCTTTAGAAATATCCCTTGACAGATGGGGAAAGTGTGCAGAAAGATGGAAGCCTACATCATTTCTTCATGACAGAATTTTTTTTTAAGGTTTTTGCAAGGCAAACAGGGTTAAGTGGCTTGCCCAAGGCCACACAGCTAGGTAATTATTAAGTGTCTGAGGCCGGATTTGAACTCAGGTACTCCTGACTCCAGGGCCAGTGCTCTATTCACTGTGCCACCTAACTGCCCCTTGAATTTGAGTAATTTTAATTTGACTCAATATTAACTGGTGTTGTGACTTCCTAGATGACAGTGCTTTTTTAAAAAACATGTAGATTTATGTGTGTGTTTTTATATGTCACACACACCAATAAGCTATATACATATACATATATATATACATATATATATATATATATGAAATTACTAAGAGTCTCTCTGTATTCTCATTTAATAAATTTGCTACCAAAATGTAAAAGACTAACTTTGGTTAAAAAATAAAGTCATTTATGATAATTTTTAAAACTTATAACATGTTAATACAAATGAAATTATATGTAACAAATAAAACCTCTTTTGTTTTTCTTAAACAGTGACCTATGTACTTCTAAACAATATCTTCCCACTTTTCATAGTTCTACATTCTGTATGTTATAAGATTAAGAAATATGCCTCTTGGGGTGCCTGGGTGGCACCATGGATAGAGCACCGGCCCTGGAGTCAGGAGTACCTGTGTTCAAATTTGGCCTCAGACACTTAATAATTACCTCTCTGTGTGGCCTTGGGCAAGTCACTTAACCCCGTTTGCCTTGCAAAAACCTAAGGGAAAAAAAGAAATATGCCTTCTTAGGTGCAGCTAGGTGGCACAGTGAATAGAGCACCTGCCCTGGAGTCCTGAGTTCAATCACCTAGCTGTGTGACTTTGGGCAACTCACTTAACTCCATTGCCTTGCAAAAACCTTAAAAAAAAAAGAAATAAGCTTTCTTTTGAACTTGTAAAAGAAAGTTTAATTTTAATATAAGCTTCCAAATGAATGAACTTGAACTTTTTTTTAAAGACAGACTCCTAAAAGAGGATAGGTTATAAAAGATGCTTTATACAACAGAAATATATTTTAACAAAATATTTTTCCTTAGTAATTAAGGAAAAAACAGAAAATAAATTCTTCTTGTAAATAAACCCTTTGTACCAGTCTTAGGTACTTCTTAATCATTAAAGCTATATACCCTAATCATGTACCAAATGTCCTAATTAGGTCTTTTTTGAGACACAAATATATCCCAAGACTAAATTATTTTATACTAAAATTTTTGTTTAAGTTTTACATTCTCCCTAGTAGGACACAATATCCTTACTGCTTAACAATCTGTATGGAAAGGAATATTAATGATAAGTGTTTGAAATGTACAAAAGAGTCTCCAACAAATTGGCATCAACTTTACTCTTCTGTCCAAGATTTTTTTTGATAATCTGTGTTTTGAAAACTTAGCTGGCATTAAATGCATTTATCATAAACTATAAAAAATATAATTAATTGGTTTATGTTGTTCCAATTAATTTACAAACTTCTAGAGAGGAAAGCTTCAGGAGCTGTTTACTTCACATCTCAGAATGAAGGGAATCTTTTTTTTTAAAGGAGTACTTTGTCCAAAGTATAATGCTTAAATGAGAACAATGTTAATGAACTATGATAGTAAAATCCAAGGTCCCAAGATAGCAAGGCCTAGGGAAAATTTTCTGGACATGGAGATGGTGGGGAGAGCTGGGTTTAAATATTGTCTCTATGTATATGACATGATGATATGACCATCCTTGTTCATACTACTTCATTTTGCTAAGCTTTGGTTTCCTCATAAGTGAAAGAGGGGCAATAATATCTGTAGTATCTACACAAAGGATAATTGTGAGTATTGAATAAGATGACATGTATAAAAGTGCTTTGCAGACCTGAAAGTGCTATATAAATGTGAGCTATCACTAATACTAATATTAAAGTGATGATGATAATTACATTTATATAGCACTTTTAGATTTGCAAAGTGCTTTACAAATGTTGGTTCATTCTTTATAACAGGAGGTAGGAACTTTTATTATTTTCATTTTACAGATAAGGCAAACTGAAGTCTGGAGAGGTTAAGCAACTTGTCCAGTGTCATACACTTGACTAGTAAGTTTCTGAGGAAAGATTTGAAATCAGATCTTCCTGACACCAGGCCCAGTGCTCTATCCACTGCACCACCTGCTTGCCTTTAAGAATATAAAATTGCAGTCTTATAGATGATTTGAGCTCTGTATTGAACTTTTTTATGACATAGAATGAAAATGTTGCTATTTTTCCAGTACTACTTTTGGTTTCTCAAATAAGCCCTTGCAGGGAAAGAAGGAAGGGTTAGAAAAACCAAGACAGTCCCTGCCTTCAAGATGCTTTTGGAGAAATCTAATGGAGGGAGAAAACATACAAAAGCAAGCTGAAAGGGGCTTATGGCCATGATCATGGTGGAGTCAAAAACCAAGCAGTTTATCTGGTCAGAAAGAGAAATGATGACTTGGTTCCTGAGCCCTCTTTAAAGAGGTTTAAATTTTGCTTTGTCCTCTAACTAGTTGTAAGTCCCAAAGCTGAAGCAATCTACATGATGATAACTTTCTGATTGATGGGCTTGGTGGTGCTGGTGGGGATGGGGGGGAGGGATGATGATGTTGATGGTACAGTTGAAAGCAAGCGGTGCAGTAGGTGGGAAATGAATGCTACATAGTTGGTACTTAATCAGTGCTTGTTGAGTTGGCATTCTTGAGATGGGTTATCATCTCCCTGGAATATATGGGAAGCAGTCATAGACTTTGGACAAGAGTTCCTAGGTTTTGATTACAAGCCATATGGTTGGAGGGAACAAATGCTCAAATGAGAAAACACATTTATCAGGGGTCTGGAATTCTGGAGATAATCCTCCAGATTGCTTTGTTCCTCTCTTTAAAAGCTATAGACTCTTGATAGTCTTATAACACAGATTTACTGATGTAATTATTTCTTAGAGCCCAACCTTTCTGCATCTCAAGCAAGACAGAGGGGAGGCTGTTAAAATATAAGCTTAATTAAGTGTCAAAATTTAATCTTGCAAAACAAAGGAGTAGAAGAACAAAAACATGACTGCAGATTCTCAAAAACTATCTATTCCAGGGGACAAATACAACTTTGAATTTTGTTTTACATGAAAACATGAGAACTTGCTCTTATCCCTTTAAATAAATAGTTGACATTTATATTGAACTTTAAATACATTTTCTCATTTGTTCTTATCACCCCCAAATATTATTGTCTCCATTTCACAAAGGAGGAAATTGAGGTTCTTAGGTGAAGCAAAGTACCCACTAATAAGTGCTAGCAGTTAATTCCAAACCCAGGTATCTCTGGAATGATTTGTGAATGAATAAAAAATAAATTATTAATCACTTGGTATAGGTCAAACATCTACTACTGAATGATGGAAGTATAAAAAAAGATCACAGATAGTTCTGCTTTCAGGGAACTTCCATTTCAATAAGATTAGATAACACAGGAGTATATCAGAGGTTCAGGGAGAACTAGTACCTCTGGTGTGAGGACTTGAAGAACCTTTTTCAGGACTGCTCATTCACCTTTGGCATCCACCTATAATCCAACTCTCACCTGTGGCTCCAAGAACCTGTAGCATGCATCCTGGCTAAACCCAGATAAAACAGTCTTGGTAGAAGAACTAAACCAGGTTGTTGAAACCAAAAGACCTCAAACCAGTCAATGAGTTGGGGGGGTGGTATCTACTCAAAGCATGAGGGTAAAGGACTTTCCCTGGAGGGATGGATGAATGAGAACAGTCTATTCCAAAAACCAGAAAGGCAGGTGACACAGGTGCTGTGGAGTTCTTACAGCTTGGTCAAGCATCCAAGACTCCCAAGATCATCTCCTGCGTCTAGAGCTATCACCAGGCTTCATGATTTTTGACTTGCTATTTAACTTTGATGACTTTGGAAGAGATTGACAACTTTATGCAACTCTGTCTCACTTAAATCCACTTTACACAGGAGTCAAGACATCACACAATGAGGATTGGGATGGGTTATGAACGAGGGGTATTAAATCACCCTATCTATGTACAAAAGTAGAATTGATTTGATCATTCTTGGTTTCATAACTGGTGTGGAGAAGCAGGGAGGGAGAGAGGGAGTAGAGGATAGAAGGAGAATGAAAGACTATAGGGATAGGCAATTATAAAAAATAATTGGAGAGGAGATAACTAAAGAAGAGAAAACTTTTGAAGCATCCTGACCAGGCCAGCTGAATCCCAAGGCTGCAGAACTAGGTGAGATATAGTGAATAGAAACCTGGGCCTGAAGTTAAGTGTATGTATTATATATAGGACTGTTAAAATCGAGAGGCTCATGTCTTGACTTGCAAATGAATTGAATTCAAGTGAGACAGAGCTGGGCAAAGTCATCAGCCTTACTCTCTCCTCCAGGGTCATCTGAGTCCAATGGCAAGACATAGGTCAGGATGACTGGCAATGGCCCCAGATGCAGTGGGAGACCTTGGCCTTTTTGAACTTAGGTCTTTCCCAGGTCTCAGTGTTACTGAGGCAATGACCATGCCTCAGATAAGAGTTGAGGCAAAAGCCCTGCCTTCAGGGCTGGTGCTCTATCCATTGCACTGCCTAGTTAGTAGGCTTCCTTATTCCTCAGACAGAAGTTTCTCCAAGATACTAGGTAGCTAGTGAAGAGGAAATAGCTAGCAAATAGGGAGTGAAAAGAAGCATGGTAGCCGGAGCTTAATGAAATAGTGATACAGGTGCTGATAAGGACAGTGAAGACCCAAGGCAGAAATTTCACCTATGCACAAAGGTGAGAATTTATAGGAAATGGCTAGAGGACACCTTTTATTCTGGACTCCCAAGCTTCCAGCTTCTAGGTTTTTCCTTCTTCTCTTTGTTCCATTATCCTTTAAGTCAACAAGCAATTATTAAGTACTGAGGATACAAAGATAAAGCAAAAAATTAGTCCTTGATATAAAGGAGTTCATAGACCATTTAGGGGGAGAGAATGTGTAACCACCTATGAACAAACTGCACGTGTGCACACACAGACACACACACACACACACACACACACACACACACACACACACACAGAGGATAAATTGGAGTTTATCTCATCATTTTATGCTTCCTGCTCTGTTGCTTTGTTAAGTCAATCCCATTGTCTCTCCCTTTCCTTTTTTTTCTCTTTTGCCTTCTTCCCCCACTCTCCTTTCAATCTATTCTGTTCCTCTTCTTTTAGAGCTCAGCTTTCTTTTTTTCCTTGGAAGGCAATTTCCTTTCTAAGCAGTAGATAGAAAAAATAAAGCTGTGTAGATACTCAGCCAAAGAGTTGGAGAGGCTGGTGGAATAAAGCGGTAGAATAAAGATCAGACTTGAGCAGGGTTTGAAACCTATCTCTGATGCTCTCTAGTTAGGTGGGCAAGTCATGGGATTTTGCAGCTGGAAAGTATATTTAAGATCATCTAAATCCAACTGCTTATTTTATGCAAGATGAAACAAACACAGAGAAGGCTTTCCAGCTTGGCAGACTAAGACTTAATTCCATCTGTTAAATGGGGCCAATAATACTTGCATCACTTACCTGATTAGACTGAGGAATATGCTGTGTGGCACAACAAAAATATGAGTATAATTTTTATATGACTTAATTAAAAAATAAGTCACTTTTATATTTAATAACTTCAAATCTTTTCTTCTCCTTACCACCTGCCTCCTCTTTCCCTCCCTTCCTATATCTAAATAAACTAAGAAAGAAATGCAGACAACAGTTTGTTCTTCTTGTGTGTTCTCCTTTCAGCAAGCAATAAAACACAGGTGCAAAAACTGAAGGACGGAATTGGCTGATTTCATTACAGATTCTTCCATCTTTCATCGTCATTAACTCTTCACTGCTCTCCTTCTTCACTTCCTCCTTAACAATAAGTCACTTCCTTCTTTACAATAAATCACCATGGCTAAGATTTAAAAGTGGTTTAACATATTCTGCTACACTACAGTGGTTTAATTTTCATCTTCGTATAAACCAAATTGTCTTTCTTTTCACTAGAGCTCCGTGGTCACCTCCTTGCATGCTGTGCTTGTCAAATAATCCTCTGTCAAGGCAATATAATTATAGCATTTTTGGGATGTATTTTCAGCCTGCTCAGATATGTCAATTTACTTCTTTAAAGGTTAAAAAAATAATTACTTTAGAATGAGAATGGAAAGTTCAGTATTTAGGTGAGAATAAGATCCATAATTGTTGTTGAACCATTTCAGTCATGTCTGACTCTTTGCAACACTATCTGAGATTTTCTTGGCAAAGGTACTGGATTGGTTTTGTGATTTCCTTCTCTAGCTCACTCCATCTGAGGAAACTGAGGCAAACAAGGTTAAGTGACTTGCCCATGGTCATTTAGCTAGTATCTGAGTATTTAGGGAGATGAGACTTCCCGACACCAGATCTGGCACTCTATCTACTGGGCCATTACCTAGCTGTCCAAAAACCATGATCCTGTTCCCATTAAAATAATGTGGCCATTACTTTGCTGATTCATTTAATTTAACTTAGTTTTCCTGTAAGGAACCTGGGCATGTTACTGGAATAGCTAACTTTCAGCATTACCATAACTATTAAAACATAAAATTATAGGCTAATCTCTTTTAGATCTGACAGGGTTCTTAGACACCATCTGGTCCAATCCCTTAATTTTATAAATGAGGAAACTGAAGGCAAGAAAAGTTAGGTGATTTGTCCAGGGTCACATAGCTAGTAAGTGTCAGAGGCCTGACTGGAACTCATCTTCCTAACTCTAGAATTCTTTCCACTGAACTACCTAGCTGCCACAGACATATAAGTGTAAAATATTATATGTGTGAATACATGCAGGATATGTAAATATATTTTATATGTATCTGAATATATATATATATATAGAGAGAGAGGGGGATAAACAGACAAAGACAGTCATATAGTTTCAGTTGTGTCTGCCTCTTTGTGACCCTCCCTATCTGAGGTTTTCTTGGCAAAGATACTGGAGTGATTTACCATTTTCTTCTCCAGCTCAGTTTCTATATGAGGAAACTGAGACAAATAGGGTTAAGTGACTTGAACAGAATCACATAGTTGATAAGTGTCTGAGGCTGGTTTGGAAATCAGGAAGGTCAATCTTCCTGACTCCCAGCACAGCACTCTTTCCAGTGTGCCACGCCATTAAAGAAACAGTGGTAGGCTTGAAATAAGTTCAAATTCCTAACTATGAGATTCCAGAAAAGTTACAAACCTCTTTGTGCTTCAGGCAACTTCCCAAGGACTTTTCTTTAACTTCAGAGATGGGTTGCAATTAATTATCTATTGGTCAAGGGAGTTCCCATATAGAATTCTCCCCATTGATGAATCATGTAATATTCATATACATATATATGTAATATAGATTATTACAGTTCCTGCCCCATAGGAGGTGCTTAACAAATGTTTATTGACAGACTGACAATCACATAAGCAATCATAGTAACAATAATAACAACAATAAATTAGCATTGATAGAGTATCCTTTATGTGCCAGACAATATGTGAAGCTCTTAGCAAATATTATCTTACTTGATCTTCACAACTGTCTTGAGAGGTAGGTGCTGTTCTTTAACTCTATTTTACAGTTGAGGAAGCTGAGACTGATAAAAGTTAAGTGACTTGCCCAGAGTCACTCAGCTAGTTATCCTTGAGGTCAGATTTGAATCTGGATCTTTTTGACTGCAAGCCCTGGGCATTGTCCATTAATCCACCTAACCACCTAATACCTTGAACCTATGTATCACTCTTAGCTTTTCAAATAATTTTCACAGATAACACTTCATTGGATCCCAGCAACAAGCCCATGAGGAAGTAGATCTGGTTGTAAACAAAAAAACTTTCCCTAAAGTTCCATAATAGCTTAATGAGAAAGGCAATGACAGAATTCTTATTTCCTTTTCCTTGGGAAGTGATTGTGAACTTATTGGAAATGTTAACAAAAATGTTAGTTTGAAAAGTTGTTACTCAGAGTTTTAGAATTTTGATTAATAACTTCAAGTAGCCAGAAGCTTCTGGGTAATGTGTGAATCACAAGGAATAAATCTACCATTTGCAGATCCCAAGCTGGCTAGTAACTTAGTGATGTAAGAAGATACATAGAAATAAGATTATGTGTATATTTCTGTTTAATTCAGTGAATCTTATTAAGCAAGGACTAAAAAGATAAATATGAGACTGTCTTTCCCCTTAAAGAGTAGATTTGGAAATGCAATACGAATATAACAAAGCCTAGTGCAAGTGAAATTCAAGAGGAGAGAGACCTACTACCCATCTGGATCTGTGAAAATTTCCCAGCTGAGATGACAACTGAGTCGAGTCATGAATTCTAGGGCAATGGAAGAAGGGGTCTACATTCCAGTGTGTAGTCCATGTAAGCTTCGAGAATCACTGTCCCAACTCCCACTAAAAGAGATCAGGTCCATAGTCCCCTTTGGTGTTCTAGGGGTACCTCTGAGGAATCAAGGATGATTTTTCTAATGCTGTTGACTCGTTTCCACCAGTATGCTTCTCTCCAAGACTGTCTGTTGAGTATCTTTGAGTCTGCCAGTCTTACTTAGCTTTTAGAGAAAGGTATTTACTAGAGTTGTACAGTAAGAATTTTTGGTATAAATCACCCTCTATCACAAAGTCATTGAGATACTCTCCCACAAGTATATATATAGAATTCAGGGGAAAATGGGCCCAAGCTTAAACAATATTTCTGGCAAAGGGTAACTCATAGATCTTGGTTGTTTCCCAGATTCAAAAAAGTCCCCTTTAAGCATCTTGTGTCCATATGTTCTTGCCTTCTAATACAGTTATTGGCATTAGTTGATCCTGGGAAAATGGGAGATCCAACATCTTCCTAACCCTTTGAAATTCAAGGGGATGGTATGGTTATGACCCCACCCTTACCCCAGGAACAAGACATGGCCTCAATAAGAGAATGAGGCTTCAAAAACTGTTATAGCATCCTTAGCAATATAAGTACTTTAAGTGAAGAATGAAGGCATCTAGCTTAGGCCTAGGCCTCACAAATGGGAATACTATTCCCTATCTTTCTGAATTAGGGTCATATTCTGAATAGAGCCATAGAATTGCCATTACACTGAGTATTAATCAAACCAACCTTAAAGCTTTGGTCTATTTAACACTAGGTTTCAAAAGCCTCCCCTCTCTAAGGCTGAAACTTTAGGGGTCAAAGGGAATGATGTGGAAAGAGTAGTTTCAGGAGACTGTTAGGAAAGTTAGGTTTAGAGAATCTAAATAGACTTCCCTGTCATGACTGGAGAAAAGCTGGAGAAGACAGAGAAGGATAGAGAGACCTCTTTGATGGAATTAATTTAAATTTTCTTATAAAAAGGGTGAAGAGAATGCTTTTTTTTTTAGGTTTGTTTTGGGGTTTTTTGCAAGGCAATAGGGTTAAGTGTATTGCCCAAGGCCACACAGCTAGGTAATTATTAAGTGTCTGAGGCTGAATTTGAACACAGGTACTCCTGACTCCAGGGCCGATGCTCTATCCACTGCACCACCTAGCTACCCCAAGAGAATGCTTATGAGAAGGCTTTGCTTGTTATCTTGAAGGAAGAAGTAGTCATCACCCTTTACTACGAGGGTTTTACATGATTCTGGTCATGATATTTATAATCTTTTTTTGTGCTTCAGTCTGACAATCCTCAGGTATTTTATGCATTTTAGTTATTTGGAATGGGATTTCTCTTTCTATTATTGCTTTTTGTGTTTTGTTATTATTATTATTATATAGAAATGCTGCTGACAGATCATTCACTTTTACTGTAGCTTTGCATGATTTATTATATTATGGTTTTTCTCCTTAGCAGTTGGGGGTTTTCTATTATAAGGCCACATATATTCTGAGGGGGCTTTGCTGTCTTGTTAGTTCATCAAGATGCTTCAAAATGATTGTGGTTTCTATTTTCCCCTCACATTAGCACATAGCAGGATGACATCACCAGAGAAGTTCCATAGTGTTGGAGACATGATTTGCCTTGGCCACATGTGTTCCTTGTGTGTTTGTTCTTTAGTCACACATGTCTCATTCATGTGTTCCTTCCTCTAGTATTGTTTGGTCACCAGTTGAAGACTTCCATCTTTTTCATATTAATTTTGATATTCTGTATGACTAATTATCTTTAACTTTAAATTATTTCCTTTGATTAGCCTAGTAAAAGTAAACATGTCAGCAGGGATGAGCTGTGCTATTTGAGTGGCTGCTAATCATCAAAATGTTTTGTATCTAGGGCATATGGGAGGGGAACTGGGATGTTATATAGTTAAAAGACAAATTGCAAAAGAGAGAAAATAGAGACCCCTCTCCCCCAGAAAGAGTTGCCTGAAAAAAAGATTATTTTCACTTAATCTCATAGAATTTGTGCTCATAGAAGGCAGGGAAAGGTTTCATATAGAACCAAAAATACAGAAAAAGGGTCCTTCCCTTTGGGATGCTTGCAGAATTACTCATCTGATCTTATTCCTTAGATTCCTTTTATTACTCTTCAAAACTCAACATGGGGGCTAGGTGACACAGTGGCTAGTGCACTGGTCTTGGAGTCAGGAGGACCTGAGTCCAAATCCAGTCTTAGACACTTAATAATTGCCTAGATGTGTGGCCTTGGGCAAGTCACTCTTTATCCTATTGCCTTAAATAAATAAAATTTAAAAAAACTCAGCATGATTCTATAATTATTTATAGTTATTGAAAAAGAGCTTAAATAATAGAAAGATTTTTGATTCATTGCTAAAAGACAATTCAGATTAGCAAAAATCTGACTCTAAAGGCATCTAGTTGTAGTAATTAATAAGCACGGTTCTAAATATTATTCTTGAAGACAAAGTGGTGTAGAAGAATTGTATATGAGAGTAAAGATACCTTTATTCTCATTACATTAAAGAAAGGCAAGTGTTTTCTTGAATTAGGAATCAGAAAATCAGGTAAAAATCAGGTGAAATAAAAAATCAAAAGAGAAAACTAATAAGAGGTCATACTAAAATAGCAGAGATAGTTGTGGTTTTATTTTTTACATCAGTCCTCAATTTTTTTTAAAAAGTCAATTGTGATCAGACAACCAAATTGAAGGACAGAGCTAATTGGGGATGTGTATTGAGTGGTGGCTCCTAGAAATTGTTCTGAGGGCTGCCATTATTTAATTTTCCTTAATGATTTGGTCAATGGAAGAGAGGGCATACACATTAAGTTTGTGATGACAACAAACTGGGTGGGGTGTTTAGCACCTTGGAAGTCAAGAACGGAATTCAAATGACCTTCATAAGTAGGAAAAGTGGCTTACTTGGATATGAGAGGATGAGGGATGGGCAATGCACAAGTAAGGCAAAGATCAGAATATGAGTCAGCAATGAGATGGTATTATAATACTCTAACCAGGAATTCATTAGCGTAACTGAGATAAAGAACCTTCAAGAAGTGGGTATTATTATCCAGTTTGATCTCCACATTTCCCAAATGATATAATAAACCAGGAAAGCTTCCAGTGATGAAGGGAATGGAAAATAGAAAATAGAACCTGTGAATAAAGTTTAAAAGAATTGAGATGATAGTGTGAAATAGGGTATATGATGAGCTGCTTTTAGGAAATGAATGGTTGGGGCAGCTAGGTGGCGCAGTGGATAGAGCACCGGCCCTGGAATCAGGAGTACCTGAGTTCAAATCCAACTTCAGACACATGATAATTACCTAGCTGTGTGGCCTTGGGCAAGCCACTTAACCCCATTGCCTTGCAAAAATAAAAAAAAAAAAAGGAAATGAATGATAGCATGAGCATGTGTCAGAAGACTATCTAGCTCCCTGTTTAGGACAAGCCATAATCTCTCTCAGTTAAGGGTAGCTAGGTGATATAGTAGACAGAGCAGAGGGTCTGGAGGAAGGGAGACCTGATAAAAAAAATCTGCCCTTAGACACTGACTAGCTGTGTGACCATGGGTAAATCATTTAACCCCCCCTTGTCTCAGTTTCCTCATCTATAAAATGAGCTGAAGAAGAAAAGGACAAAGCATTCCAGCATCTCTGCCAAGAAACCCTCCAAAAAAGTCACAGAGTTACACAACTATACAATAAACAAGAATGAGTCTACTGTATTGCATAATTCATAAAAATTATGAAGAATACAGTCTTAAAATGCTATTTTAAAAATGCTCTTAGGGGCGGCTAGGTGGTGTAGTGGATAAAGCACTGGCCCCGGAGTCAGGAGTACCTGGGTTCAAATCCAGTTCCAGACACTTAATAATTACCTAGCTGTGTGGCCTTGGGCAAGCCACTTAACCCCGTTTGCATTACAAAAAAAAAATGCTCTTATCATCATCTTTAAGTGAACTTTCATTAACTTGGTACTATTTTCATTATAGATTTATTCAGTTGTTTCATTCTGACTTTATGATCCCATTTAGGATCTTTTCCCTTCAATTTTTTTTTTTGCAAGGCAATGGGGTTAAGTGATTTGTCTAAGGTCACACAATTGGGTAATTATTATAATTATTAAGCATCTGAGGTCAGATTTGAACCCAGGTCTTCCTGACTCAAGGTCCAGTGCTCTATCCAGTGAGCCACCTAGCTGCCCCTTATTTAGGATATTTTCTTGGCAAAGATACTGGTGTGCCATTTTCTTCTCCAGATCATTTTATAGATGAGGAAATTGAAGCAAAAAGGACTAAATGTTTTGCCCAGGGTCTTACAGCTAGTAAGTATCAAAGGTCAGATTTGAATTTAGGCTTTCCTGACTCCACCCCCATCCCTGTCAGCTCCACTCCTGCTCTACTGAAGACTAAGCAACAGACAATAGGGTACAGTGACACTAAGTAAGAGATAGTCTTGACCCAAGGAAGAACGACCTGATAGGATTATTTAAAAATAAATGTCTATTCATTTTACTCTTTTTCATTTTGTGCAAGTCTTTCCATGTTTTTCTAACATCATTGAACTCATCCTTTCTTATAGCACAATAGTATTTTGTCATAATCATTTATCACAACTTGTTCAGCCTAATGTTATCCAATTGATAGGAATCCCCAAAATTTCTAGTTTGTTGTCACACAAAGAGAGCTGTTATAAACATTTTAGAACACATGGTTTGTTTTCCTTTTCCCCAATCATCTTCAGAAATAGACTAAGTAGGGGTTTTGCTCAGTCTTTATATACACTAACAGCAATGTTATATTAAAAGTGACTTTGTGGGAATAAGTTATTTTGTCTATCTAAATATCCAAATTAAAGGACATATGAAAAAAGAACTATCTACATCCAGAGAAAGAATTGATAAATGTATAAATAGAATAGTTTTACATATATATATATACATATATATATATATATATATGTATATATATATATATATGCCTAATGGTAGTTATTTTTAGGGTCCCACAAAGGAAAAAAAAGAAATTTACATGAGAATTTTGTTTTATGTTTGAAAGGAATAGCAAATTTTGCTTTGTAGATTTGTAGTTTAATATGTTATCACCTTTTTTATTATACTATGTTATGGAAATACTTGTTTTATTTCATGAATTAAAAAGTCCAAAATATTAGAAATTTAATAAGGTTATAAAATTACTTTGACCAGAGATGTTAAGGAATAGGAGAGACATCTAAAAACATAGGCATAATTTAGAGATTATCCAATCCAGTCAAAAAAGATCAAACTAGATGGTTTCTTCTGATCAAGTAATCAATCATTTATTAAAGTGGAGATGGAAAAACAGTATGACTTAGTGGATGGAGAGCTGGCTTTGTCATAAACTTGGAATTTGACATATACTGGCTGTATGACTAATCATTTAGGTGGCAAGTCAGTTAACTGAATGTCTCAGGCAATTAAGTGTGGATCAGCCTTAAAAGAGGGAGTTTCCTATATTAATGAAATCACAGGAACAATAGGAGGAAAAAAGGGAATTCCCATTTATATGGGAGCTATTGATCCTGTCCTAAGCACTTTGCAGAGTTCTTATTTGATCCTAACCACAATCCTGTAAGGTAAGTGTATCATCCCCATTTTCAGATGAAGAAACTGAGGCAAACAGATTAAGTGATTTGTTGGGGTACCCACAGCTATTAAATTCTGAGGTTGGATTTGAACTGGGATCTTCTAGACTTTACACTTAGCACTCTATTCACTGTACAACCTATTTTTCTCAAATAGTTAAAAAAAATGAAGCAATCTCTGCTTTTAAGGGGTTTACATTCCCTCATGTGTTGACCACATAGGCATATAAAAGAATATATACAAAACAAGTATATATATATATATATATATAATCATTGGGACTGTGATTTCATTAGTAAAGGGAGAGAGATCTTTCCCTTTAAACTCCCTCTACCTGAGTACCTTCTTGGTAATTTATAATCAGAAGTAGCCTAGGGCAGGGGTGGGTGGGTGGGTGAAAGGGTCAAACTCAAATACAATGTGGTGGAGGGCAATAATCTATAACTAAAGATTCCTGCTGACTGTATATTAACTTCATTAATGGTCATTATGTTTAGTCTTATGTTGTTAAATATTTCCAATTACATTTTAATTTGATTGCAACAGCATTCTGGAGTCTGGTCTGTGACTGCATGTTTGATACCACTAAGAAGTTAGTTAAATGTCTTGTCCAGGGTCTCACAACCATTATATGCCAGATATAGGACTTTCTGGCTTTGAAGGTTCCTTCCTATGACTTGCTGATTCTTTCTATACAAGATGTTGACAAAATAATTCTATATGGAAGTTCATACTCCAGTCTTTCTGGTATTACCTCAGATCTGCAGTATAATTTTAGGAAATTTAGGAAATCCAATTAACTACTAGGAATAATGTAATGAATAGAATATAAAACTACAGAGAAGAAGTATATAGTGCTCTGAACCCCAGAGAAATAGGTTCTCATATGTACATAGTAGATGTAACTTTGAAATGGAGGACTATCTTAGTTTTCATCTGATGAAAATCTTTGATTTGATGTTGCCAATGTGTAGAGACTACTCTATGAAAAATATAACAGGGGAGGAGAGTTTTCAAGCATTGATTTAGGGGACCTTAGAAATTGCTTCTGTTTGAATTGTTTTAGAAAGATTCTGAAGATCACCTGGACACTTAGATCTTTTCTTAAACTGAATTACCTCTGTAGCAGAGAGAACAACTCCAATAGTGTGGTCACATTATTCTAAGGCCAAACATATGTTTGCCTAAAAGACTATTTAATGGAAAACTCATAGAAGGCAAGCACTCACAGAGAGGTCAGAAAAAAGTGATACAAGGACACTCTGAAGTTGTCTCTGAAGAATTTTGGTATCATTTGTGAGGTGTGGGAGACCCTGGCATAATATCAAGAAGGCACTGTGTTTTATGAGCAAAGTAACTAAAAAGAAATGTGAGATGCACAAATTTAGACACCTCCATCTCAAATGTTCATTTGGATTCTTTGTACCGGACCTGTTTTATAGAGCCTTCTGAGCTCATATTAGGCTGATCAACCATATTCAAACACACTGTATATTGACCTTGTCATCATGATGCCATTTTGGTCCTTTTCAAGCATAAAGAACAACAATAAAAGAATCCAGGGAGTATTGACTTGAGGTCTGTAAATTTTTTTCTCTAATATTTTGATAACTATATTCCAATATAATTAGTTTTCTTGATACTAATTCTTAGGATTACTAATCTATAATCCTAAATGTTTTCTGTATTTATGAGCATTATTCTGAGCATGGGATCATGGGCTTCACCATTCTAACAAAAAAGCATCCATGCCCCACAACTGCTTTATTTAATAGATAATAAAGTTGAGGATCAAAGGTAAGGAGACAGCTTGTCCAAAGACCACCCCATTGGTAAATAATAGTACTGAGATTTGAATACAGGTCCTACAATCCCCAATTGCCATGTTCTGTTCTAAGCTTACTTCTTTTTCACAGGTGAATACAGTCTCCATGGTGAATACTCAAAATGAAATCACTGTAGTATCACCTCCCATCCTCATAGTAATCCTCTTTCCTGTGTTCTGGAAATATGAACTGTGGAAGGAGCCCAAGTTCATGCTGGGAAGCCCTGTCTCCCTAGGACACATTTAAACCACATGGCTCTTGGTTCGCATCAAAGCTGCCTCCTCTGCAGGGGTTGTGGTGAGAATTCCTTTTCCAACATGCTTGTGGCTTCCGAGGCCTCCCAGCCATCAAGAAGAGTTTGGGAAAGAAGGGTTTAGTGTCATAGAAATCAATCCTGTGCCTGCTGGCATAGATCCTCAGTACAGAAAGGACTTCCTCTGAGACTCTTAGTTTGGGGCAGAAATGCCTCCCCCCACCCTTTTTCTCAGATGTATGAATGAGTTCCAGTAAAATAGCTTTCCCACTGTCAGCAACCCCAGAGAAGAACATGACCCCAACACTTAACAGCATGTTTCCTGTGAAGACTGAAATCCTTGCTTTTGCACCATTGGCTTGTGAGTTTTCGGTACCCTCTTCCCTCCTGGGATTTTACCACATACCGAAATGTGGAGTAATGTCTAGACCTTAATTATTACCTGGCTGACAGACAACCCCATGAGTAAGACTTCTAAGTAACCTGCTCTCACTAAGATGCTCCACATAAACTTCAGTCCTGTGGGTACTGACTGCTGTGGGGTGATGTGGACTTGTAGAGGGTACTGTCTGTCTTCACTGATGAGGATACAGATAGACACACAAAGATACAAGAGGATCTGTTTATACAAGGGAAACTGTTGGACTGCAGTCTTTAGTAATCATCTCCAATACACACACACACACACACACACACACACACACACACACACACACACACACACACACCCTTTTCCAGGACGCATAATAAATATATTCTTAATGTGTGGTAAAATAGAAAAAACATTGACTCTGGAGTCAAAAGACCTGCTATAAATTTTGCATCTTAATTCTGCCTGGGGGATTCTGGACAAGATGTTTAATCGTTTTAGGTTTCAATTTCTTCATCTTTAAAATGAGATTATTGGAGCTAGGTGGTACAGTGGACAGAGTGCCAAGCCTAGGGTCAGGAAGACTTGAGTTCAAATCCTGACACACTAGCTTTGTGAACCTGGGCTAGTCACTTAATCATGTTTGCCTCAGTTTTCTCATCCGTAAAATAAGCTGGAGAAGGAAAAGTATTTTTGCCAAGAAAATCCCAAATGAGGTCACAAAGAGTCAGACATGACTGAAATGACTAAACAACAACACAGGACCAGATGTCATCTGAGGTCCTGGTCAGCTCAAGATCCATGATACCATGGTATTTTCTAAAAATAAGAAAATGGAGTATGAGTTGTCTTCCCCACTGTGTTTTTTTCTTGTTTTCTTTTCCTTTAGAAAAAAAGTCACTTAACCCTCTTTGCCTCAGTTTACTCATCTGTAAAATAAGATGGAGAAAGAAAAGTATCTTTGTCAGGAAAATCCTAAATGAGGTCATGAAGAATCAGACATGACTGACATAACTGAACAACAGCAACATTGGATCAGGTGGCATCTGAGGTCCTGGTCAGCTCAAGAAATTGGCTTCAATTCCTGGTTCTTTAGTTGGTCTGGCCAATCCTACTTTTTTGTCTTACTTCTTCCCACAAAACTGTCACAAAAGGATCTTACAAGTTATCTAGTTAGTTCTTAGTTGGATAACCATGAACAAGTTACAGCCTCATCTGTAAAGTTTCTCTAATTTGCAAAAAAGGGAATTAATCAAAAGGTAGTAATAATGTACTTGTTATATGCCAGGCTTGTCTTTGCTAGGGTCCAGGTATACAAGTACAGCAAATGAAACAATCTCTTCTCCCAAGGAGCTGATATTCAAATGGGGTAGGGGGAATAGATAGAAAATATATACAGCATAATTATAAAATTAATAAATACAAATATATACAAAATAGTCTAATTTAAAGTAGTTAGAGAGAAGGGCAATGGCCATTGGGAAAGACTTCATGGAGATGATGGTATTTGAGATGTGTCTTAAAGTAATAGTAATCATAAGATTGTATGGGGGCAGCTAGGTGGCACAATGGTTAGGCCACTGGAGTCAGATGCCTACTACCTGTGTGACACTGGGCAAGACACTTAAACCCATTGTCTTATTGAAAAAAAGATTGTTATGAGGAAAATGTTCTGAACCTTAATTCACTTTGCAAACACATGTTGCTATTATTATTATTATTATTATTATTTTATTCCCTGTGTGATCAATAATACCCAGAGTTGCTATGGACATATTTTACTATAGGAAAAGAAGACAAGAAAAAAGAAACACCATGGGGAAGATAACTCATATTCTTATTTTTAGAGAATACCAGCTCCAGTCCAGACTAAAAGGTCACCAAGTTAATTCTGTTCAGAAAAGTGTTGAGAGTTATGGCACAACCAAGGCTTATGCCAAGGCCACAGGATCCGGTTAAGCTCACGCTTCTGAGTTTATTAGAAAGAGAAGGTAGGGATAATTACTGGACTCACAAACCATGGCATTGGTATCTGACAGTACATGATGAATTGAAGAGATGATCTTAGGCTGTTTTTTGTTTTGTTTTCTGAAGAGATAGGGAAAGATGAGGTAGGTTTCATTGTCTTCCAGTGATTAAATTGTTGAGTCACTGCATCCAGGGTCATCTCTAGTCATCCTGATCCATATTTGGCCACTGGACCCACATGACCCTGGAAGACAGAGTGAGACTGGTGACTTTGCACAGCCCTCCCTCACTTAAATCTAATTAACTTGCATGTCATGGCATCACCTCACTGATGTCATGGTCTCTTTGAGATTGAAAGACAAACAACAATTGTTGGGGTTTGGGAGTAAGAGTGGAAAAGCACAGAAGAAGGAAGTTTTATTAATTGGTTCTAAATAATCCTAATAGTTTCAAGTTTCATGTATGATCAGTCAATCAGTGTCTCCCTGGTAGGGGGCTGGAGGTGGGAGGGTGAAGAGTGTCACATCATGCCTTCCTTATGCTTGCCTGATGCTATATATTATCTTCCAAAACTTCTTTAGTCCTTCAGGATTGTCCCCAATGTTCAATTTAATTTAATTTTGCTTGTATAAATACTGAAAGTGAGGAAGACACACAATGTGATTTGCCCTGGGCCCTAGGGCCCATGTGGCCCTGGAAGGTTCCAGGTATGCTTCCTCTGAGTGAATTCTGATCAGGTTGTTTCCCTTATTACAGCCATTATGTATGCCCTTTTCTATCTTCTTTGTATCTTTTTCACTACCTACAAAGTACTCCAGCATGCCCTGAATAGGAGACCTCCCTTTGGAAGCAAAATAAATCAACAGATGATACCTGTCTGAAAATCCACATCAAATTCTTACATAGTCCTTCACCTTCAGGAATTTGTATTTTTATCATCTAGGCATTTAGGATCAGGTGAAGGTTTTCAAGTAAGGACTAGAGGAGGTCTGACCATATTGGTCCTGTACATTTAGTAAGATTATCTTGGTGATTCCAGGGAGTACTCCTGTGGAAAATTCTGAAGAGGAGGTGTCCAACTGGTTATGGAATGTGGCCCAACCAAATTAAAATGTATCTGGGAAATGTTTGACAAGATAAATTATAATACATTGTAGATAATGTAATTTTTTTTTTGTTTTCTAATCAAGATGAGACCTGAAGGGTCATTCTTAGAGTCTGATGTCACTATCCTATATGTGAGAGACAAGAGACTGGCTGCATATAGATTTTTAAGAGGGTAAGGGGCAGGGATGTGCAGAGATTTACCATGGGAAACTATTTTGTGGGACATAATTTGATATGTATGCTTGAACTACATATTAAGAAACTGTGTTTTTTTAGGGCTTCAGTCCCAGAGTACTTTGCTTTTTCAACTAACTCAGACTACTTAAAGCTGGAGGAAAATCCCTGCAAAGGCTAGAGAAAAAGAATTAATAATAAATCACTTGAGTAATATTTTTAAATGACATTTCCTATCGTATGAAAATAAGATTCTTTAGAATCCCGTAAAATGGATACAAATATATGTTCATGAATTGATGGGCCTGGTTTCTACTGCACTATATTTTATGTGGAACAAAAGCTCCTTTGTGAATAATGTGGAGTCCAAGGACCAGGAATATCATATATGAAGAAGAGGAGGAGACTATCACCTGCCAACAATAGCAGGCCTAGTTACAGAAATACAGGTTAGTTTTCTGCCTGGGGTGGGGATTTTTGTGGGGTTGTAAAATAGAATTTAAGGGGGGGGGTGGCTAGGTGGTGCAGTGGATAGAGCACTGGCCCTGGAGTCAGGAGTACCTGAGTTCAAATGTGACCCCAAACACTTAATAATTACCTAGCTGTGTGGCCTTGGGCAAGTCACTTAATGCCATTTGCCTTGCAAAAAAAAAACTAAAAAACCCCCCCCCCAAAACCCCCTGCATTCCTGAGTCTGAGTTGCGATTCACCATGGGGCAGAACCAAACCCAAGAAACACATCAGTGGCAATAGAAGGACTTGGAGTACATTATTAAATATGGGATCCTGAAAAAATGTAGCTAATCAGAGCACCTCAGTGCAAGTGTGCTAAATAGGAAGTGAAACTTAAACGATATATAGAGTCTCAGAGCTAGAGAAGGAAGGAGGGTCAGTGACTTTCTAGTTCAACTTTGCCATTTTATAGATGAATAAACTGAGGCTTATAAATAGTTCATACAAATAGTAGGCATCAGAGGCAGGATTTGAACTCATGTCATCTGACTCCAGAGTTAGGATACTTATGACCATAACATGCTGCTAGAAGCAACTAAGTGGTGCAGTGTATACTTGCAGTCAGGAAGATCTGGATTCAAATCTAGCCTCAGATACTAGTTGTGTGACCCTGGACAAGTCCCTTAACCTTGGCCTGCTTCCTTTTCCTCAACTATAAAACAGAGATAATAACACCCATCTTACAAGGTTATTGTAGGGAGCAAATGAGATATTTGAAAAATAGCTGATCTGGAGAAGGTATTTAAGAAAGGCTTGTTTTTGTCAGTGAGAGATTAGCATCAGAAACCCTAACTGGACTGGGAGAAGGGACACAACTTCCTCAAGCTGCTACCCTCCTATGTTTCATGGACCACATATTTATGAATATACACTAGAGAAACTTCTGCATGAGTAAGTTCAGACGAGGTGAGAAGTGATCGGGTCCTCTTATATATTTATTAGAGAAAAGCATGACACCCTTAGAGGAACAAGGTCATGGATTTAGAAATGGAGGGAACTCAGAGATCATCTAGTTCTCTAAATGGAAAGAGATCATCTAGTTTAAACACCTCATTATTACAAATTAAGCAACTGAGGCCTATAAGTGAAGAACTTGCTTAAGGTCATATAGCTATTAAAGAGTTGAGCTTGGAGTCCAGGAAATTAGTACCCTATGAGAGCCACCCTGGAGATTGGTAAAGGGCATCTAAGATATATCAGTTAAGAAAGTGCTCCCAGGATTTGACTAAAGGGAAAAGGATGGACCCAGAGGGGAGAATAGGCAAAGAAAGAATTCACTGATCTCAAAATTAAAATTCCAAGGGATATTAAAGCCAAATTACAGAACTATTAAGTCAAGGAAAAAAATGCTGCAAATGACTACAAAGAAATAATTCAGATATGGGGGAGCCACAATCAGGATTATACAGAATTTAGCAGCTACAACATTAAAGGATCAGAGGTCATGGAAGGCAATAGAAGTACAACTAAGAATCACTTACCTGGCAAAATTAAGTTATAAAACTTCAAGGGAAAAAATATTCATTCAATGAAATAGAACATTTTGAAACTTTCGTAAGAAGACCAGAATTGAACAAATATCAATACAAATAATAAATATCAACTCAAGAGAAGTCTAAAAAGAAAAAAGGGAAAAGAAAATACAAGTGATTCAGTGAAGCTGACATGTTTACATCCCTACATGGGGAAATGATGTATATAATTCTTAAAAATTTTACCATTAATAGTATAGTTAGAAGGAACATACATTGACAGATGGTATAAGTATAAAGTGAATTTGAGGAAAGGACAAATAATTAAGGGATGGGAAAAAGAAGTACAATGGGTGCAAAAGAAAGGGAAATTTTACATGAAGAGGTGTGAAAAATCTATTACAATGAAGGAAAAGATGGGAGGGTAAATGATGGACATTGCTTGAACCTTATTCTCATCAATATTGGCTCAAAGGGGGGAAGAGCCTAGATCAAAGATCTGAAACTTACTACATACTCTCCATGGTGCCTATTTCTTATCTCACTGTACATTACTATCAAATCTTACAGAATTTTCTGTGAATGATTATTTGCATAAGGTACCTTCTTTGTAGTTTGAGTAAATTTTAAAAATGTACTCAAGGCAATGTTACCGATTTGAACTTTAATAAGAGTGGTTCTATATCACTGGCCATCTTCAAGCTGAGTAGGTATAGTTATTGTTAGACACTTTGCACAAAGAATTTGTGTTCGTGGACTAGATGACCATTGATAATCCTTTCTGACAATTCAATGGGTTGTCATAAAGTGTCAATGATCTTGCAGTTTCACCTTGAACACTCCATTTTATTCTTAGCACAGATTTATTTCCATCAAAATTTTACTCCAATCCCCCAATAAAATAATTAGTATTTTTTCTTACCTAAAAGGATGAGATGGTCTCCAGTGGTCAGTGCTTCATTTAGAGGTAATAATTCAATTTGCAATTGTACACTCCACTGAAGAAATATGATTCATCTCTTGTCAACAATCATCTAGTTTTCTAACTTCAAAACTATTACGTGAAGTAACACTTTTGCCTCAGAGAGTAATTGTAGCAGATGACTTCCTCAGCAGCAATAAATTCCCCAAACTTTCCACTCACTGTGTAACCAAGAGCCCAAGTCAGTTGATTGTCATCCCAAAGAGCAGGGTGACCCCTGAGGGCCTCTGACTTACAGAGACAGATGCTTTTCTCAATTGGTGAGCCTTTGCCTTCCAATGTTACCAGTGTGACCAGTATATACAACCTATGTCTAGATGAAAAGCCTTCCTGTAGCATCATTCAGAGCCTGAGTAAGGGATCAAAGCGAGGTCCCCAAAGTTTATTTGATTTATATCCTTCCCCCTCCTGTAATTTCAAAGTAGGAATGATGATTTATTCATTTGTACAGGGACCAATATTCCATTTCACTGTTGTCATCATTAGTTTTTTTCCCTCATCTCTAAAAAGTAAAACTCTAAAAACTGTTAGAATTTTTTTTTTTTGAGTAAGAGAACGGGTTGGTGTTCAAAAGGATGCAAAGCAGAATGAGAAAAACTAAGAAAGTCATATCTGCCACAATTTTAACACCAGGTTCTGTTTGGAATGACTCCTGGGGAGAAGAGGTGAGGGAAGGGGAGACTAACAGGAAAAAAAAGCTGCCTCAACTTTTATGTTTGGAAAATATGTTTTTCAGATGTTCTTCCATGCCAGGAAAGTGTCTGTATGATAAAGAGACAGCTGTCTGACCTCAAAAGAAGGTGACCACCTGCCTCCTGGAAATCCCGCTGCTGTCTGGGGCTTCCAAACGGAGCCATCTCAGGATGAAAACGTCCTTTTCTCCCTGCTGGATTTTTCTCTTGGAGCCTTTGAACAACCTGCCAAAGGAGAAGGGAGGGGAGCATTTATGCCAGATGTACATCACTTTCGAGAGGGAAAACTTTCATCAGCTTCTCTTCCACCTGTGCTGGGGAGATAAACAGAGTCCTTGGGTTACCTGGGAAAATTTAGTGAAAAATTACTCTGCTTTGTCAGAATTTTTTCCCCTTTTTAATCTTAAAAGAAGTATACCCCACACTCCCTTGACCTAAACACAGAGGAGCAATGAGTGCTATCTCAAGGCAGACTGGGTAATTGATAATAACTCAGCCTGAAAAGTTCCAACACCATTAGAAGGAAAAAGAGGAAGATGATAATGTCACCCAAAGCAGAGATTAAAGTTTCCAGGGACATAAGGAAGAAAGAAAAATTTTTTGGTTATCTTTTTTAAAAGTACTGATGAAGATGATGATGATAGCTAACATTTATATTACACTGAGGCTTGTAAAGAGTTGTACTATTATCTCATTTTATCTTTAAAAAATGTAATGATATCTTTTGTTCATTTTTTTTAATATATCCCTCTCTCCACCTCCTACCCAGTGAACTATCCCTTCTAACAATAAAAGAATAGTTCAGCAAAAATAGTTTGTACATCCATAGACCTGGCAGTATGTTCTACTTTCATAAGTGCCCACCTCTACAAAGAAGGGATAGAAAATAATTTTCTCATCTCTGTTCTGGGGACCAAGTTTAAACATTATAGTCTTCTGTCTCTCTTATGAATGCATGTACAAATGTAACTATTTGTCTGTCTATATATCTTCTTTTTCTGAACTTCAGTACCATGTCACCAATTGCCTGTTGGACATTTTCTTGGAGATATCTCAGACTTGGAACAATCAAAACTGAACACATTATTTTCCCCTCAAATGCTTCCATCTCCCCAACTTTCCCAGTTCTGTCAATGGAAGCACCATTCTCTTGACTCCCAGGTTTGTAACCACAGCTTTATCCAGGACTCCCTGTTCCTCTTTATCCCACACATCTTATCAGTGGTCAGCTCTGGCTGCTTCCACCCTTACAACACCTCTCATTTCTAACATCCATGACTTCTGCCCAGGCTCCAACCTCTAACCACTCCTGGCCCTGGCATACCCTGCTGCCAGAGGTGATCCATGACTCTTCTAAATAGGATGGATCACATCTGCACATAAGAATTAACTTCAATGACTTTCTATTTTCTCCAGAATAAAATATGACCTCCTTTACCTATCTTTACCTATCTTGTGACCTAATCTACCTTTGTAATCAACTTGGATAATCTTTCCTTCTCCTTTCTTTCCTTTTTTCTCTCCTAGAAGGAACCTCAGAAATCATCTAGTCCCCAACCTCTCATTTTGTAGATGAGAAATTTGAGGCCCATGGAGGCTAACTAATTATTATTAAAAGCTAACATTTGCATCTAGGCACTGTACAATGTATTTGACAAGTAACTGAGGATTAGATGCTGCTGTTTCTGTTTTACAGATGAGGGGACACTCTGCCCAGGAGGACTGATGACTTTCATGTCTGGGATACCTGCTCTATTTGACATGCCCCCCACCCACCCCTTTGGGTGAATGCCTCAGTGCCAGCTCCAGCCATGCTTCTCTTGACATCCCAATCACCATCTTGTCAGGCTCCCCTTCCCCACTCTTTCCAATTCTGGAACCATAATCAAATCAGTATTCCCATTGCCACTGGAAAGAGTGGAAATCTACTTCCCTATGGTTTGACTCACCAGATTCCCCTTCTGTGCAGCCACATAATATAATATAAGAGTAGGAACTGGAAAAGTTTAATAAATAAATTTTCACTTATTCTTTTTTCCCTCCAGATAACTTGCTGTCTAGTCACACTGTCCCCATCAAAGATGAATGTTGTTGAATTTTTAAACCCAAGCTTAAGATTTTATATCGATACCTGTTTAGTTACATTAGATTTTGTCCAGTCTTCTAGCTTGTCAGAATCTTTTTGCCCTCAGACTTTGTCATTGTGTTAGTAAAAGATTTTATCATAACATGCTACATAGGCAGAGTTCCATGTGTTCTGGTGAAGTGTAAGTATGTGTGTGTGTGTGTGTGTGTGTGTGTGTGTGTGTGTGTGTGTGTGTGTGTGTGTGTGTGTGTGTGTGTGTGTGTGAGAGAGAGAGAGAGAGAGAGAGAGAGAGAGAGACTGCAGATGAGATAACCAAAAGGAAAATGGAAAAAAAAAACAGAATCTCACTCAGATTGTTATTCCTTTATGGATCTTTAAGGACGTTGTCTGTTGGTGGTTTGTTTAATTATGTGACTTATTTTTGATTTTCCTTACTGAACTTTCCTTCAGTCAGTACCTCCGCTAGAATTAAACCAAGTTTAGATCTCTTTTTTTCTGTCACTGCCTTCTCATTCAAATGGGAAGAACACGGATGGTGCTGTTTTTTGTATGATATAATCTTCTGCAAGTCTTTGCGACACTATTTGACACATTCATTTGTTCTTTATATATATATATATATATATATATATATATATATATATATATATATATATATAACATGTTTGTTTGTTTGTTTTGATATTAGGTCTTCCTATCTCCTACAGTCTGGAAGTACAGTGGCCACTCATTTTTCTTGCATATTAAAATATCAAGAGGGAAAAAGATTCTCAAGATTTTCCAGCTCAACCCACTGGGCTCTTTCTTTTCCAGTTCCATGTCCCAATTTTTGTTCTCCTAGGTCTTAAGGGCATTTTTACTTTACTGTTCCCATTAATTGTATTTCCTTCTTTGCTTTTCAGGTCACCAATATGCCTTAACTCATTTACTCCCCTTAATTCATTTATTAAATCACCTTCAAATAAAATCTTTCTTGTCTATACGATTTTGTTTTTTTTAAGGACCAGACTACCATTTCAGCAGGTCTAAGGGACTCCAAGTACAGAAACTTTCCACCCATGCAGATAACAACTCAAGTCTTAGAGAGGATTGACTCTGAGAAGTCAAGACTCTTACTTGGGTCACATTGCTAGGACAAGTCACAGGACTTAAACCCAGGTTTTTCTGACTTCAAGATTGGCCCTTTATCCTCCCCCTGATTTTTTTTGGGGGGGGGTAAAGCATTGGGTGACTTGCCCAAAGTCACACAGCTAGGTAATTGCTAAGGGTCTGAGGTTGGATTTGAACTCAGGTCCTCCTGACTCCAGGGCCTATCCACCATACCTCCTAGCTACCCTGACCCAAACCTCTTAAAAATATTGTAGACTGATTGATAATGTTCACTTTAAAACTTTGCCTTGAGGAATTCAGGTCAGTCAGACTGTTTTTTTTTTAAAGTACTTTGGGCTGCACAGAGGGAAGGGACTGCAGAATCTGCCAAATGTGTTTTATTAAGTGTCTTAAATCTTGATAATAAGACAGTCCAAACCATCCCCATGATTTATACATGTGCTGCTTTGTAGGTGTTTGTGTGTCTGTGTCACTTCAAGACAAGAGTCTGTTGGGAACTGGGGCACCTACATTACTGCCCTGGACCTCAGGAGAGCTCTCTGGAAATAGCAACCATTCTGCATTGTCTCATGTACTGATTTCCTAGGACTCTTTGGGGAGGGTGATGCTTCTAGAATCACGTCTCTTCAAATGCCTTCAGCTATCAAACAAAAGAAGTATATGCTGGCTTGGGAGAGGACCACCAGTGGTTAGTTCCCCAATCTGTCAAGTTAACCTCTCATTGTTCATTTGTAAACCTATCTGAGAGATGCTTCTGAGCCCAAGCACCCAGTCCAGTCTGCTTCATGAAAACATTCCCCACTGTTTATCAACTGGCTGAGCAGTGGGTCCATTCCTACTGAATTTGAAAATGAATAAAAAAAATAATAATAATGGCATTCACATTTATTTAATATTCTAAGGTTAAATATAATCTTTATAATATAATATATAATACAGTGATTTCTGCAAATCATACATATGTGATTTCATTTGCTTCTCATAAATAATTCTGTGAGGTAGATGTTATTATCCCCAATTTTATTGATGAGGAAAATGATTAAGTCTCTCTGGGTCATATAGCTGGTATTAAAAAAAAAGAACAAACCAATCCAACAAAAAGGCCTGTGTCAATAGGAAAAACACTTTTGCAAAAAAGGATGTACATGCTTCTGGGTTATGGTTCTGAAAGCAAGTTGTTATCAGAGTAACAAGATAATTGACTTTGTACTTGAACCTGCTTCTGTATAGAGATAACCTTTTGATGACCCACAACAAATTGTAGAAGCCCTTGGAGTTAACTAAGTAGAATTGAAAAAGGGCTCTCATATTGCAGTATTGAGGATAGCTATTTCTTAAAAGAATCATTAAGAGACTGAACTTCAACCAGCAATTTGACCCATGCTTCCTCTGGCACAGGGACTATCACTTGTTAGAAACCAAACCAAACAAGTCACTGGACTTGAAATCAGAAGACTTAATGGCTTCCTTCCTAGTCATAAGAACTGAAGAATGGAACAAGGATAGGGTAAATAAGCTTCTGCCACATGACATAAATATGGGATGGGGCATATTTGGGGTTTTTTCTGACAGCTGTCCTCGGGCATCCATTAGATTGTGAGCTACTTGAGAGCAGGGACTGAGTGTGAGGATATTGTTCATAAAAGCATACTTTAAGCATCCTTATAAGGATATAAGATCCTATATGAACATAAACTATTATTGCTATTATTATTAATAATCATTTTTATCATGATCTTATTTTTCAGGGTCTCCTCTGTTATATTTTCTCTTTTAGGACTCTGAGCATGTACATATTTCGTTTTGGTAGAGACATAGGAGAAATGATTTTTGGTACATTGAAATGAATAATGGAAATAGAGTGACACACATCTAGGTCTTGGTTTCCTCCTGTATAAAATGGGGACGATGGATTAGATGACCTCCTAGGTTTCTGCCAGCTCCAATCATCCAATCAGTCAATCAACAAGCATTCTAAGTAGTGGCTATGAGCTAAAAAACATGCTAGGCACTAGAGTTAGAAAAAAATGTCCTGACCCCATAACAATTTTGATCATGGGAGATCAGGAACATTTTCATACAGGGAGAGCTTTGGGGATGAGTATTGAAGACTAAGGCTTCTAAGAGGTAGATATGAGGAAGATGGTCAATGTGAAGGCATGGAGATAGGGTGATAGAATTTTGTGTGTGAGAAATGATGAGGATGGTAAAGGTCAGCATGGAAGAAGTTGATATTTAATAAGTTCTAGGCCTATGGTTTACAAGAACTGTGCTCAAACTACTTTATAAGTTAGTTATTCCTTCCCTTAAATTTGACTAAAATGACTGAACAACAGCAGCAATATCAAACCACTACAAGGAGTGGCAGCTTCTTGGCATCAGAGTTGATTCTAATGGCTGACCCAGATAGAAGAAAAATATGACCCTGTTCTTGGAGTAAATGATTCATTGTTGGCATCACTAAGTATCTATTCAGAACTCTCTATCCCCAGGTTTGATAGACCTCTTAGAACTCAGTGAAGTTGGAAGAATGATGATTTTGGCATCAGACCTTGAGCTAATCACAAACTCCCTAAGCTTCAGTCTTCTCTCTAAAATTAGTAGGTTGGGCTAGATAGTCTCTAAGATCCATTTTCTCCCTACATCTGGGATCCTATACCCACTAGGGATGTGCCCTGTACTCCCAGTTTGAGAAATAATGAAAAAGGACAAATATATGGAGAAATAAGGATACAGAAGAGAAGAGCGAGCCTGGGATGAGTACTGAGAGGCAGAAAGAGGAAATTTTGATGCGAGGGAAGAGGAGGAGACACAACTTAATATTATGAAAAGAACACTGACAATGGGGTCAATGACAGTGGAGTTCAAATCCTCTCTTTATGTTTATTACCTTTTGACCTTGGAAAAGTCAACCAACCACTTTCAGTCTAGTTTCTCCATCAGTGAGATGATGGGGTTAAATTTAGATGACCTCTGGAGACCTTTTTAGTTCTAGATCTATGATCCTATAAAGAATAAAAGACAGAAATAGAAAAGAAGCTTACCTTCCCTGGTAGAAGAGACCTGGACTGAAAAACTCTTAATTCTTATATTTGTAAAATATATAATTATATAATTTACATAATTATATATAATTATATAAACACAAACACATATATAAATATTATGCACACCACATATACATAATACACATACACATAGGTATATACATACATCCTACATGTATATATGAACCCACATATATGAATAAGATGAGGAGCCTGGAAGTGAATTCAACCACTTTGAGGAAGGAGAAGGACAATCTGAGGAGAGCTGGCTGGGGAGAGGAAAGAAAGGGCTGACAGGAATTGTCTCTGTAAATCCAAGTGGCAGTTTGGAAGTATTTATGTTTTAGAGGAATTTTAAGAAGGGAGTGACATGCTTTTTATACACTTTTTTTTGCTTAGCAACACCAGTCACAAAAGCCGTGTGTTCTCACAGGACTGTCAGTTGCTCAGCTCATTAAAATATTATGGGGAACACTGATGACAATTACCCAGCCCTGAGCATTCTCAGGTGCCAAAATGTTTTTTTTTTCTATGCATAACAAAAACACCGAGTTGAAAGTTTATTTCACTATTGTATCATTTTATCCAACTGTGATCCCCCACCCCAATGCTCCCACTCACTTGTCCAGGTTCCACAAGCCCCTGAGGGGTGACAGTGGGTGTTCACAGCTTCTGGAGGCTCAACAAGGTAGGAAGGAGGGGCGGGGTGTCCTCCTGGCCAGTCCTGGGGCAAGACCTAGTGGGTCAAGAGGTGGAACTCAAGATGCAGCCATCTCCCTCTCCAATGAAGTGTTGGGTTCTGGGCCCCTGGCATTATGGTAGCATGAATTTTGCATCACGTCACTTGATCTTCCCCAAATTGTGTGAGGTTAGGAATTCTTCTCTGGTACTCCAGTGGGGCATCTTGTGTCTCTTGTACATCTGCCATAGAACAGGATATGTTCATTGAAAGAATGAATGATGATCGATAAAATAACAGAAAGTTACTGAACCTATTGCTAAAGGACCCAAGAAGTCAGCTTGCCTTTGAGGTCTCCTTGGAAGATTGACCAGTCAGAGAAGAGCCTCAAAACTTGGGAGCCACTGCTTAATTTGGAACTTTTACAAAATTCATTCTTTCAGGGCAGGTAGGTGGCACAGTGGATAGCGCATCGGCCCTGGAGTCAGGAGGACCTGAGTTCAAATCTAATCTCAGACACTTAATAATTGCCTAGCTGTGTGACCTTGGACAAGTCACTTAACCTTGCAAAAAACAACAACAACAAAAATTCATTCTTTCAAGGAGAGGCATCTCAGAAGACCTCAGTGGGGACTATCAGGAATATCTCATGGGCTTTTGAAATAGTCCAAAATGTCTGGAGAGGTTTTTGAACTCCTTGGAATTCAGTCATTCATTTAAAACTCAGTGCTGCATAGAGCATGCCTTAATACCTCTCCTATCAACTCCAGAATTTTTTTTTTGCCCTGATTATGTCACTGGCCCAAATATAATATCTATTTTAGGCTCACTTTCAGAATTTTGTGATGGATAAAGGTTAAACTCTTACAATGCCTATTGTAATTTTCAATTTCCTTGAAAATTTTTCACTCCCCATCTGCTCTCCAATATTTTTTCTGGCATTTTAATGAGTCAGTCTGTGGTTATACAAATTTGGGAAAAAAGCACATTTTTCCTTTACTATATAACCTTGGTAATTATGACACATTTAGTCAACCAGGCAAGTAGTGATTAAATACTTGGGAATTGAAATGTTGGATTCCAGCCATATTTACCTGGAGTAAAATTTCCTGGGGAAGAGCAGTCAGAAAACATGGAGCAAATCTTCTCGATGCTACATTTTTTGTCATGTTGGCATATTTAAATGAAATTCTAGAGATTATCTTAGTCTTATGAGTACTGCCCTTGGAGTCAGAAGACCTGGGTTTCTCTTCTTTAAAGTCAAGTAACTTTGGGGAAGTCACTCTGGGTCTCCTGTTTCCTCATTTATAAAATTAGAAAAATAAACCCTGCATTTTCAATCTCATACAAGTGTTAGAGAGATCAAGTAGGATGATGCATGCAAAATATTTGAAAATGTATTATAAAGTTAAATAATTTCAGAGAGGGGAGAAGGATTCTCACCTTTGATACATACTAGTTATGTGACCCTTTGTAAATTATTTAACTTTTCAGTGGCCCAGAAATTTTCTAAGCTTAATAGATGCATAACAGTTGCAAAGAAGAATTCTCTATATCTATGAATTATTTGTATGCAAAAAAGAGTATCATAGAAATATAAAATATAATATCTAAGTTTATATCATATTTCTAAGATTTTTTGTCTTTGAATGGTGGGTAAATTCTGTGAGAAGCATCCAATCCAAGATATAAATCCAAAAGCAGCCCCTGAAATATTTGACGACACCTGTCACATTCTTCCTAAGTTTTTCTCTTAGCTTGGTGAAATAAGTTCTTTCCATTGAGTCATATGCACGTAGCCTTCAGACCCCTCACCAATCTGGTCACTCTCCTTTCAACACTCCAATTTGTCACTAGTTTCCTTAAAAGGTGGCCCTCAGAACTGAACAGAAAATTTCAGATCTTATGCAAGCAGGACAGAGAACATCTCTGGGATGACAATCACTCTTGTTTTGGATATTACGCCTCTCTTAATGTAGCCTGAGATTGCATTATTGTTTTTAGCTGCCAAATTGTAAAGTTGACTCAAATTAAACTTGTGGTACATTAAAATTCCCAGATCTTTTTTAGAAAAACTATTGTCCATTCATTCCTACATTACCTCCAGGAGCAAATATGAACTATTTTCTTTGACAATAAAAGCCCTTCATAATCTAGCCACTTCCTACCTTTCCAGTCTTTATATACCTTATTTCCCAACTTGTACTCTTTGACCCAGTGATACTGGCCTCTTGGCGGTTCACAGACAAGTAATTTCATCTCTTAGCTCTAGACATCTTCTTGGGCTGGTTGTAATGCATCCCATGTCTATGACATTTCTTGATTTGCCAGGGTTGTAAGCCTGTAAAAAAAAAAAGAAATGAAGTTAATTTAGCATAGCCTGTTCTCAATGAATCTCTTAATGATCACTGTTTTCCTTTCTAAATGCCCACAAACCACCCCTTTAATAATACTTCTAGAATTTTGTTAAAGATCAAAGTCAAGCTTGTTGGTTTATAGTTTACAAGAATGTTGGTAGGTAAAATTAGGTCAGCTAAGGCTCTGACTAGCCAGGTCAGAATAGGAGGGTACAAAAGTATGATTGTCTTTTTCCATAAATGCTGTTCTAATGAAAAGGAATCAAATAAGATAGGCTGAAACTCCTAATGTTTATTAGATAATTTTCACCAATAGAATTTAGAATAGTAAGGTACTATCACTAATCATAGCCTTATTTGTGAGTGAAGGAGAGAATCAAAACTAGTAAACTCTAGCATCTCTTGCAAATTAAGTTGAGCTGGCGGTAGCAGAGATAATAGGCTACCCCTTTTGGATATACTGTCCTGAAGAGAAGTATTAATGCATGCCTCAAATAGTGTACCTGAGCCCCTGTAGCAAATGTGAAAGACTGGTCTATGTTGCATATGCAGTCAGACACAAATGTGAATATTCCACTGGCACAACTAACATCAGCCCAACTAATGGTCCTCATATATCCACAGATTTTCTTATTTACTATTTGATTAAATTCAGCCAACATTAATTGAATGCTTTCTAAACAAGACACACTTTCCCAAGTCTATGAAGGGGATATAAAGGTGATTAAGAGATGATTTCTTTTCTCAAAAAGTTTTCAGACCACAGGAGGACACAAGATAGCTATAGAAATAATTGTAATACATAATAGGCTCCAGAAGTGAGGCACAGTGTACAAGTAGATTCATTGGAAGGAGAGAGTACTTTAGGCTGGAGATGTAGGAGTTGGGGAGGAAATCAGGAAAAACTCTCCAGAGAAGGTCAAATTTGACCTGGGTCTTGAGATTGAGGAGAATTTCAACTAATAGAGGTGAAGGGAGTGGGTGGATTAGGGCATCCCAAGAAGAGGGAAAAGTATGAGCAAAGGCTGAAAGTGAGGGATGTAGAATGAATTCCTGAGTTCCTCTGTATTTTTCAATTGGATAGGATCAGATGCCATATTTCCCAGACACAAACCTGCTTGCATATTTGTAGGGATTTAAGTGGAAAAACAATAATAGAACAAGTTTCTACCCTATCTCCTGGTTCTCTTTGTCCTCTTCAGACTGAGGTTAAGAAATCTAAAATGTGTTGGTTTATCTGCATAATTATATCTACATCTATCTGTGCCACAAATCTAACAGGGGGGTGATAAAAGCCTCTCTTAAGTGCATATTCTTGACAAAGATGAAAAAAGTTAAATGTCGGCATGAATATGAGAAGACAGGCATGTGAAGGCACTGTTGGTGGAGTTGTCATTTTTCAACTATTTTGGAAAATAATTTGGAATGACACCAAAAAGTTTACTAAACTACATTTATGCTTCTTCTGGACAAGATTTGATTTAGGCTGGTCCATTGGTTCAGGTCCATGGTTATTATGAAATAAGAGACCATGGAACATTTCACAAAATGATATAGAATGAAATAAAAAGAATCAGGAGAACAACTTTTATTATGATCACAGTAATATAAAGGAAAATAATGGCTAAAAAAACCCCTTCAGAACTTTGATCAATCATGACATCAGAGAATAATGGTGAAACATGCCTCTTAGCAGAAAGGAGGTAATCTAGGGGGGTGGAATAAGGCATTTTCAGACATGACCAATGTGTTGAATAATTTGTTTGACTGTACTTATGTGTTATAAGGCTCCATTTAGATATGGGGTAGGCCTTCTTTGGAAGTGACAGTGCTGCAAAAAAAAAAAAACAATAAAAAAGAGCATCTATTGGGATGCAATCTTTAAAAATAATTGCATATACAAAGAAGAGAAACATCAAAAAACACATACTCCCTGAAAACTCGTGTGAAAGCTAGTATGTTGTAATAGACCATATATTAGATTAGTTATGGGGTGTTCCAGGAGGACTAGGACCTCTGCTGTGATCATTCATCTTTGGAGTCTTATAACCCAACTCTCATCTGTGCCTCCAAAAAGCTATAGTATGTGCCATGGCCATACTCTGGTAAACTGTCTTGGCAGATGATCTAAACTAGGTAGAGGGTAACTGAGGCCTTGAACCTGTTTGTGAATTAGAGAGATATCTACTCCAAGCATGTGAAGACTTACCCCCATTGGAATGGGTGGATGAGAACAATTTGTTCCAATGACCATGAAGGTATCTGAAGCTTGGTCAGTCAGATTTTGGTCAGACATTGAAGGTCATTTACTGCGTTCTGAAGATCACCAGTCATCTTGACTTTTGTCCTGCCACTGGACTTTGATGACTCTGGAAGAAAAAGTGAGGCTGATGACTTCATCACTTAAATCCAATTCAACCATAAAACAAGACATCACCCATGATATCATTGGTCCTCTTTGAAAACTAAGGATGAACATCACCACCATCAGATTAGAATCAAAAGCCTAGGGTTCAAATTCTGACTGTTTTACCTACCCACTGTGTGACTCTAGGTAAATTGCTCATCCTCTGTGATCTGTAGTTTTCATATTTATAAACTATGGGGCTAATAAGACTTTACAAATTTCACGGGAATGTAATAAGGATCAAATGATCTAAGGTATGTAAAAGTGCAGAAGATCAAGTGTTGGATGTGAAGTTAGAAAAACACAAGTTCAAATCCCATCTTGGCCATTTATTATCTAAATTTTGAGCAAATCCCTTAGCTTTTCTTAGTCTTAGTTTTGTCATCTGCAAACTGGAGATGATATTAATGGTACCTATCTTCATGGGTTGTCAGGAGGATCAAATGAGATTAAGATATGTGAGGTGTTTTTAAAACCTTTAAGTAAGTGCTATATGAGTCTGAGCTTTTATTATAAATATATGGCTGTGTTATTCCACTTTCTCTTCACTATGCCATGATTCCATGTTGATGTGGCTGGAGCCTGAACAATGTAGGCAAAGCAGTCAAGTTTCCCTTGGATGCTACAAAGGAATGGACAAAAGATATCTTTTATTTTTAGGTGCCACTAGGATGCTCAGTAGATGGAATATTGGACCTAGAGTCAGGAAGAATAGTTTGAATCCAACCTTGTGAGCCTCACCAAGTCACTTCATTTCTGTTTGCCTCAGTTTCTTCTGTACAATAATAGCACTGATTTCCCATGTTGTAAAGATCAAATGAGATGAATGTAAAATACCTGGCCACACAGCAAGTGCCATATAATTACTATTATTATTATTATTATTATTATTATTATTATTATATTTTTAAGTGTAAGAGAACAAGGAGAGGGTCATTGGAGAGTACATGGAGATGAGAAGGATTATTATTAAGGAACAAAGGCTTTTCTTTTTCATTTATTACCAATGATCTATTTCAGGAAAAGGTCAACATTTCTATGTTAAGGACATAAAATGAAATCAATTTAGCAAATTTTCTTTACAATTTTATAACTGGCAGGGACTTTAAAAAGCACTACCTCAAATAGCTGTGGAATCTATTGGAAGAGAGGTATGGATTTGTGATTAAAATTTGTTCTCATGATTATTGGACACTAGAGGGTAGCATTGCCCACCAAATGAAGCTGACTGCCTGGCCTTCAAAAGGAGTATTTTTTGGAAAAAATATCTAACAAGTTCTATTTCATTCATTTTTCACTGATCACTGAACCCCATCTCCCCTCTCTAGCTCCCCCCTCAAACCCACATCTCTTGTGCCTGGAGAATTTTGTGTTTGGAGGACTCTGACTCTTTAGAGGAAAATCAACTCATTTTAGCAATATTAACTGGGGGGGGGGTCTCTCTCTTTCCTGATCCAGACCTTTCCTATTAGTACAATAGGCATCAGTCATATAATGAAATCTTATTGAGGAACAGTATCCTGTCAACTCTGTCATAATCTTCACTTCTCAGACTATATCTAGAGTAGGAAGGAAGGAAGCAAGCAAATTACAAATATTATCTCACTATGATCATGCAACAACCCTAGGAAGTAGGCACTATTATTATACCCATTTTACAATTGGGGAAACTGAGATAAAGGGGGTTTAAGTGACTTAATTGGGGTTATGGAGCTACTGACTTTCTGGGTCAGAATTTGAACACAAATCTTCCTGACATCTAAGAATACTGGGACCAATGTGGAATGTCACACCTTAGGTAGGATATTCGCAAACAGGGATAGATGCAGACAAGGGTAATAAGCATGTGGGGTTTTTTGAAATAACTTCTCCAGAGGAATAGTTAAAGGAACTCAAAAAGAAAAGATTTGGGAAGTTTGGGAAGTTTCTAATATTCCAAAGGTTTATTTGGAAGAGTCTGAACATTCTGGGTAGATTCAGAGGACAAAGTAGGATCAAGTAGCAATTATAGGAAAACAAGTTTCAGCTTTAAATAAGGAAGTATTTCCAAACAATGTTGAACCATCTGAAAATATTACAGTCTACATAGTGAAGTAGTGAGTTTCCCATCACTAGGTAGAAGCTGAATGTTAAGGACAGAGATGCTAGATAGTACATTTGTGCATTATATGTTGAGGCTATCTGACTTCAGGTCTCTCCCACCTCACAGATGCTATTATTCTCTGTAGTTCTTTAAAGCAGTTAAAACAAGGTTAAGTGACTAGTCTCGGGTCACATAGCATATGAGGTCAAATTTGAACTCAGATTATCCACTGTACCACATTAACACCATCACCACCACCACCAACAATAACAATCAGAAATCTGAGGGGAAATCTGCTAGTTTGGGGGAGAATAGGGTAGTATTTCTCTGCCAGAGATAAAATCTTGTAAGCTAAAAAGGAGCCAGTATGATGCAAGAAAAAAAATCCCTGAAGTGAATGACCTGGGTCCAAATTGTGGCTGTGTAGCTGGGTTCCAGGGTCCTCATCTGAAAAAAACAGAAGTTGGGCTCATTGATCTTTGAGTTCTCTTCCAGTTCAAAATCCTATGATGTTTGCAGGTCTAACTAAGAAATAAATAATTTTGCATCAGGAAATAGTTTTTTAATTGCCTATTGATAAGTCCTAATGAATTTTTACTCATTTTTGAAGGGCCAGGCTAATAATCCTTTTTGGTGCTCTCATTTGGAGCTGAGGTCTGAGGATGGGGGCTATTAGTAACTCTGCTTTCTCCCTCCTGGCTGGATGGAGACTTGGGAATTTTCTATTAGTATCTTTATTGTAGCACACAGAGGAGTGAGTAGAGGGAAAGGAAAGTGAGGAAAGGGGAATTTAAGTTATAGCTTCACAAGCAAAATGAAATTGAGAAACTGAGGAGGTACCCAATGAATTTGGTCAAGAGATGGTCAATGGAAAAGAATTTGTGTTTCCTTGTGGAGATGGTGATAGACTGAGGGAGAAGTAATATAAGGACCCAAACTGTTTAATTACTTCATTTATTTCTTTAATTATGAGAGAGACAGAGACAGAGAGACAGACAGAAAGACAGACAGAGATAGAGAGAAAGGGAATACAGGTGAGAAAATTAGGAAGAAAATGGGAAGCTGGTTTCAATATGTTGTTTGTCTCTTTTTTCCATTAGAACACAAACTCCTAGAAAGCCAGGGCTGTATCTTGAATCCTCCGTAAATACTGCTAGGAGCACAGTGTGCTCAATAAAAATTAATCCATCAATCAACAGGACAGGAAATTCCATCCTGCCAGGAGCAACACCTCCTGTTTGTCCCATCCAAAGCCAATTAGAGTGTTTGGGTGCTGCAGTGGAGACAGAAAATAAGGAAGGTGGCCAAAAGAGAAATAAATTTCAACGAGCCCAAAATAAAAAATGAAATTCAATGCCAAAACATTTGATAACACGAAAATATTCAAGGAAAGGCTACTACTCAATTTAGTCCTCTCTTCCAAACTCCTATATGTATGCCCTTCAGCTCACCTTCAACTCAACTCTGGATTTGTTTATTTATTGAAGTGTTTTTAAAATCAGATTACAGAGGCAAGAACAAGAGTATTCTTCCTTAAAGGGTTTATATTTCATTGGATAACTTAGTGACATAACTGTCCAGATTTTTTCCCCTGGTTGCTGTAGGTGCTGTTCATCTATCTTGTACCATCCCTAGCCTTACCTTCTGCTAGTCATCACCTCCTCGGCAGGAAGAGATATGGATCTTGCCAAACTTTGAGGGCAATTTTATTTACTCTCTAAGGAGTGCCACTGATCTTTCTGGGGGCTTGAACTATGGGCTTAGGAATTTTCCTAGCTTTAATAAAATCTTGCTCCTTCTCTAAGAAGCTTTCCTGCTCAGCTGGGAATTACTACAAAGCTTTTCAGGCCAATGGGTCTTTCTCCCAGTTGGGAGAAGTAGCTTTTGGACCATTAAAGATGCTCAATGATAGAAAATTTCAGGAATGAACTTTATGTCAGGAAACACATTTTTCTTTTGTTTTTTTCCCTTACTAAATATACTTCTCTGAAGTTTCTGTCTGTGTATGCACCAAAAATACTTTTGCTTTTATCCAACAGAGCCATGCATGATCTTGAAATGTCAGTTCCCAATCACCTGGTATTTGAACTGTATGGGCTCCCTTGGGGTGGTGGTGGAGGACAAAATGACAACTGTTACCCATTATTTTTCTTCTGTTAGGTTCCTGTATAACAGGAGTTGGGGAAGCATGATATAGCATACGCTAGTCTTACTAATGCAGAGGTTCTTAACTTGGGGTCTGTGATACTGATTTTATGTTTTTTACATTTTGATAATTATACTTCAATAGAATTGTTTTCTTTTGAAATGCTATGCATTTTATTATATTTATATTTTAAGAATTGGCTTCATATGACTGTCAGAAGAGTCCATGACAAAAAAAATGTTAAGAATTCTTGAACCAAAGATACATTAACTACAAATAGCACATATTTGTTAGGTAGCTCAAAAGAAGAGCATGGCTCCCTCATGCTGATTTCTTCCTGTGAGGGCATGTAAGTTTTATGCCCTTGAATTACATTTCTTTTGGAAAGAACCCTGCAGAGAAGGGGTTTTTCTGTATCAGTTTCACCTAAGGAAGGAGAATAAAGGCAGCCAATGGCCATGATTGCCCCCTAGCCAAAGACACTGTTTAAGGTGCTCTTTGCCTGCCCTCCTCACATTGTGTGGGGGGGGAGTAGGGTGGGAATGGAAATAGAGAGAGAAAGGGGCAGAGGTAACAGCTGGCAAACAGCAAAGGTGGGAGGGAGTGAGGGAAATCAATAAAACAGAGATGAAAAAATAATGTGCTCTATATGCCATAAAGGAAAAATCATGATGAAGGTCCAAGTTAACTCCCATAATGCTTTCAGGGATCAGAGAAATGACACTGTCGAAATACAACATTAGTTTTCTGAAGCCTACAGGCTGAATTTTATTTATTTAAAGTTAACTCCCATTTTAATACAAAAAAGATAGCCTATTCTACATCAAAGAGAAAAAAAAAACTTTTACTAATGTATCCATTGCTCTTCTGAAGCACAAAAGCTGTCTCTACATAATGCTTTGTAGTATTTTCTCTACTGTGTTTGTGTTCCTTCTGAATCAAGAAATATACAGTAAACAGACTTGAGGTCTACAGCTTCCCCATGCCAATACAACTGTGGTTTGGCTTTTATTTTCAGAGATTTTTAATGGATTGTTGGTTTGAACAAGACTCACATGAATGATATCTGAATGGGGGAAAAAAGAAAAGGGGATGTTCAAGTAGAACTAGATAACAAGTTCTTAGTACAGTCTGCCAAAATGTAAACCATGAGCTGTCTAGAGAACCCAGTCTGGGGAATAAGCTAGGGCTAATGCAGTTTCTTTTCTCTCTTTTTTGGGTTGCATCAAGGGTTTTCTGAATCTGATCAGGACCAAAGATGTGATCTGAGTCATTGGGAGCTTATTTAATTTCCTTTCCAATCTATCACACACACACATCCAAGCCATGATTCCAATTTTTCCTTTGCTTTTTGGAGGCAATGTAGCATATTAGATAATGTTGAAATTGTAGTCACAGGACTTGAGTCTGAATTCCAATCCTGCCATTTGATCTTGAGCAAGTAAGCTCTTTGAGTCCCACTTTCCTCATCTGTAAAATTAGAGGGTTAGACTAGATGAGTTCTCTTTCAACTCTAGCTCTATGAGCTTATGATTCTTTTCATGGCCTATATGTGAAGATGGGCTGAAATTTCCATCCATTTGCTTTTTGTTGTTATTGTTCAGTCTTGTCCAATTCTTCAAAATCTCATTTGGAATTTTCTTGGCAGAGATACTGAAATGGTTTGCCATTTCCTTTTTCACCTGTTTACAGATGAGACAATCAGAGTTAAGTGACTTGCCCAGGGTCACACAGCTAGTAAGTGTCTGGGGGCAAATTTGAACTCAGGTCTTCCTGACTCCAGGCCTGGCACTTTATCTACGTTGTCACCTACCTGTCCTGTTTGCATTTTTACTTCGTCTTATTTTTTTTCCAGCTCCTTCCCCACAATGTACTGTGTTAGGCTCTGTGGAAGATACAATAAAATTTAAGATATAATCTGAAAGAAATCACAATCTATTTGAGAGTAACAAGATGTGAGAACAGATAATATATAATACAAGGTAGCATGCAGTAAATACCAAATGAGCAATATAAATAGTAAATACCTTGGAAATTAACCTTTTTTAAGGTCGTTAGGAAAACTTTGCAGAGGAGTACATGTTGAATTATTCCTGGCTCCCCTCCCTTCCCTCCCATGTTGTCTATTTTAAACTCAGTGGAAATGCCAGTGGCTTCCATGAACTATCTGAACTTCCATTCAGTAATGAACTCCCCACAATGTTCCTCCCTGCTGCCCCCTTTATTTGTACCCTTTGCCCTGAAATGTCAATGAGTTGTAGACCTTTTTTGTGACATGGATTCCTTTTTCAGACCAGTGATTTCTATGGGGTCCCTTTTCAGAACAATATTTTTAAATGCCACATTGAAATAGCATTTATAGACAGGAAGATATGAATCATGTGAGAGCTAATGGTGAATCTAATAGATACGGTAATTTTTTTGGGGGGTGTAGGGCAATGGGATTAAGTGACTTGCCCAAGGTCACACAACTAGTGAGTACCAAGTATGAGACTGGATTTGAACTCAGGTCCTCCTGACTCCAGGGCTGGTGCTCTATCTACTACGCTGTCCCTAGCTGTCCCTAGCTATGGTAATTTCAAAGTAATGATGATTATAAATGATATTTTGAGATATCTATACCTACAATGTCACATAAAAACAGTTGTGAATTAATTGTGTTGGTGAGAAATTCACAGGTACTGATAATCCCATTGTGATTTGTTTTTCATATTCATAATCTAAGAAAATGCTAAATTTCAGGTAAGGATTCATATTTTTTCCCTTATCTGAATTCATGGAGTTCTGAAGTCTATCTATACATATCTGTGGACCCCAGATTAATAACCCTTGATCAGAGTTATAAGAGAATTAATAGATCAGCTATTCTAATCCTTTCGTTTTACAGATGAGGAAACTGAGGCCCAGACAGGTTAAATTATTTGCCCAAATTCACACAGGTAGCAATAATCAGAATTAAGTTTGAAGCTAGGTTCTCCAACTCCAGAGGTCTTTCCACTGTACTGCACTGAACCTATACGGCCTGGATCAATTCAACAGACATTTATCAAGTGTCAGTTGCATGAAGGACATTGTCCAAGGTCAAGTCAAATCAACAAATGAACATTTGTTAAAAGGAATGTGGCAGGCCATTTCCTAAGTTCGGGGGGCAGGAGATACAAGGAAAGGCAAAAAGTTGTCCCTGCTCTAAATGGCTAGGTCCTAGGGGGAAGATATTTCAATGTAGCAATCACTGCTTCTGAGCATTGACTTTCCATCAGAAAGACTCAACACCTTCTACACTTTGTCCATCCAAGTGTTATTTATTCTTTTGAGTCCTTACCAAGATAATACCCAAAAGGTTGTGACTTGCTCAAGATCACCCAACTGATTAGTGGCATAGTTGGGATTAGAACCTAAATCACCTGATTCCTAATCCAAAATTTTTCCTTATTCCCTACTGCCCTTGAATGTTCTCGATGGAATTCATGTTTCAGGTAAACTTTGAGTTGATGCTCAAAACTGAAGGGCAGAAGAGTAGAAGGGAATAAGCCTTTACAAAGTCCCTGCAACATCCTAGGCACTTATATCAAGAGCAAAGAAGGGGAAAAAGGCATTCCTGGTATGTCTGTAAGAAGAAACAGGGGTCTATAATTCACTAAAGATAGTTAGGAGTAGCAGAAAATAGTGTTATAGATGCTACTGGTTAATTCAGAGTTTGAGACTGGACTGCTGTTAGTGGGGAGAAAGGAAGGGGATAAGTATTTATTAATTAAATGCTTTACAATATTATCTCATTTGATCCTTATAATACCGGGAGGTAGGTGCAAGGATTATTCCCATTTTATAGTTGAAGAAACTGAATATCTGAGACTATATTTGAATTCAAGTCTTCCTGACTCCAAGTTCAGTGTTCTATCCACTGTACCACCCAATTTCTATTAGTAGCTGAAGTTAGTGACTTGGGAATGAAAGGTAGTGATTATGATCAGACAATTCTGGATGTACACAAATGGGAGAATATAGAGTGAGAAAGTAATAGAAAGTGAAACTGGAGAAAGTTGGTGTGAAGGTGGTGTCATTGGTTGTATTAGGCCATCAATATCTTCCACATTAGGCATGGAAAATGGAAATTCTGGTTATGTGTTGAGTCTGTGTATAACATATCTTGATTCCTAGAGCCCCCCCTTCTCACTTCCCTGTACATGATATATATGAGCAGAGAGAGTAGTGATAAAAAGATGAAAGATCAGATCTCATCTCATACAATTTTTTCCTAGTCTGTTGTGGGAAAAGGGCTATGAGAGAGGGGAGGGCTTTTCAAGGTATATATGCAGTAAGTTTATGTTCTTGTGATATTATAATTCTATGTATATGGATAAAGAGAACAAATAAATTGGGAATTGGATGGAATGGAGTAGTTGAGTCCAATCATCTATTTGGCTGGGAAATTTTCAAGGGATGCTCTTAGCTCTAACCTAGAGCACCTCGTGGGCATTAGCAAAATATGGACATGCCACTTATATATGATTTCATCTTCTGAATGATTTAGAGCAGGACCCTTAAGTCAACCTTCTAATTAGCCACATCGTCACATCATTTATGGAAAATAAGATTATGAGGGAATTGTGAATTCTGCAATGTCAATGTCTTGCTCCTGTTATACTGAACCTTTCTATTATCACCATTATTTCCCTAAATACACAGATTCCTGGAAAGACTTATGAAGATACTTTGACAGTAGGATTTTCTAATTTTCAAAGCTATCAGACAGATTATATGAACTCCAGATCTAATGAGGAAAGGCTTACTGTTTTCATAGAAGTGGAGGATTAACAGGTACATTATGTGCATAGAAAGATACAGGATCAGACCTGTTTTCTTGGATGGGGGGAATCAATGGATCATCAATTTTTGGTTTGTTTAGTACTATAAATTGGAGCATCAATTACAGTTAAAAAGAGAAAAATGAGAACAAACTAACCCATCCTCCCACAAAAGATTTCATAAAATGAATAAAATAACCATTATTTTCTACTGACCAGAAGAAATTATTGAATGACTAAATTTTCAAGGCTTCTTTGATGGACCATACAGTCCTTAGAATCCTTTCCTTTGATCCTCATTCATGCTTATTAATTATTGGACTTCTGCACACATCACTACCAGATTAATCTTCCTAAAAATGTCATCTTCATCATACTAATCCCTTGCTCAAAAATCATCAGACTAAAACCCAAACTTCTTTTTTTAATAAATAGTATTTTATTTTTCCAATTACATGTGAAGGTATTTTCAGCATTCGTTTTAAAAAAGTTTTTGAGTTCCAGATTTTTCTTTCCCTTTCTCCCCCCATGCCAAGTAGTCTAACATAGGTTACACATGTACAATCATGCTAAACATATTTCCATATTACTCATGTTGTGAAAGAAGAAACAGAACAAAAGGGAAAACCCATGAAAACAAACAAAAAAAACCAAGTGAAAATAGTATGTTTCAATTTGCATTCAGACTTCATAGTTCTTTCTCTGGATATGGTTAGCATTTTCTATTACTAGTCTTTTGAAATTGTCTTTGATCTTTGTAACTGCTGAAAAGAGCCAAATCCTTCATAGTCAGTCGTCTCACAATGTTGCTGTTAATGTGTACAATGTTCTCCTGGTTCTTCTCACTTCACTCAGCATCAGTCATAAACCCCAGATTTCTTAATCTGGCATTCAACTCCCCCCCCCCCAATAATCTTGTCCACACCTGCATATCCATCACTTCCCTCCTCCCTTACTTCTAATCTATTTGTATTCCCTACCCCCTAAACAAATGATTTGGACATTTCTATCTCTGAATTTATACTCTTCTTTTTTATCTGGAAGAACCTTCTTGTCTGTTAAGACAATTTTTTTTTCTGTCCTTTAAGTATCCAAATTAATTGTAAAAATATTTATGTATCTAATGTTCGAAGCATTGTGCTTGGCACTGGGGGAATTTGAAAAATTTAAATATAACATTGTTTTTGCCTGCATGAAGCTTACAGTCTAGTACTAAGACACATACTAAATAACAATGATAAACTTGTTAAGAAAAGTTAGTGTTTTCTCAGTTCAAAAGCCTGAGGTCAGGAAAGGCTTCCTGAAGGAATTAGTCAGTTGCTAAAGTTCAAAAGAAAATCAGAATGTAGAAAGGGAATGATAAAGGCTTCATGTCTTTTTAGAAGCTTTTCCTAACTCCTATAATACTATATGTAATACTCATTTGGCAATTATTACATATTTCTTTGTATCATTAGCCTTTCTTATATCTCATTGTCATTGCCAAGATAATATGTTCTTTTAGATTGTTTTAAATTTTATATCTCTCCACAGAGCTGTGGGAACTCAAATCTCCAAAAATATTTGTTGATTGATTGATGTGGTGATGAGAGACCTTAGAGTAGCATATGTCATAAAGAGTCCCTGTACAACTGGATACTGATGAGGAGATTTTTTAAACCACAAGGTTTTAAAATCACAAGGTTTTAGATAGTGTTCTAAGGGTTACAAAGCATTTTATGCTATCTCTCAGTCAGTTCAATGAAATTCAAGGAGAAGAAAGAAGGGAACAAACTTTTTATATATTACTATATGTATTTTATAATTATTATCTCATTTGATTCAGTTCAAAGCATTGTCTTGTCCTGCCATGCGATACACAGATTGAAAAAAATGGAATGATCCCTGACCTTATAGGACTTATCCTAAAAAGGAGAGGGCAAAATAGGATAATGTATAGAAGTATAATTTCAGGGAGTATGTCATTGAAAATAAAAGGGAGATCTAGTTGAAAGCACCCGGGGGAATTTTGAGGATAGATCACTTTCCATATGGTGTTTAGGGAGCCATATGGATGGCTTCATGGAGAGGGGAGACATGTTTCAAAAAGGGAAGACTAGGAGGGGGTCATTTTGTACATGAGAGATACTCTATATGATGGCCTGGAAGTTAGGGTGGACAGAGTGAGAAATGAAGGAAATCTGGTCTTCAAGTTTGGCAACAATACAGTTTATGAAGGGGGTAGTAAAGTCAAAATGCTAGGCTGGACCAGATCAAAGAAGGTTACTTAAATGCCAGCCTATAGAAATAATGGGGAGTCCCTGAAAGTTCTTGAGTAGAAGTTATGACTTGACATGGTCCACTTATATTAGGAAGAATATTTTGGCCCCTGTATGAAGGATGGTTTACAGACTAGAGATAGTGAAATCAATTAGGAGAGAGATATAAAATAGTGGGGGTGAGATATAATGAGGGTCTGAAGGTAGAGTTGAGAGTGGAGAGGAAGGGACAAATCTGAGAAATATCTTGGAAATAGAATCAATAGAACTTGGCAATTTATTGTATGGAGATGGAAAGGAGAAGGGAAGCATGAAAGATGACTACTCCATTAAATAACACTAATTCCTATAGGTCCTTTATTCATAAGTTGATCAATCAACTCAATCAACAAACGATAATAACTAGCATTTAGTTAGTGATTTAAGGTTTGCAAAGTACCTTTACATAGGTTACACCACTTGATCCTCTCAACAGACCTATGAAATTGGTGGTATCAACATCCCTAGTTTATAGGTGAGGAAGCTGAGACAGAGGTTAAGTGACTTCAGCAAGGTCACACAGCTAGTAAATGTCTGAGAGGATTTGAACTCAGGTATTCCTGACTCCAGGGTCAGCGCTCTATCCACTGCTCCCAATGGATGCCAGGAAATAGGGATATAAAGACAAAATCAAGCAGTCTCTGCCCTCCAGGAGCTTATATTCTATAGGGTGAGACAACATATACACAAGGAAGGGATCAGGACAGGGGCTGCACCTGTGATTTTACTGGTATAGGGAACTTCCTGCTGAGGAAACTCCTTCTACCAATATAGGTCAGCTCCCCTAGAATTTGTAGTTTTAATTATAGTGCTTTCTTGGGGGACTTGTTTAGGGTTGCATCAATCAGTGCATATTAGAGGTGGGATTTGAACTCTGATCTTTTAGGTTTCCAGGGATAATGAGCTATTATAGTGGATACAGCATCAGAAAGCCCTGTGTTCAAATTGGACCTCAGGCATTAGCATTGTGACACTTTACCCTATTTGCCTCAGTTTCCTCATCAGTCAAAGGAGATGAAGAAGGAAATAGCAAACCTCTAGTATCTTTATCAAGAAAACCCCAAATTGGGTCACAAAAAGTAAGACATGTCTGAACCAAATTTCTAGGCTCCAAAGTTAGACAGACCCCTATCTACCAAACCACACTGTCACCCAAACAATAGCTATCTATCTAATGCATGAATAATATATCTTTAGTATTTATAAAATAGCTGACATTGATATTTACACATACTATTCATACATCTATACATACTATATCTAGATAAAAACACATATGCATACATAATAAGTAATAAAAATATAAAATGAAATGTAATTAGTTCAGGCACATGGTACTAATGACAAAAATAGTCAAAACTGCCACTGAAGGGAGGTAGGATACCTCAAGAGTATTGACAGGGTAGTTGAGCACTATACAGATACCTTGGCAAGAAGTAGCTCCCGGCAGTGCCTCACACATAGGAATGGTATTTAACTGTAGGCTATTTAAAAATAAGTGTCAAGAGGCAGTTGGTGATGCAGAAGTTAGGGCACTGGGTCTGGAGTCAGGAAGACCTGAGTTCAAATTCAGCCTCATATACTTCCCTGGGCAGTTCACTTCAAAAATTTGTTTGCCTCAGTTTCTTCAACTGCAAATAGCACCAACCTCTTAGGGTTGTTGTGAGGCTTAACTGAATTAATATGTTAAAAAAACAGTACAAGGTCTGGCACATAGTAGATTCTATATAAATGTCTACTCCTTCTTAGTCAACTATTGGAAGATTATCTAGACTAATGCAATTCTTGAATGGCAGGACAAGACAAAAATGTATCTCTAATAATTAATACCTGTGACCTTGGGCAACTCATTTTAACCATTCTAAGGCTCAGTTTCCTTATCTGGGAAAATGAGAGGTTGGACTGGATTAGATCCCTTTCAGTTTTAGGTAGTTGGTTTTATATATGATGATGCATTAAGTGAGATGATTCAAGAAGGTCCCTTTGGTATAACCAAGCAGATGTGGTCTTGGTGGTTTTTCAGAGCCCTGTCTTCTATTTCTTTTGTTTAAGTTCTAGATAACCTTGGCTCTGTCAAATTATTCAGCTCATAGAGGATTCTGTAGTGTTTCCTTTGTCTTTTTATATATGTATGTGCTTGGTTTGAAGAAGTGCCATTTGTCTTTTTCTTCTTTTTTTTGGGGGGGGGTCTGTGCCTGAGGGTTGATTTGTTCAGTCATTTTTCAGTTGTGTCTGACTCTTTGTGATTGTGATCTGATTGTGATCTGAACTCATTTGGGATTTTCTTGGCAAAGATACTGGAGTGGTTTGGCATTTCTTTCTGCAGCTCATTTTGTAAATGAGGAAACTGAGGCAAACAGAGTAAAGTGACTTGCCTGTGGTTATGGAGCCAGTTAATGTCTGAGGCCAGATTTGAACTCAGGAAGATGTATCTTTCTGACTCTAGGCCCATGCTCTACTTTCAGCATTGCCTACTGTGTGAGAGTTGAGTAGCATGGAAATTTAGGCAGAACTACTTGCCTAGGTAGGGATAAGAATGCTCACAGACTCTGCCATCTGCTTTCTTATCCAGTTTCCTATCAAGGTTATCCTCCACCTTTCATCTTGAGAGGGGGTGTTCCTGCTTCTGACAAGAATTTATTTCCCTAGAGAAATACAATAGAATAGAAAAGATAAAGTTGTGTTTAAATTGGTGCTCTAAAATGATAATATCCATTGAATTTACATAGTGCTATTCTCTTAGGATTCACAAATTCCTTTATAAGTATGAATTTGTTATACTTGTGATATTTATTGGGAAAGGGGTATTTAGGATTAAAGATTCAATTTTTCCTGAAGTTAAGAGGCAGATCTGGTATGTAGAGGGCTACCTCTGATCCATACTGGCTATGTGGCCGTGGACAAGTCACTTCTACTCTCTGAGGCTATAAATTATAGATTAGTTATTGATTCCCAGTAGTGGATGAAGTTTCCCACTACATTGGTGAACTCATGGATCTGGACCATCCCCTCTTTCAAATCGTGCACAAATTTAGTAGCAGAGATAAGACAAGAACCTAGTTCTCCTGACTCTTTGGCAACAAGCATCTGCTTGTACACCTCTTCCTGTTTTACTTTCACATAGAAATTTGCTTTACTTAGTTACAGGCTTATAAAAAATGTTCCCAATGAATCTTTCAGGGCATTCTAAGAGCTGCTCATTTTTGAAGTGTATGTGATGAATGATTTATATATTAGATTTATTAAAAACACGTCCATTATCTTGGGACCCTGGGTAGATGTATAAAAGGAGAATATGACATGTTAAATCCAGGAGCTAAGATTTTTCCATAAATAGCTAAGGGACGCCCCACTATGGGATGGCAGATCAAAAAGACAGTTCTGAGAAGGTGAATGGTGTTGGCCCTGATGGTTCAGAAGAGGGAAAAAAAACAGAACTGCCACAGAAAATGGTTTGACCCTGATTCCATGTGACTCGAAACTTCAATGTTGAAAATAAAAGTTATTATGAGAAGGCATCAGATTCTTTCCAAGGCTTTGAATGTTGTCCCTCCCCATGTTGCCAAATTACATTTGAAGACACAAATCTCAGGATAGGAAGAAGACTCAGGCAAGATGAATGATCACTGAATTTCTGAAGTGCAGACATAGACTTAGAGGGGGAAAAAGAGCTTAGAAATCATCTAGTTTCCAGATGGGTTCATCATCCACATGATGCTTTCCCAAAGTTCCAGTCAATTCATGCCAAAACCCAATTTAATGGCCTCTAGTAATTTTCTCTTGCCTTTGGGACTCAACAGAAATCCCTCTGTTGGACATTTATAGCTCTTTGCAAACTGGTCACCCTTCCTTTCCAGACCAACTGGATATTGTTCCCTTGCATGCTTTCTTTGGTCTAGCCAAGCCATCTTCTTGCTGTTTTTCACTCAGAACTCCATCTCTCATCTCCCTGCTTCTATCCCCCAATGCCTACCATGCAAACCTTCCCTAAATTCTCTCTGAATCCTTGATCTACTTTAAGTCAGATTACAAGCCATATTCTGCTTAACTTTCCTGATCTCTCTAGCTGCTTAAACTTTTCTTATATCTGTTTTATATGCATAGATATTATAAATACATATAAAGACATCTACATTCACACACACACACACACACACACACACACACAGTCATGCTGTCTTCCTCCTTAGAATGTAAGCTCCTTAAGGGCTTACAGGAACTGTTTCACTTTTGTCTTTAGATCCTCTAGCACAATGCCTAGATTAATGAATGCTTGTCAAATGATTGATAGTTCAACCAAATACTAAAATCCCTTGGAAACAATATGGAGCACAATTAATTTAGAATTCATCCAAACCAACCCAAGGTCTTTATAGTAGAGCATCGTGGGAAGGGTTACCAGATGTTTGAGAATTATCATAAGAGTTCAGTTTTCTTTCTCCTTGTTTTCCAAGTACAATTGAAGGGGGGTAGGGTGGGCAAGCAGGGAAACCATGTCTGACCTCCTTTACTTACATAAATGGAATGGAGCCAATATCTTCTGGTCCTTTCTAAGGACTCAAGCTCAGCACTGAAATCTCATGAAGGCAGAAGGTAGGGCTTGGACAAAGAGGATTGGCAACAGAGCCAAGGGGATAGGCTCACTCAATAGACTTTAAATGGAGTGACTCCACAAATAGCCTCTCTTCTCTTTGCCCAAAATGGTAGAGCTCTGTGAAACTCTCCCTTAGAAAAAGCAAGGCTAATAGAGTTCAAGATCAAGGCTGGAAGGAACATGGAGATCCTCCCCATCATTTTACAAATGAGAAACTGAGACCCAAAGATTCTGGAATTTGGAAGAGACAGAGATATCTCTTGGTTCTGAATGCTAGGCTACTATGTCATTATGGGATAACCTGCCAATAATATGAAAATATGCCATGGGATATCACCAATTAGCCAATTGTCAGCTATTGCCATACATTTTACCCATACCAGAGGTTGTCATGATAGCAAAAACAGGTGCCTTTTAAAGGGCTAAAGATGCTAAAAGCTAAGAGATCAGAACAGGTAAAAAGAGAAAATCCTGTCTTCAAAATGCTCTGGTTTCCCACTAGGGGAGAAATTCAAGGAGGAGTGAGCATGATTTAACTTGGCCCAATGAAAAGTTTCCACATTTTAGGATTTCAGTGTTCCTTTAGAGAACTATTAAACCATATAGTACAAATCTTTTATTAAATCAATGTATTCATTTATCTGAAATAAAAGTTTTATTCAATCATAGTATTTTGATAGACTAGACTATTGCTCACGAACAGGAGATAATGGATTGAACAGAATGTCCTTGAAGGAGAATCACTGCTTCAGATCACCTCTTTTATACCCAGAAGACAATCTGCTTCCAATGCTGGCTGGACCTCAGAAAGCTGGGAGGGAAGGGGAAGACACACCAATGCTATATCTGGTAGAACAAATCAGTACATGAACCATCTACCCATATAACTTGTGAGAAGGGGGGAAAAAATGAAATCTCCACTTAGAATATCTCAATGTCATCGTTTAACCTATTTAGGAAGATCAGCTCAGATGACTTTATGGCAGCCCAGCCATGTGCAGTTAGGGTTCGATGGAAGCCATTGTCATTCTGGAAATAAGTAAAACACAAAGCTATTAAATCAGTTTTTTCTCTCTGCAAGTTTCATCCCATTAGTCTAGTCCTTTTGTCTAACTTGCTTCTTTGCAATTAGAGAAATAACCAGGCAGAGTTCTGAAGGGAGAAAGAAATCAACTATCCTCATGAAGTTAGATATGTGGTTGCTGATAGACCAGTCCAATCAGGGGAAAAAAAACACAAAAAACAGCCCACCCAAACCAAGGTGCTATTAGGTATTTTTTACAACATGATATATGCAGGGGTGAAGGGAAATCAAGAATCATTTAAAAGAATAAAAATGAAATCACTTTCTCTCAGCTAACAACTTTGTGCACTGCTGAAGTCTCTTGACATATTTGTGGGTTTTTTTTTTGGATGCTGGAATTTTCATCAGTACAGAGCAACTTTTAGTATCACACAATGAATAAATTTTGCATTTTCCCTGGGGTTTAATAAAAAAGCAAAGAAACAGAAGAATTTGGGTTTATACATATGCATGTATATTATATGTATTTAAGGACTTCAACACAAGGAATTATGTATTTGGATGCCCCAAAACAAAACTTTTCTAGGTAAAAACTGTTCATGATAGGTTTAACTGATTATTGGTTAAACTGTTTAAATTTCAAATATTAAGTCTCCCCCCCCCAATCAACATATACATTTCCTACAATCATATTCTGGATAACAAGGAATGATTAAAGATTTCTGTGGAATCTTGTTCTTTATAATAGCTCTGGGAGGTTATGATGAAGAAACATTCATTAGCCTAAGCTATTGACAAAAAAAAGTGTTTCCCTTCACTTATAAGAATCTTAGGTCATTGCATGTTTTATATATTTGCATATATAAAATGTATATGCAAGCCTAAGTAGACTGATAATATTGCCTCAAATTGCTTTCTTTAAAGACTGAGAAAGAATGAGAGTGGATGAGAGAATGTTTTAAATAATGTCAGCTAGCATAAAAGCTCTCTTCCCTCCTCTCTTCTTTCTCTCTCTTCATTCTTCTCCCCTCTTCCTTCCCCCTTTTCTCCTTCCTTCTTCTCCCCCCTCACCTCTACTCTTCACAAAGGGAAGATTTCAAATTCTCCTAGTTCACAAAGCAAAGGGCAATGAGTGATTCTTGGCTGTAAAGAAGCTACCCTCTGATCATTTTCTTGGTCCACTGCATGATCTCGCCACTTTTCAATCCAATGGTTAAAAAAACCCGAGAAAACAAAACAAAACTAACGACCTTCAGAAATAAGGCAAGTTTGAGGACAGACACTTCTTTGCCATCAGCCCAGCTCAATGTCCAGAGATCACGTGCCCCATCAATATCCATTGTGCCATCCACCTGGAGTTCAAATGCAGGGCTGAAGTGCATTGAATTGCATTTGAATGCTTTTTTCCAAGCACAATATGAAAGTGATTAATGAGATACGAGGCAGAGATGGGCAAGTACTAGAATAGACAATGCACTTAGTACTCGGGCATAATATTGCCCAAGAATTCCCCCCACCCCCCACCCCTCCCCCTGATTAAAATGGAACCAAGGGAAATCTGCTGAGCTTTAAAAAGGTTCTCAGTCAACATATTATTTACTGTACCCCATACAATGCTCACCACTTTGTATGGCCTGGGATTAGGACCCTTTAGAAAAGTTAGCAAATCGCTGTTTCTCTCACATGAAAGGAGCCATTCATGTCAATGGGTGTTTTGTGGGTCCTGGGGATAGAATGTAGTCTTAGTCACTAGATAGCAGTACAGTCCACACCGTTGTCATGACCATTCTCCTAGCTTTAGTGTTGTACCTTGAAACCAGAATTTTAACTGTACAAAAAATAAAAGCTTATGCATACCTTTGCTCCTCCAAGGCTCGGTTTCCAGTTCTTTTCCCTTGTTCTAGTTTATAAATTTAATGGAAAATAAAAGGCATTGGAAGTGAGTTTCTGGATAATTTAAATTACCTCTCTCTCTCATATATATATATATATATAATATATATATATAATATATATAATTTTTTTTTTGAGATTGGGTCTCCCTATCTGTTCCAGGTTTTATGTGCAGCCACCATTGATAAACTGATATCACTCCAGATGGGAGCAGGACTTTGGAACTGCTGCTTCCAATTTGGGCTGGTTCCCTCCTTAAGCAGCTTGGCTCATTATTTTGGTGCTGGGCTTAGGGTTGACATCATTGGATCAATATTTATTACTATTTACTCAAGTCATTCACCCCAGGTAACAGGAATCACAGGTGTGTGCTACCACATATGGTAACTTAAATCTTGTTAATAAAAATGAAGACAACACTAAATTTTAAGACCCCTAACGGTTGTTTTTGGGCATTAGGTAACAAAGCTCCACAGAACCAACCATAGAATGGAGGGCCAGAACATGGCAATCCAAGGAAGCAAGCTGATTTTGTTTTTAATTGTAAATAAAACGACCAAGTTGGCCCGTGGGGATAGAAGTGGGTCTTTTTGGGGTGGTCTACTGCAGCAGGGGTGTAGAGGAAAGAAAATTAGGTTTGCATTCAGTGGACTAGGCTATGAATCTTGACTCTTATCCTTGAGTAATCTTGGGAAAATCACTTATCTTTTCTGAGTCTCAGTTTCATATGTCAAATAGAGTTGGAGCTTGAAGGGTTTTAAGATCCCTTCTTGCTTGAACTACTCTGATCCTGTACTCCCTGAACTTTATGTGGCTAGTGACCCACCATAGGCCTAGAATGAAGAAAACCAGAGCTCAAATTCTACCCTAGACCCTTAATAGCTAGGTGACCCTGGTAACTCATTTAACCTTGGTTTTCTCAACAATAAAATGGGGATAATCAATAGCACCCACATCCCTGGGTTGTTGCAAGGTTCAAATGAACTATTTATAAAGAACTTCACATAGTAGGTGCTCAATAAATGTTTGTTTGTTCCCTTCCTCTTCCTTGTTGATGGGGTGGAGTGGGGGGGGTTGTGATGTGGGGAGACTTCTAAAAACCATAGGAAGGGACTGAACATGAACAAGAGAGCTTCTGGGTTGGGAACTGATTCAACTCTACAAAGGCTGTTTCATACAAGTGAATTAAAAGTGCTAGCTTTAACAAGCTACTTCCTTATTTTCTATTCTTCTCATGTGATTATTCTACTGCGACCTATAAATCTTCTCTCTGATCTGAAATACTCTTCTTTCAGTTCACCAGGCAACAGTCATTGAAACAGTTCCTTAAATGCCACCTCCTTCAAGATGCTGAAGGGCTAATTTCCCACCAAAGTCCCTTGAAAGAAATTTGGTATCTAAGTTCAGTCCAGGACTTCTTATAGCCCAGGGTGTTCAATTAGGCCCAAGAAGGTGCATAGATAGGGAACAAAGTCATTTATTTGTTTTGTTTTTGTTTTATTTCTTTCTGGGTCCTAGATCCACCCCCCCAATCTGTAAACTACAGAGAATAAGTCACTCAACAGAGGATCTTGTTAACCAAAGTGTGACAAGGACTTTCAAAAAGTATTGATTGTTTGGATGGTCAAAATATATTCAAAATATATTCAAAAACTGATGTATGTCTCTCTCCCCCTCTTCCCCAACCTTTCTCTTTTCTGTATTTGAATTAAAATAACGTATATCAATTATGGAACATCGCCAAACAGTTAATGACAAGTTATGAGATTAATTGGAAATGCATACCATTCCTTGGAGGTCTCAAGAGGAACCTTTATTGATTCATATTTATATATTACAGGGAATAATGAAAGTCACATTCACCTTTTGTCCAAAGTAAACCCTGATCAAATCCACTCAAATTGCTCCACTAAACCTTCTGACTGTGCTGATAAACCTGAAGGACATTGAAGAAGATGAGTAAGAACAAGCTGGCCTGTGGAAAAATACAAGCCAAATAGCTAAGGAGGCAGATATTGGCTTTCATAACTGCATTTTTTGCTTCCCACTAACAATTGGGGAATCAGATATAAATACATGCCTCCTGGATGCTTGGGTGGTTAGGTCACTATTTTGGATCAAGTCAGATTTTGCTTTCTAAGACATCCTTCTTGGAAACATAGATGTATGGTCTAGTTCGGCTGGGTTCTGGGGCTTATAGTATGTTATAAAGGCTTCTGTGTCCTTCCCAGACCTTTTTGCACAATGAAAGAACTGATCTCAAAGCAGACACATGTACAATATCAGATGTAGCCTTTAACCAAGCGGTCAGTAGACAAGTCATGATCATGCTCATAGATGTGTTAATGGTATTTGCTTTGAACTGCTATGTCAGTGGACTGGACGAACCAATCCATCTTCAAGTTTCAATCAGTATGACTGAAGATGCTGGCATCTCTCCAGCTCCAGCAGGAGCTAAGTTACATGTCATAGTGAATGGGTTGGCAGGAAATCTTTGAGAACTGAGAAGAAAAACATAGGTGCATGCCTTGGTAGGAAAGTTTATTTGCAGTCTCATAGCTTAATCAAAAGGTTGTGAATGAAGTGTTAAAACTTCTCGCCTAGCTTTGCACTTGTCAGTTCAAAGAAGTCTGGACATTTCAGTAGAATAAAGAAAAAATGTAAATGAAAACAACAATGAAAGACTTAAGCAAATAGATCAATTCTTTGGCTGTTTTCCTCCTTTAGATGATTGATAGTGAATCCTGCTTCCCATTTTTCTGCTGAGAGGTGGTGGGCTAGAGGTGCAGAATGAAACATGCCTTATTGGAATTGGTCTATGTGGTGATTTATTTTGTTAACTATATTTTGGTACAAAGGAAGATTTTATGTGATGAAGAAGGGGCAGGGAAGGAGTACTCAATGGAAAGTGCCAGCAATGTTTAAAAAAATCAATAAAACAACCAAATATTTAAAAGGAAGACAGAATGAAATTAGTACAAATGTTTCTCTTCCAGAAAATCACAGCAGCTCTTGCTCTCTGAGCTCTGGGCTAAGCACTGAGCCAGCATGCTACGTGGATAATTTCTCTTTTGGGTAAATCAGTCACAGGTACCAGAACCAGTGCAGGAACCGCATCCATCTGTTCTTTCAGCAATGCCTGGAGTCCTAAAATGTGAATAAAAAGGACTTATGAATTTATTTGTATTTCATCTGTCATTATAAGTCAGGTTTCATTTTGGGGAAAAGTTGTACCTTACAAACATCTGAAAACATTCAACAAAGCATAATTCTTAGTCCTGAAATATAGTTTGCAAAATGCTTCACAAAACTGATCTGACTTTAACTTTCCCCTCAAACCAACATCGTTCTAAGGAAAAATAATTTAAAAGTATTCTCATCTTCCATCCCACATTGTTTCCATTGTCCAATTTTCTGGGGTTTTCTACCCCTCAGCTATTAATACTAACAAACTCCACAATGAAAATAACTGTGCTTGGACAGAGAAGAAATGGCTAGATAACTGCTGTTTAAAACTATTTCCTATCACCACCACAACCACAACCACCAAATCCTGTGATGATTAAATATAGTAAAAAACAATGGTCATTTATTTGCTCCAGTGGGGTGTATACTCATCTTTAATTTTAATAACAAAACACACTTTGGGACTGGTGGACCATGAAGTCTGCATATTTTAGCTCAAATTATAAAACCCCAGAAAGAAAACAAAATGATTTTGATAATATCATCTAATTTAAAAGAACAATAAAAACTTCTCTTTCAGTAGAATTTCCTCTATAATCTAGGAAACTTTTTGAAATTCAAAACTGTGACAAAGTTGCCACATTTGACTAATGACCTTTAGTTATAATTGGATAACTGAATTTTAAATTGTCAAGAAAATGGAACTGACGCTCAGAAACTTTGCCAAGAGTATATAATTTTATGATATGCATTTGACAATCTGAAAAAGACCATTGCTTTACAAATGAACCTGCTATTGAGTTATCCCTGGGTAAAGAAAACACTGAAATATTCTTTCTCAAAGTGACCTTTCTCCCCCACTTCCACACATATGTGATTCAAAATGGTTAGGTTATTCCTGCTGAATTTGTGACATATTTATTTTAAGTTGTCTTTAAGGCAATGTTTTCTCAGAGCATGTTTACACGAAGATTGTTCTTATCATATAGATTATTATAATTACTCTTAGAAAAGTAATATGATTTAAGAATACAAGTGCAAATAACCACAGAAGTATCTAAAACCAAACCCAATATGAAAGTCTTTAAAATATAATTTTTTTTATGTATTTAAGAGATGGTTGATGGAAGTAGATCCTCTAAATGGGACATTTTGTAATTTGAATATCTGAGGCTGTATAGATTAAGAAAACTAAATCATTTCTGAGTATTCCACATGGAAAACTGTTGACATTGGAGGTGAATATTGACAGAAGTAGGTCTGAGATCAATATCCAACCTCCAGGGTCAAAGGACTTCATGTTTGGTGCAATAAACAACTTGGTTTCGGTATTATGGTGGTTCAGGAAAGTAATGACTAGGAAGGGTCAGACAGGGTTTTCCATTATAAACTCTGATTTGGGGGGCCTTCATAGTTGCTGAGTCTCTTAAAGGAACCAGATAGTATGAGTTAGTCAAGATGCTAACTTGGAAACAAAGCAAAAAAGCATAAAAATTCAAATTTCAAAATGAATGGCTTTCAGCTGATATCTTTTTCCTAACCTTCAGATTCAAAATTCATCAATCCATCTTATTTTCATAGATCTTTTTTAGAAAATCTCCAAAATATTCAATCAATGAAAAATTTGGGGGAGATAAGAGACTATAGATGGAAAGTTCCTAAAACAAAGTAAACCTCTTTTGATTTTTTTAATGGCTTGAAAGCTTTATTTTGAAAATTATCTAGCACATATTACTTAGTGATAAATTACAAAGACCTCTTAAAAAGGCCCTGTGACATTAACAAAATGGTGCCTAGCTAATTAGATATGGCTCAGTGTGATCTTCGAAACACTCAGGACATTTTGCCACTGGTTTTGGACCAGACAATTGTATCAGCTGTAAATGATGATTCCTCAGAAATATTTTATCATGTTGGTCCACTAGAGGAACTTATTTTGGAGGGACAAATTTGAATTTTTAAGTAAATGAGAAGTGGTACTCAAATTATTGGCTGAAATATTTTCTACTAGATTAATTTTAAATTAGAATTGGATAAAATGATAATAAATATATAGTTCACAGAGATACATATTACCAGGCCTAGCTTTTAGCTGTGATTAATTTATTATTCTTCAAAAAAGTAATTAAATTGAGTTAATTGTAATTATAAAAACAGATCCAATTTATGAAGAATGGAATATTAGTCGGAAGTATAGAGGGAAAGGCATAAATGAACACAGGCTGACGTAGATGAAGCAATGGCTCAAGGACCATCTAATTCATTGAGGGGATTGGAACTTCTAAAGGCAAAACTTTTGATTTTCCAAGTCCTTATCAAGAAGCAAATGTTCTACACTCTCCTGACCTCTCTGCTTGACTTCAGGATGTATAGATATATTCAAGCAACAGAAGTAGGCATTGATCAGGGAGGGAAGAAGTGAGGCACTTTCAGTTTCCATTACATTAAACAAAATATTCATTAGTATTTAGCATTTTCCCAAGCAGATATAATCTGAGTGTCCACTGAGGGTTCACTATGAGGTTAGAAAGTCCAGGAAGACCTTTTTGACATCATCTAGAATAGCTAAGAGAGAGGTATTGGGATTAAGAAGATGAGTTATTGGAAATAAAAATATGTATAACAGCAAAATGTATACCTTTATGTTTAGAATAGTTTGGAACCTCAGGCAAAACAAAACAAAAAGATTTTTTTTTCAAAATGATCTGTTGAGGACAAAGATTATGTCTATTTAGATACTGTGGTTGTGAGGGTGAATTCAACTGAAATTTATTGTCAATAGTGCGGCATGTTGTGTTGTTGGAACAGACTAGGAATGATTATATTTGGAAACCTTGAAACATCCATTAAGTTGAGAGTGGAGATCTGGAAGGATGTAAGTAAGGAGCAGGGCATAGGAAGTCGGGGAATCTGTTGCCTCCAGGACCAGATACAGTGAAGTGCATGGAGTAGTGGGGGGGGGGGTGTCCTAGGAAGTAGGAGGAGCACTGTTTTAGAGCAGTATTTAAAAAGATCTTTTTGGCTCGACCAGCAAAACAAACCAACATTAAAAATCATTCATTTTATCCAATTTCTTGCAAGAAAATCTTTTCATGCATGCACTTGCTATTTTAATAAGATGCTCATCTTTTCACTTTGGCTAGCAACCCAGCCTATCAGAAAGTCCTAGGGATAAACTGGAGTAAGCTACTTTTTTCTCTCTGTAGGGATACTCTACTGAGGAGGATTCTTATAAGGATTTTCCATTGGTAAAGAGATAAAATGTATGCTTAATAACATGAAATAGGAAAAGCTCTTTGAGGATGCAACAATACTATCCTTCCACTTTTTAACTCAAAGATGCCATTCGATCAGTACTTAACACAGATCTGAAAATCCCAGAGCTAATAAAGCTTCCTGGAGATGGCCATCCGGATGGATCTGACAAGCAGCATGGAGTAGAAAACCTCCAAGGGGATAAGGTTCCTAACAGTGAACTCAGAGTTCCAGTCCCCAAAGAGGTGCCCCTGGTGTGCAGAGCACTTAACCCTTCGACCAGTACCAACATGACTATTCACAAATTATTGATGTGCCTAAATCCCCGGCAGATTGCAGACAGTTTGTGTATCCCTTGAAGCCCTAGCATATGGCCACTAATGGGATGGATTAAAAAAAAATACATATACACATTCAGCCTTTGCCACATGAATTGTAAAGCCACTGAAATGGTAGAAGGTGATTGAACTGGACTGAACACTGTTAAATACATGATTAGCCTCATGTTATGGATTATTTCCATTGATCTATATTTGGTTTCTCGGTACAGTTTAATTAAAGCTGTCTGGAACAAGACTGTTCCCTAAATGATCAGGCCCTTCAATGAAACGGTGAAACATGAGGACGCTTGAGGCCTTTTCTTAAAGCACCCAAGGACTGTCAGTAGTTAACAACAGTGGCAGGGAAGATATTCATTTTAGAAAATTAGCTGGTTATACTGCTGGCTATTAGACTTTTCTGCCAGATAAATCAATGCTTTCCCCCATTTCATCCTGGGATATTAGAAATTGATTTAGGTCAACTAAGCTAGGCCCTAAGGGTGAAATCTAGGTTTTGTGTGAATTCTTCTGGTCCAGAATCAACAAGAACAGACCAAGGTGTTATTAGTTATTTATTTGGAAAAACCTGGGCAAAATGTATCCAATCTTTCTTAAGACAAATGTAGTCACATGGGAGGCAGGAACCTCAACTGCCTGTTTTTTACAGCCTCTGGTACAACAGTATGGCAGGTGAGCATTTAATGTTTCCTCAATCACTTAACAATGAACAATTAAGTATCAAAAACAGATGAGCTAAATGGCCAACCAGGGTGCAAAAACAAGCCTAAGACATGGCCTCTGAACAAGAGGAAGTTAGAGTTTCCATGGCTGGATCTTCATGAATCAGCTGCGTGCTTTTTAGAAGCATATTTTCTTTATTATGATTAAACTTTAAATGTGATGTGAAGAGATAAAATAACACCTGATTTTCTTTAGGGAAAAAAATGATCTAGCCTATTTATAATAATTGGTAGTACTTATATTTGCATGGCAATTTTTTTGTTTTCCATGTATTTTTATCTACAATTTCCATATTTGTTCCTAAAAAACAGTCCTGTGACCTGCATTAAACAATGAGTTGCCCCTTTTTACAGGTGAAGAAATGGAAATTCAGATCACAAACTAGCAAGTCACTCAGCAAGAACTTAGAATGAGGACTTCCCATAGCAACTCTAGGATGCAGCCCACTTACAACATGAATGCTGATAAGACTGTTTCCCTAACACTTCCAGAGTAGGGGCTATTTCAACTTTGTGAAGTGGTTTAGTCACTGTACTGGAAAGAAATAAGGTCAAGCCTAAATGCTAACAGTTGTGGGAAAGAAGGACAAAGAGGGAGCATAATATGGTATGGGGAGGGTAGGTGTTGGAGCCACAAAGAGCTGAGCCCAAGTCCTACCTCCAAAATAGTCTAGTCCTGGGATCCCAGTTTCGGCGATCTAATTGTCTCTCTCCTCTCTGGACTACAGTAATAACCTCCTAATTGCCCTCCCTGCCTCAGGCCATACCCCACTCTGATACAAGCTCCACATTGCTACCAAAGTGATTTTCCCAAAGTGAGGCCTGACTTGTCCTTCTCTCATTTACACTTACACTCTTGATTGCCTTTAGGATCAAAACTAAACTATGTTGGCTTTTAAAATCCTTCACCACCTGGACCTAGTCTATCTTTGTGGGCTTATTATACCTTACTATACCTACAGTTGTAAAAATTGGCTTTTTGATTGTTCTTTATTCATGTCATTCCAGTTTCTATTTCTGGGCCCAGCAATGGTTTTCCCCAAGTTTAGAATTCAATACTTTCTCCTCCCCACCTATTATTGTCTCTTGTTTTCTTTAACACTCTGCTCAAACAGCGAGATGAGCAGAACCAAAAGAACATTGTACACCCTAACAACAACATGGGGGTGATGATCAACCTTAATGGACTTGCTCATTCCATCAGGGCAACAATCAGGCAAATTTTAGGATATCTGTGCCGGATAATACCATCTGTATCCAGAGAAAGAATTGTGCAGTTTGAACAAAAACCAAAGATCGTTACCTTGAATTTAGAAAAAAAAACTCTGTTATCTTATATAATTTTGCTATCTCTTATATTTTACTTTTCTTCCTTAAGGATATGATTTCTCTCTCATGACATTCAAATTAGATCAATGGAAACAATCAATGTAAAGACTAACAAACTACCTTTTGTGGGGGTTGGGGGAAGCAAGATTAAGGGGAAAATTGTAAAATTCAAAATGAATAAATTAAATTAAAAAAAACTCACTCTGCTCAAACAGCACCTTATCCATGACTCCTTTCCTTTTACTGGTCAGTGCCCTCCCTTGAAAACTTTGCCTTGCATTCTTGTTGTATATGTTTATTCCTGAAGACACACACATTTGTATATTGTGTAAGTGTCTTGCATATAAAGATATATAAGCTCCTTGTACTCATAAGTAAGTAAAGATATGTAAGCTCCTTGAGGGTAGGAACTGTTTCATTTTTGTCTCTGTGTTCTAAAATAGGCACTTAATAAATGTTTGTGGATTCACTGATCTTGAACAAGTTACTTAATCTTTCAGTGTTTCTCCTAACCCTGAAATTATAAATTTATAGACAAGTTGTTGAATTGAATGGGTGGGATAAGTCTCTAAACTGTTCTTACTCCTCTTCCTCCCCCTCCCACATTGGAAGACAAATCAAAATGAGAAAGTCAAGCAACAAATATTTATTGATTACCTACCCCTTGTCCAGAATCATGCTGAAGACTATGATGAAGAGAATAAAAAAAAAATGGCCATTGTTCCTGAGAAGTTTATAATCTGGACAGGGAATAGAAACTTGAGAAGGGGTCAAATAGATGGATATAAAAGAATACAATAAAAAGATTTATAATTCAGTGCCAGATTTATGATATAGACTCCCAACAATTAAGGAAGTCTTCCTAGAATTGATGAGGGCCTTGAGCTAGACTGATGAAAGGCAGGGAGGTGAGATCAGACATTGGATGGGCAAGGTGTGTATGGGGAGGAACTGTATTGAAATCATGCATCTTGAGGTCAATGTCAGAAACTAATGGAAATTATAAGCAAGCTTTGGGCAGGCAAAAAGAGAACAGATTAGGATGTAGCAATTACCAACTAAATGTTTCGTAGTTAGTAGGAGTCACTGTAGGTTTTTGAGTAGGAGAAGAGGATGAGTTAGTGTCTTTATAGAGGTTAAGCAGCAGATTCTCAGTAGACAATAAGATTCATGAGGTTGTGAAGTTCACCTTTGTCTCTGCAACCTTAGCTCTTAGCTTGATATCTTGTATATAGGTTATTTGGTCAGTTGACAAACATTTATTGTTTCTACTAAGTTTAAATGCTACCATTCCCGATCTCAAGGAGCTCACAATCTAATGGGGGGGATAACAATATTCTGTATTTTATAGAAAGGATGAGTAGGGAATAATGATAAACTATAAAAATCAGTTGTAGGGGAGGCTAGGTGGCACAGTGGATGGAACACTGGCCCTGGAGTCAGGAGTACCTGAGTTCAAATCCGACCTTAGACATTTAATAATTACCTAGATGTGTGGCCTTGGGCAAGCCACTTAACCCCATTGTCTTGCAAAAACCTAAAAAAAAAAACCTAAAAAAAAATCAGTTGTATACAGGATAACTAGGAAACAATTAAAAGAGGGAAAGTACTGCCTTTCCCCAGCACATGGTGCTTAATAAATGCTTAATTGAACTATTTTGGCATCTATGTAAAATGGATTATGATAAGTGAGAAGAATGGGAGGAAAGGGAGATGAGTCAAAGGAACCAGTCATCATAATAAAGGCAGAAGGACTGTCATCATAATAAAGGCAGAACATGATGATGGCACAAACTAGTCTAAACCTAAGAGACCCCTCTGAGGGAGAAACTGAGATAGGATGGGGAGCTGATTTTACTCAGAGGGCCAAGAAGATGGTATCCTACTGGAAAGATGACCCTAAGCTTAGAAAGAATGGTAGTACTAACAAAAAAAGAAGAGGTTTGAGAGGGTTAAGAAATGATGGGATGTGGAAATTTGGGGCAAATGATGCATTCTATTTTGTTTATGTAGGGTTTGAAGTAGTGAAGTGATATTCAAAAGGTGATATCCTGTGAGCAGTTGCCAATGTGGAAGCCAAATGTGGGTAAGAGTTCAGGCCTAGACATGTAAATTTAAGAGGCATCTGTAAGGGGTGAAACTGCTTTCTGAATGGGTGTCTCTGATATTGGTATTGTTCCTTTTAAGGGCTGCTTCTATTCAAGGACATCATTATAATTACTGGGATAGCTGGTAAAATTTTTAATGGGGTGGTTCATTCTTTTGAATTTATTTGTAAGACTTCTTTTTGGGTTAAACCCAAGTTTTTCAGAGACAGAAACAAGGGGATCACCATCTACAGCTTCCAAATTATCAATACACTTTCAACTCAATCTGTTTTATTTTTATAAACTGGGTTAGCTTAAGAGTTTGTTCCAGAAACATTTTTATAAAAGTAGTTAATACCATCCTAAACAAAATTAAGTCTATTTTATAATCATGTTCATTTATACAATTCAAGGTTTAAGAGATATTTCTTCTTCCTCAATGAATATCTATTACATCTCTTTCTAGGTATTTATATTCCAGACTTCTCAGATAATCCATAAACTTTGATATGAGGATGGTGTTTTATCAGGCTATCCAATATTGTGTCATGGAAGGAAATGTGTGATCTTTGAAGAGATAAATGATCAGATTTTTTTCTTTTTAGTTCTTTTGCATATTTGCTATATTTATGGATTTTTCTTTAGTCCTTACAAAAATCCTGCTGCACAGCTAAACATAAATTAGATTTACACAGCATATAAATCTTATTTAACAAGGACTCTTTACCCTTTCACCTAGTGTCCTATGTGTGCTTGGTACAATGATATAACTTTTGAGATTAAAAAGCTCAAATACTGCTGAAAATACTTATTAATGAATTCAGCCAAGCCAGGATAGTCTACTAAATATTCAAGGAAGTTAACTAACATTAGTTTAAGGCAGAGGGAATGTGCTGAACTTGTCACCTTTTGACCACAGAGAGAACAACCTGTCGGAGAGGTGAAATATTTGTGGAGTCCTCCAGTATGATAAAATGCAGACCTTGTGAAACTCCCTCATATACTGCCCCTCTCAGTGACCTCAACCCTGAAGCGTCTGAATATTTTTTTTCTTGAGAGTTAAATGGTTAGAGAGTTCTTTTATTGGCTGTTTGTGGAACCTCTTCTGAAAAGAGACTTTCAAAATGACTAAATTGGGATGAATTATAAAGCAGGGTTTCTGACCACATTCTGAGATGAATCAGCAAAAGCATGATAACATCTATATTGTCTCATCACAACAAATTTGCTTTTTTTCACCTCTGTGGCTCAGTTTAAGACTTTTTCTGGGGCACTTTCTTGATTTGAGATGAGATTGGCTGGTTTTAATCCAATGGTGGTTAACAGAATTTTTCCATCTTCTTTTCTTAGAAAAATGGTCCATAAGGAAATTAAGCTAGAAGAGTTAAAAGTCACACATGAATTCATGTGGAGGTGTGCTTTAGTCCTAAATAATCCTCCTGTGTGAAAAGTACAATATCAATTCAACTCTGGTTCATTGGTTCATCTACTTTGCTTCTCAGCAGCTCTCTATCAGGAGAGGCCTCCTGTAGCCAGTGCATTTGCAGATGATGCAACTATAGGGACATCTTCATACTATTCTAACAAAGATTTTCATTATGGTTTGAAAATGAGCCTAGTTTTCTGCTTTGTTTAAACAGCTGTGATGGATAAGAATAAAATGAATTGTATGTTTTCTGCATTTCTTTTATGATCAGTTTAGACACAGCCATAACAGCTGAAGGAATTTTATTTAAGAATAGATCATTTTAGACCTTTTGGAACTACACAGCATATAGGGAAGAAAACAAAATATCTCACCATCTTAAACCACAGGACAAAAGAAGACCAAATGATTTCCCATGTAAGTTGCAAACTCAAAGTTGCCCCTGCCTCCCTCCCTCAAAACACACTCAAATCAGAACTTCATCTTTATAGATATAGTTAATACACACACACACACACACACACACACACACACGCACACTCAGAGTATATATGGCAAGACAGAGGATAGTATAGTGGAAATAGTGCTTGCTGTGAACTGAGATGACATGAATTTAAACTTCCTTATCTCTGCTACTTAACATTTGTGTTACTCTAGGCAAGTCACTTAACCACTAAATCTAAATTCTCCTCATCTGGAAAACTAAGAGGTTGGAAAAATGATTTGTAATATTTTCCTAATGTATATTTATGATAATATTAATAGATGTATAAATCTTTATTCAAATTTCTTACACCCAGAGTATAATATTTTTTTCTGAGAAATGAGTTGTTGGAAAAAAATAGTCAATTACAAAAACAACCAACTTTTTCATTATCATTACCACTAAGTTTCTTTAGGGCAGGGACTAGATTATTTTACACATTCCCATTTTTAGCCACCTGGCACAGTGACTTCTACAAAGTAGATGCTTTATGTGTGTTGAATTTGTTTACTAAAATCATTAAGACTTATACCTCAGAAGTTAAAGTGGAAAGAATCATTTTTAGAGTGAATTAAGAGTTAGATGACTTGGATTTTAATCCTGGATCTTATCTTTGTTGGTGGGTAATCTTGGACAATTGTCTTTACCTACCTTGGTCTCAGTTTTTTCCACCTGTAAAATGAAGGGTTTTAGGCAAGATGACCTTTGAGATTCTTTTCAAACTATGGTTGAGTTTTGATTTTTTTTTAAAGGCAATAGAAGATCTTTTTAAAAGACAAAAACTTCACTAAAGTTATTGAATACATAATTATTATTTTTTTGGTAGATGCTTTCTATTTACCTTAGTTGACCTTTGTAAGCATGGATTTATTAAGAATGGAGGTTAAGTTCATTAAAGTTATTAGGTTTTATCCACTTTCTTCCACAGGTCACTTTCATATATGTCTTTTAGCTGGTAAACACTTAAAAATAATTTCTAGATAGTTGATGAGAAACTTGTCACTCTCAATGCTCTGCTAAGTTCGTGTCATTTTTCTCTACATTGACTACTCTATATCCTCTCTCTGAGTATCTGAAGAATTTATACTTTGAAAAGACCTCAAATATTTAGCCCCAACTATTTATAGATGAAGCAACTGAACACTAGACAGGTGTAGAATCTAGTATAAGGTCACATGGGATGAACCCAGGACTCTGACCCCAAATCTGTATAGTTTGTATACATCCTACTGCCTCTCGTCACCAACAGCTCTTGTTATTATGATTACACACACACACACACACACACACACACACACACACACACACATAATATAGTCTTTGGAAAACAATTACAGTTATTAAGTCCTGTTATTTTCCTTGAATCTGTATGGCATTTCCATTTAAATTTTCATCAGCTATTATACCTCCTTCCTTGGGTGTCTATATAGATATTTCATTCTCTTAAACTGTAGAAGCATTTCTTTTGCTCATATCAATAGTTATTTTTCTTTGGTTTGTCATCTTTCCTGGTAGTTATGTTTATTTAATTCAATTAATGTTCAACCAATGTTCACAGATCATCACGATTTCCTTCCAAACTTTCCTTCTGAAAAAAGCACATAACAACTGTCAAATGCAATTTTGTTGTTGTTTGTTTCAGTTGTGTCTGACTCTTTGTGACCCCATTTGGGGTTTTCTCTGGAATGGTTTACCATTTCCTTCTCCAGTTCATTTTACAGATGGGGAAAACTAAGGCACAGTCTTCCTGACTCCAGGCCAGGAGCTCTATCTACTTCACCACTTGACAGTTCAGTAAAACATAATAGGTAACATAAATTCACATACATTATGTATAGTTGATGTTTTCTTATCTTCCCCTCCAGTTAGATAAAAGGGTGAGACCTCCCTTGGCAAAGCAAATGAAGCAATTAGATCAATTAAATAAAAACGAACAAACAAAAAAACTAAAAAATCTCAATCATCTCGAATGTCTACTTTGGCCAGTTAGGAGATGGTTTAAAGAGCTTGCAAAGAAGACTCATCAAAGAGAAACCCATGCTGGGTGGGTATTTTACATGGAAGGCATGTATATATAACCCTGAGTTTCCTATATTATATTCATCACTGAAGTTCTTGGGTGTAAATTTCAAACTATACATATATTTCCTACAATCCTGAATGCAGCCACTTTTGGGGGAAGAATATCACAAATTCTACATGGCAGGTTAGGTCAGGGAATAAAGGAGTGTTGAAAGCAAAGAAGATTTAGACTTCTTGAGCAATCCAATGCTTGTGCTCAGCAGCCTAATGTGTGACTTCCCACAGGATCATCTGTGCTTTGAAACCATTTTGAGGCGGACAAGTGAAATATAGAAAAATTTTAAAATTAAAAGGGTAAAAAACTTCAGGCAGAGCTCCATTTTAGCACACATAACAAGAGACCTGCTCATGACCCAGTGGAAGACTGACTTTAGCATTTTATTGAAATGGGGAAGAAATAGATTTTGTAGATAACCGAATACAGACACATCCATGTTTATATGTGTACATACACACACACACACATATGATTTTTTTAAAAGGTAATATATATTTGAATAAAATCAGAGTACTATCCCTGCTGCCTGCTTCTTCTTCTTACCCCCTGCCCTATCCCCCCTCATGTAAGGACAAAAAAAAAAGTCCCCAAACCATAAAAACAAAGCCAAATATAAACTTTGTTTTGGGAGAGATCAGACAATCTCAATAGTTCCCTCTCATGCTATGGGGAAATACAGCCATAAAAGCATCATGGTAATAGTAGATATAGGACTAGCCTCAATGCCCTCAAGACTTGTGTTCAAGTTGGTTGTGTGGTCCTGCATAAGTTACTTAACTTTTGAGATCTCTAGGCAACTTTCTAAGACTAGAAGTAGCAGGAAAAGTGCCAACCTGCTCTGGGAGCTTCCTCACTCAGGGTTTCCCTATTTCATCAAAATCTGGTCCATATCCCTTGTGTGGAGATAACATTCATTTCATTTACACTTATTGAAATTCCCTTGAGACCTTTTACACTTAAACTTAAAGCTCTGTACTTAAATATATATATTCAATTTTGCTAAACAGGTAAGATAGCACAACCCAACTTCATTTTCTCCCCCCCCCCCCCAGCCCTTAACTCTAGGAAAGTTCTACATAATTAGTAAATAAATAAAAAAGAACACTGCCTACACAGGGTCTCATTCCAAAGGCAGGCTTAAAGATTTACAATATGCGAAACCGGGCAAAAACTCTGTGGTAATCAGCACAATACATTTTACACTCCATCATAATCAGTTTTTCTGCCTTCATGTCGATAAAACTTTCCCCCCTTTTTACAGTGGTTTACAACTTAAATAATTTAATACAACAGTTGTTATATTTTTATTGCAAGCTTATAAAACTGGTACCATAAGTCTTTTCCCTGCAATATATTACCAAAAAGTGACACAAGAGAAGGGGAACGGATGATTACTAAAACTGTAATTCAATCTTCCAAGTTCTGGAGATGTCATAAAAACTGCTCCTGCTTCACTTGCATATGGCAGATACCATCAGGAACCCTCAAATGAACGATTTCTTGGCATTCAATCTCTCCTTAGGCATTATTTTATACACAATAAAAACAAAGGAAGGACTTCATACTTCAAATACAATTGTGATTCAATCCCAATAGCTCTTCTTATAAAAAAAAAGAGTGTAGTTTTTTTGAGGTTGCACCTCAGAATTAATTCTGGTGCTGATGTCTACTGGGTTGAATCAAGTGACTCTATTCTTATTTAAATCAAAATGCAGAAAATGGAAACTGGAAAAAAGCAAGAGAAAATAGAGACATTTAGGACAGTGTTACAGACAATGAAATTTTATCTGGGGAGGTATTTCAGTATCCTTTATCTAAAAGTAAATAATAGTAACAACAGCTAAAATTCATATAGTGCCTCTGCATCTGGAACTATGAAAAGTACTTTTTTTTTTTTAGTAAGTTATCTCTAATTGATAATAAGCATAGTAGAAAGAATACTGAAACCCATTTAAGGGAACTGTGACAATTTTAGACTTTGGTAGCATGGCTTCCACAAAATAGGAAGACAGAGAAACATAGCCAAATCAGTATTCGTTGACAACAATTTTTTTTTTAAATTTTTGAAAGATTTTATTTATTATGAATTTTACAATTTTCCCCCTAATCTTGCTTCCCTTCCCCCCACTCCCCACACAAGGCAGTTTGTTAGTCTTTACATCGTTTCTATGGTATGCATTGAACTATGATAAGTACTTTACAAATATCATCTAATTTAATTCTTACAACAACTCTATGAGGTGGGTGCTATTATTCTTCCCATTTTTATAGTTGAGGAACCTGAGGCAGATAGAGGTTAAGTGACTTGGCCAGAGTTACAGTGTCTGAGGTTGAATTTGAACTCAGATCTTCCTGAGTCCTGGCCCTATGCTCTATCCACTATACTCTCCAGCTTAATAAGTAATTAATAATAATTTGATAATAATGACAATTTGGAAGAAGTGAGGATGGTGCTAGGGTAAAATGTTCACTATTCATGGATTCATTGGCTATTATTCTGGGTCTGCTTTTCGTGGTATGGTTTATGTTTGTCACAAAATGGAGCATTCTTTTCAGAACAGTCCAATGTGTATATATATATATATATATATATATTCTATAGGGCTATGATATGAATGAAGATGTGATTTTTTAGGTATAATCAATTTCTTTGTTCATTTATTCATATTCATTATATTTAGTCAAATTTATACCATGCTCACTTCAAAATACAGAGATGTCCAATGACCTGAACATTTTTATGCTAATTTCAATGGATTGTAATGACACTTAGCATTAAGTTGAAGGTCTATTATTTGTCTATTAAACCTGCCACTTGACTCTGTAATAAAATCATATAGCAATACACACATACACACACACATAAAATTTAGTTTCAATATTTTCAGGGTGAGATCAAATTAGTTATTTTAAAGAGAGGTGGAGAGATTGAACTTTTGTGCTGAGGTTGTTGAGGGGCCCAACCTACTACGTTGGAAAGTGAAATTTCCTTTTTTCTGCCCCTAGTTTGAGAGAGTGCAGGCATCTCCAAATGAGTTTCGGCAGACCAGCTCCTGGCTACAGCAACCCTCCCTTAGACTCAGCAAACTCCACTGGGGGGTGAAAGGTTACTGAGCCTGGCAGAGTGGCTTCTAATTCTCACCACAACAGAGGCTGCTAATCACACAACATTAGGATGAATTATGGTGATTATGGTGTGCCCTTCCAGACAGAGATTAAACAATAACCATGCTATATCCATAGCTGTGATGATGGGGTGAAAAGGCTAGGCTTCAAAAGGTCCTCTAGTAATGGGTTTGATTTGGATTCTGGAAACTTCTCTGAAAGGACCTTTGTCCCACCCCTTGGTGGCATCTAGAGGTAGTCTGACCAAAAGCTGCTGTAACAATTTCCAGTGATGGAAAGGCAGTAACAGTGTTAAACTCCAACATGGTATATAGTCCCTATTAGATTATGGGCAAAGGTTTTACCCCCAAAGTGAGTATATACTTCAAGCAATGAATAGTCATTTACAGGAATTACACGTACTTTGTACATTTAACATGTTTCCTCATTTGTCAATAGGAATAACTTGGGTCCTAGGCACTAGAATGCAGAGCTATTACTCTCTGGGTTCAGGTCAATAGTTTGCTGTCATCTTGTCCTCCCCACATTTTTCAGGCTAAGAAAGACTTGATAGAGTCCTCTACTGTGCCACAATGCTCTGTAGAGCATAAGATTTTTTTATTTTTTATTTTTTTAAATCAAGGGGAACAATGTGTCTGAGAGGCCAAAAATTTCTGGTCTGTCAACAAACATTTATTAAGTTTCAGGTTCTGTGTAAGGTGTTGGGGATATAGAGTAAGTAAAAGGCAGTTGGTACTTTCAAAGAACTCATACTCCAATTGGGGAGACAACATGAAGATAAAAAATTTATAAATGAGAAATAGGGAGGATAAATTGGAAATAATCATCAGAAGGAAAGTAATGGAATTAAGGGGAAACTAGAGGAGATAACTCCTTTCAATTCTAAGGGGAGTCTACACCTCAGGCTCTTTTGGAAATCCCTTACTAAGCCCAACTTCTATGAGAGAGACTGAGGCTACACAAAAGGAAAGAGAGTTTGTGAAAAAGTCTGGAATTTTAGTATATTTATAGACCAACGGATACACACTCTGTGCAAATAACACCATAAAGGAAATGTCTCTTATAGTCCAACTGAGGCTTCTGGGTCATTTTTTTCCTCTCTTAAAATATGATGTAGTAACCCAATGTAGAGGTAATGAAGGTGATAAAACTCCATGGCCAGGGCTGAATCTCAAAGAGCATAGGGTCCAAGATTTAGAGCCAGAAGGGGCCTTTGGGGTCATGTAGTCAAGCCATTTCATTTTACAGATGAGGGAATTGAAATCTAGAAAGGTGAATGGTCTTCCCTAAGGTCACAGAGCCAGTAAATAAATGGCAGTCAAGATCTGAACACAGGTCCTTTGACTCCACGTTCAGCATCCTTTCTTCTATATGCAGTATGAATATTATATGCAGATTGCTCTGTTAAAAACAATGCCAAGAAAAAACCATTATCTGGAAATCCAGAGGAGAAAATGAATTCTAAAATCTGCTTTTCATTTCTATTAATTATGAATGTTAATACTGCTCCACTTAGTGCCCAATGACAGTCATGTTCACTGATATTACAGCTACTTTTTTGGTTCCTCAGTGAGGAATGTAGGCTAAATAAAAGATAGGTATCTAATAACAGAGCATTTTGCTTTTTCCTACAACAGAAACAATGGGTATATGAAAGAGTTTGATTAACACTAGAATTAATTTCCCCCTGAGTTGGGGGGAAAAATGGAAATTCTTCTAATTTAAAAAATATTCTTAGGGAATAAATTGGAAAAATTCAGGTCTGTGATTATTAGCTCTCTGTGGGACCACAGCTGCAAGAATCAATATGCTGTACTGGGTCTGTAAATGTGTCTCTTAATAAGTTAATAAAACCAAGATCTCCACATAGTCCTTCCATCAAACTTTCAGCAAAAAAATGAGAATATTAAATGCACTAGGATAGGGAAGATCTGCTCCATTTGCTCTGCAATGATAATCTTTTACAAAAGAGGATTTTTATTATTAATTCTTTGCCTTCTGGGGATATTATAATTTCCTAGAATGTAAAAATGCCTTAAGCACAGCAATTTGCTGAGCTAGACTGAATCTCAAAATGTTTCAAATGAGCTGATAAACAACTGCATAATTAGCCATTATTAGATCAAGACTGTACAGTCTTGATAGCCAGATGAACAAACCAATGGATAAGCAAATTGTGGATATAGTTTTTAAAACTAAGAGCCTGTGTTATATTTTGACATGCTTCATGACTTTTCTTCTAAAGAATTAAAAACCACACTTCATATTTTTTCCTTAGAAATGTAGATTATTCTATCAAGTAAATCCTTAGAGTCTTAATCATTAAACACATACTTCCATGTATGAATAATGAGGAGTTTGTGGGTTAAATATACCTCATACTCTAAAAAACGAATAAACTGTAAGATTTTTCTTTTCAATTAAAGTTGCCTTGAATCCGTTGCTTGCATGGGTAATGTTAATCTATCCTCCTTTGAATTCTAGTTCAGATCCCCTGCACTGATTATGAAAACAAAAGGCTTCTCATTGCTTATGTAGGAAAATAAAAATCTATACCTACATACATATATACATAGCTATACAGAGAATAAACCACCCAAAGAAATGACTGCTAACATCCAGTTCGAACTGTATCAGTCTTACAGTTAAATCTCCCTTTCCTCTCATTTTTCAGGGGTTGACAAGATCATAAAATTTGGCTCTGGGCTGGAATTTGTCATGCACAGTTTTAGCTTGGGAGTATTTAAAATTTTTTTAAAAAATTAAAATCATTTCAGCAGTTTTAGAGGTTCAAGGAAATAGAAGTTTTCTGGATGAAAAACTTTCAGAGCTGGTTGAACTTAAAACAACACAATGCAGTTAATCTGAAATTAGAGCCATATCTATAGAAAGAACAAGAAAAATGACAAGAGCTATGAAGATTTCTAAAAAATGGGATAGTTGGGCGGCTTAGGTGGTGCAGTAGATACAGCACCAGTCCTGGAGTCAGGAGTACCTGAATTCAAATCCAGTCTCAGACACTTAATAATTACCTAGTTGTGTGGCCTTGGGCAAGCCACTTAACTCCATTTGCCTTGCAAAGAAAACCTAAAAAAAAAAAACATGGGATAGTTGACCTGATACTGAATGGTTCAGATGTTCTCCTCCCAGGGTTGTTGTGAAGATCAAATGAGATAGATATATTTGTAAAGTCCCTGACAGATAGTAGGTGTTTAAAATATATCTGTTTCCATCATTCCTAATGAATACTTGTTGATTGATACATGCACATGTCTAGAGCAAAGATTTGCAGATGGATTTTTAAAAAATCACTTTGCCTGTAATACTATAACCTTAGTGGCTGTAATACTATAACCTTAAACCAACAAACATTAATTGCTTTAGTATTAATGCTGGGGTTATAATTTTGCTTTACATTAAAATTATTACTTTCCCAAAATCTGATCATTTTAATTCAAGTCATTTCTTTTATAACCCTGATTCATGCCAAAATGCATGGCAAGATTTATGATATATTACTTCAAATGGGCCCTTTTAGAAAATGGATATAAATTTTGCTGAAATAGCAGAATGTTACCTGAAACAGACCATTTGTGCTTTTAAAAAATAATAATAACAACAATAATGTTTATTATTATTCTTCAAAATTTGCCCAGTGCTTTATATACATTATCTACATTCATTTGATACTTTATAGATGAGAAACAGTATGGCAGAGGGGGAAAAACACTGAGAGAGTTTCACTTAACCTCTAATGGGTTATCTGCTGAGAGACAATTGGGATCTTCTTTTATAGAAGAGGAAACTGGTCCTCAGAAGGTTGTAGCTTGGCCATTTGGATGGGAAGACTTTTTGCCAAGCCTATATTTGAACACCTGTCTCTCCTAACCCTAAATTCAGTATTCTGTCTGTTGCACTATGCTAACTCTCAGAATGAAGATGATAAGATTAACAGGACTTTGTGTCACACCAGAAGTGTTCAATTTTCTTTCCAACTGAATCCTAAACCACAATGAGACAACAGGGCCATTGATTCCCAAGAGCTGGAGAAATGGGAAACCTAGGTCAGCACAGTTACTTTTGGACTTTATCAAAAATCTTAAGCAGCTTTTCAAAACATCTAATTTAGACACACAAGAAGCATTTTTCTCACAACTTTCTGCTTCAAGTATTTTATAGGAATTTAATATGTATGTTTTGGATTCTTTTGTACTAAACTCATCAAAATGTTTTGTGAGTACTCTTTGAAGTCTAAGAACTCTTATGAGGATTTTCTTAATGAGCCTTTTAAAATCTCTCTCTCTTTTTTTCCCCTCTTAGAAAAAGGAAATCACATTTGGTTCAGAATAAACCAATTCAAACACCAAAAGTTCTAAGTTAATTTAAGACTTTGAACCCGAGAAATTCATATGAATTCTAACCTTGGCAAAACATAGTCACATCCCCAGAATGCAGGATATCATATCCAATTTGATAAATACTAACACAATATGTAATGCCATATGAATGTTCAGAGTTAAGTAAATATTATTATATAACTACCAGGGTCATTCCTGACTTTCAGTTTATAGCATAAATAAAATAAGTTAAGGAAGTGTCACTACATTTTAATTCTCGTATATCCCCTCCATTTCTCTGATTCAAAAACCATCCTATTGAAGCAAACCACAGTGTTGTTAATGAGGTGTACACAATACAGCTTGTCTGACATTTCAGAATTACACATTCTTTCAGGGCAGAAATCTATTTTTTAAAAAAATTTTATGTATTTAATGTATATGGAATGAATAGTAGAGCTGGTTTTTAGATCAGCAAGAGTGTTGAGATTGGCTAACCAGAGACTTAATATTGTTATTAAAAAGCAACATCAACCAAAAACTTCAAAGAGGTTATTATTCAAGAGGAAAGAAATCACTCATTGAAATCAGTTGTTTCTTTACAAGTAGGAAAAATAAATCTTATTCTGAACTAGTAAGTCATAAGTAAATAGAAATGTTTATTAGAGTCTTTTGTTTTCCAATTGCAAGAGAAAATAGGCAAAAATATCTACAAGGCTCAGAAAAATATAAGCTCAAATTCTGATGTGCAAAACTCACAGAAAGTAATTCTTCTGTTTCTGGGTTTCTGCCACCAAAATGAAGTTAATGATCAAGAACCAGAGCCCATGAATCACCAAGAAAAATCAATGGACAACTTCCCGAGAGGAAATAATGAGAGTGGCAGCAGAGGTCTTGGACTGGAAACAAAAGAAACAGTTAAAAGATATCTACACCAGTAAAACCAGGGTTGTTAGAGGATGAGTTTCAATGAATCTTTTTCTTCCTTTCTCTCCCTTTTTTTCTTTTAGTATTTTTTGTTTTTTTTCTTTGGGGTCACTATCTAGGATATGTATCTTTGAAAATGGTATTCATACTTGTCATTTCACATAAATATTCCTTTAAAGTAGACTTAATTGGAATTTCAACTCATAAGGCCTGAGTTCAAATCCTGCCTCCGCCACTTGCTACCTGTGTGACCTTGGGCAAGTCCGGGCCCCTCAATTTCCTTGCCTGAAAAAAATGAGAGTTGGATTAAGTGTTTTCTGAGGTTGCTTTCATCTCTATATTTCTGATGCCATGAAAACTTCTAGGTGTATCTGAAGGCAAAAAAAAAAAAAGAGATCTGAAACCAAATTCCCTTTCACTTTGGCAATACCTGTTTTATCTACCAGCAACTTTGCACAACTAAGAGATGTCAACCTAAAGCTATACTCTGATGATTTGGAGGCCAGATGACAGTATACCAAGAAAACTACTATTGAGAAGACAGATGGATTCAGGTCTAATCCCCGGAGTCAATTGGGGATTGGTACCCATTCTTTTTATAACAAACTCCCACACACAGAGCCATATTTCTTGAGGATGGTGGGACTGTCTTTTATCTCCTTGAGTTACTAGCTCTGCATAAGAGCTAGATGAGAGTTCAGGCTTAACCTTAACTAATTCAGGATTAGATCCCACTCCAAGACACTTCAACCATTCAAAGTCAATAAATCAGAGAATCTATCAATTTTGATAAAAATTGTCTGAGAGGTTGTGTCTTGCTTGAGGTCATATTGTGAATAGCCAGGAAAAATTTTGAGCCCAGGTTCTCTTGACTCCAAGTTCAGCATTTTACTCACTTGCTAAAGTATCTGTCATACTAATTGAGGGACTTTGGTAGAACCTGAAAGAAGTGCTTTAATGAAAACAACAGTATCTTTGGTGGAAAGTTTCTTGGCTTAAGAGACTAGTATGTAATTGGGCAAGATATTTTTGTTCAAGTTCTCTCTTCATGAGAGAAAGTAATTGTTAAAGGTTTTTCCTGGATTTTTACTTTCTTCCAACCAAACACTGGCTATTTACAAAAAAGCAAAGTGAAATTTAAATGTAAAATTTAGCTGCTTACAATAAATATTGTACCAGTTAAATACTGGTTTTTAAATAAATTAAGAGCAGAAATTCCTTTCTTATTTAGGTCTTTTTTTCATTCTATTTTTTCCATCATTCAGGCTTGAGAAATATAAATATAATCACAGGAGTGGCAGAATGTAAGTGACTGCAAAGGGAAACTTATCACCATTAGAAATTCCCCATCATTTTTGAATGAGTAATAATTTCCTAAAACACTTCCAAGATAATGATTATCACAAAATATACCTATATTCCCACAATCTATTGTTTTATTTATCGTATGTCCAAAGATCTCTTGGAAACCTTTCTATCATTAATAGTCAAATTCCATTTTAGAGATACATCTATTAGCTGACAAGAATAATTATGTTCTGATGAAGGGCTAACCATTTAAGACCACTAATTCACATATTAGGTGCTTAGAATTGTACATTGTTAAAAACTTTACATATCTAGACCTATTACATTACCTTCCCTTGATAGAAAACAATAAATGAGACCTCAAAGAGTAGATAATAGCTGTATCTTCTCTTGTCTAGACTGGAGAGATCAAAGATATAAAAATGAGCATATTGCTGGAGTAAACTTATTTAGAATCCATCCAGAGGGGGTGTCTAAGAACAATTTCAGTTATTATGAAATAACAAAGCATCATGAATCTTTCAGGGCTACAGTAAAGGAATGAAAAATAGGAAATCTTATAAGATCTCAAATTATTATTTAAAAACTCATGATATATCTATGTTGTTTCCTCAAAGAAAGGATCCTTTTGTTCACCTTATGAACATAAACCATCTGATCAATCAATCTCTCAGTAAATGTTTATTAAAAACTGGCTTTGCCAGGGACTATGCTAAGTGCTAGAGAAAACAAAAATTAAATTAAAAGTGATCATATAATGCTCCAGTAAGAAGCTAAAAGAATAGAGTATTACTTAAATTTCATAAAAGACCATTGAAGAAGTATACAGAAGGAAAGGTAATTTCCACCAGTTTGGTAGAGACATAGAGTAAGTTTTAAGTTGTCTTTGGATCAAATTGGCAATTAAATAGAATATAACATAAGAAATAGCAGTTCTCATGAATGCTGGTATTTGAAAAAAAAAACAGGAAATTAAGGCAGGACTTTTGTAGAGCTGAGGAAAGGGACACTTCTTGAAATTTTTGAAAACTTCAGAAGTTCTTCCAAATCCTACAGGGATCTCAACTCACAATGTATAGGGATAAATATATATCCCTAATAGTCTTATGCTCAAATGATGAATATCTCTTTTCCAATTCAAAAATCTACAAATAGAGAGAGATGAGAAAAGGATAGGGATAGGTAGTCAAAACCTGGAGTAGAGAAAAAGGCCATGGAAAAGACTGTATTATATGTATTAGAAGAAAGAATTGTATGTTTTGGTATTAACTCAATTATAAATGGTGAAAAAAAAAAGAGAAAAATGATCCTTCTAGAGAGAAGAATTGATAGGGTGGTTGCCAGGAGGTGTTACTAGTTGGAAGTCCTAACCCAGGATGGTGGGAAGGAGCAGGCAAAAGAAAAGAGCAGTGTACTATCTTCTTATTGGGTTATGAGGATATTTACATTGGCTAGTCATAATCTATCTACTATTTATTTATTATTTATTTTAGTTTTTGCAAGGCAGTGGGGTTAAGTGGCTTGCCCAAGGCCACATGGCTAGGTAATTATTAAGTGTCTGAGGCCGGATTTGAACTCAGGTACTCCTGACTCCAGGGCCGGTGCTCTATCCACTATGCCACCTAGCCGCCCCTTATCTACTATTTATATCTGAAAAAATTTTTATATGATAGTGAAAAGCCTATAGGTTCTAAAGTCAGCAGATTTGGATTCAAGTCTATCTTTGGTATTCTCCAGTGTGACCTCGGTCAAGTCACAATATCTCAGTTTCCTTATCTGTAAAATGAAGTTTGACTGAATGATATCTGGATTCCCTTCCACCTATACAATCTTGGTCTTTTGATCTTATAATCTTGAAAAACTCAATTCTGAATATGAAAAATACTAATTAAAGCTGTTATAAATCTCAAATAACTCTGGTTTTCCTGAGATAAAGGACTACCCTTAAGACACTGTGTAGATGGTGCTCCGATAGATATATATATTTTAAAGAGATTAATTTCCTTTGTATCCCAGATCTGAGCTCCACATTTTCTTCTACTTCATTGAAGAAATTACAACTTTTTTGAAAATACACTCTTTAGATAATCAGACATTGGTTAGGCGAATGAGAAATGACTTTTGAACTCTTTTATTTTCTAAACATATTGGTATATGAGGTTTTGATTGGGTTTTGTAGGAAAGAAGAAGCATGAAACAGGATAGGAAAGAATAGTTTTCCAATCAGTCATAGATCATTCACCTTTAATAGCTATTATGCAAATATTTGCAGAGCTGAAAGTAACTAGGACTGATCACCAAGGGAGGAAGTTTTCTGAAACAGACTGCACAGACAGCATTTGTACTCTAGTAGCTTAGTAGCAATTAGTCTTAGCACTGAGCTAGCAAAAGTAATTAGTTAAATTAGGAAGCTACCAAGTATCTACTCCATTTAGGTGAGCCCAGCTTCCTCAGCAGTGAGGACCTTGGTTTTGTCCCAGAGGGTCTCAGCAATGGAAGAAGGCAAGTATTCTCAGATTCCTTTCTTTCCCTCTCATTTGGTGCCCAAATTGCAATTTATATCCCTTAATTCTAATACAATAGTCTAAAAGGGATTTGAATTTAGAAAACCACTTGAAAGAAAAATTTCAAAAATCAACCATCCATTAACTTATTAGTATTTTGGTTAATGAAGGAAATATCAGGATTACATTTTGATTTTACTGTTTCGCTTTACCAATCTTAAAAGACAATGCTAAAGCACACATCAGGGATTTATAAATCTATTTAGCATATTAGCAGAAACAAAAATCCACCTTCAGAAATATAGTAACTTAGTTTTAAGGCCAAAGTTTGGTGGGATAAAATACCATAATTTAGTCTCTAGTGTTCTATGAATTCAAACTTAAATAAATAAATCTAATTTATGCCCTCTGAGCTCAGCTGTCCTTGACACATAGAAAACCATAAAAAATATGTCTCTTTGAGTAAGAAAATATTTTTTTTCCATCTGGAGTATGGCTAGATCCTTATCCAAAAGGGAGGAAAGTGATAAAAATGATAGAAGTACTAAAAAGCATTAAGATGAAGGAAAGAGGTCTTCATATTTTTAAAAGCTGGCCACTTCATAACTCAAGGACAAAAAGAAAAACTTTCATACGTGACTCAGTGTTTAAACTGAGAAGGTTTAATCTTAGTGATGAATTAACCTCTTAATCAACAGATTTAGGTTCTAATGTTCATTCCCCCCCCCCCCCCCCCGAATTAGTTGTGTGGTCTTATTAAGTCATTTAACCTCTGATGTCTCAGTTCCTTCTCTTTTTGACTAGAAAAGTCTTTTTCAGTTTTATTTTGGAATACTAGACTCTAAGGGTGTCCTAGAGTTTATTAAAGAATAGATTACCTGCTAATCAGAACTCTTGGGAACAAGCTACAAAGCCTAAAGGGAACCAATTTACTTTATTTAACTGAAGAATCTGCAGAAAGAATGAAGAATTTGGAGTTAGAGAACCTGGGTTCAAATGCTGGCTCTACCACTTATGAGACTTCTTTTGGACCATCATTTCTTTATTCAATTCAATTTGATTAATTACTTCAATTAGATTTTGTAGGCATTTATTAAGTGCCTGCTGTGCTCTAGGCAGTGAGTTAAGCACTGGGGATACAAGGACAAAAAAGAAAAGCTTCCTTTGCTAATTGTTGAGTTTCCAAATAATCATTAAAATGAAAGTTATTCAGGTAGGCAAAAGTGATGGATAAAAATATAAATCAGAGGGAATTATGTAAAGTTGGTGGTAAATGCTTATAATTTAAATACAGTTTAACTTAACAAATATTTATTAAATACTTACTATGAGCAAAGAATTATGCCAGACCTTGATTATTCAAGCAAAAAACCCCAAAAAGCTATACTGGGGAGGACATGAGGCTAGATGACTTCAAAGTATCTTCAAAATCTAAATCTACGATTCCAATATTGTTTTGATTGTTGAATAACAACCGTTAGATACATTCTGCTTACAAATTATTTGACTAAGGATATCAAGATAAATTTTAAACTCTTGAAAGGAGGTTTATTTTATATGATTTTCATACATAATAGGTTTCAAAGATCTCAGATTATTCTTTCATCAGAGTTTAGTGTTTTGATCTCTTAATTCATATGAATCTCTCTACAAGTAAACCATCGTTTGTACTTTCCTACACTTTAAGGCCTCAAATCAAACCAACTTTTATTTCCTTTGATACTCAGATGCAACTTTGTGCAGTATTGTAAAGCATGTTGCAGTGAAAACAGTTCTGGATTTAGATTTAGAGGATTTTTGGCTATATTTTTTTCTACCCATATAAAGTAGGGTAAGGCTCTCTGCACTTCAGTTTCCTCATTTGTAAAATCAAGGAGTTAAACCAGATGACCTCTAAGATCCCTTCAAATTCTAATTCTAGAATTCTAGGACTGTGCTGATTCCCCACCTTTTCAAAGGGGGCTATATAAAACAAATAAACAAAAAAAGGAAAACCTGACCCAAATTACCAGATACTCAATTCCCTTCTAATACAGTTTCACAAAGAGAGATTGGGCACAGAAGCACACACATACTCTACCTGGTTGATTCTATGACCTGAATTTTGGTCCATTTGATTTCAACTAGGGAAGTTTCATTGGGAATTTCATTTCCATTGGGGTTACTTTTACTATACTTAGTGTTGAACTTAGAAAAAAGAGAAGCATGAAATGTTCAATTCCTAAATTTCCAAGAATGTTGTAGAAGGAATCCTTCTTCAGGTAACAAGTGAATTAAATGATCTTTGAGGTTCCTTTTGTGCAACATTGCCAATATATCAAATAGATATGGGAAATTAGTGTGATGGTGGCATCATATTCAACTTTGTCTTACTTATTTGTATATATGTACTCCCTTTCTTCTATCAGTAGAATGTAAGCAATTTAATGGCAGGATCTTTTTTTAACATAGTTTGTTGCACATAATAAGTGCTAAGAAAATTATTTGAATTATTATTGAATCACATTGCAAACATTGTATTTGATTTCTTCTGAATTAGGTCCCCACCCCTTACTTTCACCCAAAGTCAAATCTTTTCTTTTTTTTTTAAATTTTATTTATTTAAGGCAACAGGGTTAAGTGATTTGCCCAAAGTCACACAGCTAGGCAATTACTAAGTGTCTGAGGCCACATTTAAACTCAGGTCCTTCTGACTCCAGGGCGGGTGCTCCATCTACTGCTCCACCCAGCTGCCCCTAAATCTTTTCTAATAATTATTATTTGGAAATCACAATTGGCAATAGGAGTTGGAGGTTATTTTTAGAAATTGATCCATCCTTATTAAACTTTACTATGTTGTGATTATTGTATTTGGCAATAATCAGCTTTTGTAGATTTTTATTCTCTTAAAATTTACAGGTTTGGAAACTGTCCTAGGGATGGAAGTATTTGGTCCAAAATAAGACAGATTAGCTAAGGTTTACACATCATGATAACAATTTTGAACTTTTAGATTGCTTCTTATGGGCACAATGGCATGAACTTGATGCTAACCTCAGGGTGTAGTTAAAGCTAAACTTCTTACTCCAAGTTTGGATTCTAGATGTTGTACCCTTAAGGTATAAGAATGACATGGAGGGCTTGAACCAAGGTACACTCCTGCGTTTGTTGCTCTGCAGACCAATACTGGCAACTTTCTGAAATGTTCCCATTACTGGTGAAGTCTGCATTCAACCCTCTCTTCAAGTTAGGCCTCTGGCATCCCTTCTTTGCTTTGCTCAAATGACGTATCCATTTCACTACTGGGATAAAGTCAATTTCAAGAATCTATTGCACAAAGAGCTATTTGCTGAGACATATGCTATGCTTTCACTATGAAACAAACAGTGGGAATACGACTTTAATATAGGTTTTGACAATAAGAAACGAGACTTATTTGTCTTTAGCAGTTTTATATTGGGGGATGTAGCAGCAATACCTTTGTTGTTTATTGCTCTACAATGTCGGCCACGGTTCTTAGAACACATATATCTGTTGGTTCAATCTCAACCTTCGCCTCCATCCTTGCTTGACACTGCCTTTTAAAAGGGGACTGTGTAGTACCTTATAAAATAAGTATTTCAAATGGAAAGAGATTATCATAGCAGTGTACACACATATACACACACACACACAACACACACATGCAACATAGAGACACCTCTGCCCCCCCCCCCTTAGGAAGTTCTCAAGTCTTCCTGTTTCTAATGATCCTATCCCCATCTTCTCAGTCTTTCAGGCTTTTTAATCTTGGAGGGTTTTTTGGGATCCTTTCTCTGTCACCTCCTATAGCCAATTAGTCACTAAGTCCTCTTTCATGACTTTCTTTAAGGCCCTCAACATCTAATGACTCCTTCCTCTGACTTGAGTTGCTCTAAGCTCCAATCTGTCCTGTACGATGCTGTCAGGTAAATCTTTGTAAAACTGTCTTCATAGGTGTGGTGCTTTATTCTCTTTATAAGTTTTTCTACAAGTCTCTTTCTTCCCCCATCTTACAAACATGATATTTTTGATCATCAACCATCATTACTATGCTTTGGCATATGGTTGTTTACTCATAAAATGGCAATTCGTCAAAAAGTAAAAATTTAAAAAATGTTAGGCATTGTTGAGGTTGTTGAAATAAGAACAGTAACTCTGAAGCCTTGAACTGGATGTTAACTGGACCATCACTGAAAAGCTGCAGAGGAAAGTTGCCAATGTTCAGTCAGTTAAGATCCCAATCTTTCTTTGAAGCCCAGTTTCAGTGGTGCCTTTGACCCAGAACCCTTCCTGGTCCCCCTGTGTGAACTGCTCTTTCTTCTTGAACATAGTTTGGATGACTCTGAATTTACTTATTTGATTTCTTTTGATCTTGTTGGCCTTATTGCCTACCTAAGTATATACCAGGCTCTTAATAGATGTTTCCTGGCTAACTGACTTCTGAGCACAGAGAATGTGCTTAATGTTTGTTGAATTGAAATGAATTAAAAATGAAATTGCCTATAATAAAGTTGATTGGTGCTTCAATAATTTAAGTTCCTTGGTGGAGGTCCAAGATTGAGTCAACTTTTTAAGATGAAAGCTATTTTGTTATTTCTAGTTTCATAGGTGAGAATAATGAGGACTAGAGAAGTACAGTGATCTTCTCAAGGTTGTCATCATCACGTCTGGCATACTATATCTCGGATACTGTGCTAGGACTTCTACCCTCAACAAATTTATATTCTAATCGGGGTGAGCACATGTAAACCACAAGACATAAACAGTGTAAGGGAAAGGTAATCCTTTCAGGTCAACCTGCAATGAACTCCAGTGGCAGCAGTGGTGGAAGGAAGGGGATGGGCATCCTTGTTCTTTGTTGATGTGTGCATTCTTTTTCTTCCCTTTCTTTAGGTCCAGGAAGATATATGCTAATCAGAGCATTTAAGGACACAAGAACTAACTAAACTAGTGGCAAAATAGTAATTGGCTACAAAACTTAAGATCCTATCTTGAACTGATAAATATACTTCAAAATTTATATTAATGAATAAGGGATCTTTTTTAGGGCACAGAGATAAAATCCAAAAGGAATAACAAAAGCAAGTCAGATATCTCTGCACATTTTTATTGTGCTATGACATGGGGGGGGGATTTACCCCAGAAACAATTTATGACTCAGACGGTATCTCCTTAAATAATATTTATAAAAAAAAACTTTAAAAAAATCGATGGCCCTGGTCTTCCTGAAGATTTTTCTTTATATGGCTATAACTATGTCCACCAGTATCTGGCTGAACCAACTAAACTCATTTCTCTTAAAGACATCAACTGCTAAAGGGGAAAAAATGCTTTTCCCTGGGGTTGGGGGAGGACTCTTGCTCTGCACTTTAAAATGTTCCAAAAAGATATTAGGATCAGTTGACTGACAACAGGAAAAATTTTCCTGGCAGAGAAGGGAGCCAGAGGAAATTCATATGCAGACAAAATTTTAACTATTGGACTGTTTGTATCCCCCATGTCTATTTTAATATGCCTAGCTGGAATAAATCAAATAGCTCTAAAAATGGTAGATAAAAAATGTAATTTCATAATAATTTTGTATTTTTGTAGAATATTCATCTCAAGCACCTCTTCTAAAGAGTTATTTATTATTGGGCAAAGCCATACAGTTATTTTAATGCATGTGCTACTTGTAGAAAATAAAAATTAAAAAACAAACATTGGAAACTCTACATTCTAAGTCTGCTCTGTTGATATAATGAGGTTGAGAATCAAATGGAATAGCCAGAAATCTGGCTGAAAGGAGAAACAACAAACAAATAAACAAAAAGGTCAACTAATATCATTCTAACACCACTGAAGTATGTCTCTACTTCACAGATGGTGATCCTCCCTCTGTAGAATTCTGGAAACATGTCAGCTCAAGACCAAAGTGCCCTGGCCTCTGGGTATGGGATATTAGTATATGAAAACTGCCTCTATTATGCCTCACTATAGTCAGGGCTATTAATCTCTTACTGTTATGGGAACTGAACTCACAACATAAATACAAAGAGGAATGAGTATATTAAAATAATGCTGGGATATATATCACAATGTGGTGATGTTATCTTATATTTCTAATCAGTAATTCATGGCTACAATCATTAATTTTTTAATCATCCAATTTTCCTTGGTTTCTTTTTGAAAATGTAACCATTGTTTGATAATAAAGGAGGCATTAATTCAATAAAATATCATTTATTTTATTTATTATAGTATGTTATAAGATATTATGGCAGGGATACCTATACCCTTTTCTTTTCCTTGAACTCTAGATCCCTCATTGCTAAATAACTCTTTCTACATTTAGATCCCACTGGCATCTCAAATTCAACATGTCCAAATGTAAATCACTATATTCCTCTCTAAATGTTCTCGCCCTCCAAACACTCCTAGATTTGTTGAGGTCAATACCATTCTTCCAGTTAACATAGTTTTGAATCACGTTTGAGTCTTTCTTTTCTCTCACTCAGACATTATCAAATCAGATGTCTAAGACATAATCACTCTCCCTCCACCATATCTCTTGCATCAATCCCTTTTCCTCCATTCACCTCCCTAGATCAGGTCTTTATCTCCTATCATCTAGGTCCTAGACTATAGTAATAGCCTTCTAATTGGCTTCCCTGCTTTTAATATCTCCCATTTTTGATCCAGGTTTTCCAAAGTTCCCAAGTTAATATTCTAAAAACATAGTTTTTCTCATATTATGTTCTTATTAAAAAAAATTTTCATAGATCCGTATTTTGGATAAAATTTAAACTCTGGCATTAAAAAAAATCCTTACAATCTGGCTCCAGTCAATTTTTCCAGGCTTATTTTCTATCAACCTTTTCTATATACTTTATTTTGTAGTCAAACTGACTTACTTGCTATGTCAGTTTTTGCACTGGTTCTTCCCTGTGTCTATGTGAGAAGGAGAAATCTTTCAGGAGATGTACTAAGAACAAGGGGAAGTATCAAGTTTAGGGAAGACATAATTTCTGACTTCAGGGAGATAGGAGGTGGCAGAGAAGGAGTATAGCAGCAGTGGAAGGAAGGCTGTTTGCAATCAGAAAAACAAAACAAAACAAAACAAAACAAAACAAAACAAAACAATTAAGGCCAAATCATTTTAACTCTGAGACTCAGCATCCTCATTTGTAAAATAAAGGCAAAAAAATCTGTAATACCTACATCACGTAGTTGCTGTAAATGTAAAAGAAGATAATGTATTTAAAATGCTTTCCATGCTTAAAGACTATTTAATGACTGATTGATTTCTGAACTGGGAAAAACAGCACCATAGAAGTAATTTATTAATATGTGACATGGTCATTTAATCTTAGTAGGTCTCAATTTAATCATTTGTGGAGTTGGATTAGATGATCAATCAATTAACAAGCACCTTTAAGCACCCATTTTGTGACTAACAGTGTGCTAGGTGTTGTAGATATAAGACAAAGCTCAAGAAGCTTATATTCTGTTGGAAAAGATAATACAAAAATGCGTAGATGTTCATAAAGCATACTCAAAGCAGTAACTAGTTAACCTTGGATAGGGGTTGAGGCATTAGTGCCATTAGGGAGTCATAGAGATTCTTGCTTAAGTTTAGAGTGGTTTTTGAGTTGAATTTGGAAGGAAATTAGAGATTCCAAGAAGTGGCTAGGAGAAAGAACCTTCCAGGAATGGGGGAACAGTCAGAGATATGTTGTGTGGGGAGATGAAGTGTTGTGTTTAGACCAGCAGTTAGCTATTTTGACTAGATTGTAAAATTCCTGGATGGGAGTAATGTGCAATAAGACTGGAAGTGTAGATTGAGGCTGGATTGTAAAATTCCATAAATATCAAAGAGATGAATTTATATTTGATCCTAAAGCTAATAGGGAGCTCCTGGACTTTGTTGAGTAGGGTCTTGAAATGGCCAGAGCTGTACTTGAAGAGCATTATTGTGATGGCTCAGTAGAGTTTGGATTGGAATAGATAGACTTGAGACAACTGGGCTACTGCTCAGACTAGGTGAGATGTGATAGGGCATGAACTAGGGTGGTAACTGTGAGTAGAGAAAAGGAAACAGATGGGAGGAGCAGGTAGATAGAAATGACGAGAACTGTTAACTGGCAGGGATATGTGGGGTGAGGCAGATTGAGGAGTTGATGATAACCATAAAGTTGAAAACCTGAGTGACAAGAGGGATGGTGATGTTCATAATAGCAGTTTGGGGAAAAAAGATAATGTGCTCTTTTTTTTGGCTATATTGAGTTGGCAATGACCAAGGTCTTCAGTCTGAAGTATTTGACAGACAGTTGTTGATATAGGACTAGAACTCAGGAGATAAACTAGAGCTGGATACACACACACACACACACACACACATATATATATATATTTGGGTATCATCTTTATGATATAATTGAACACATGGAGTTGATGAGATTATCAGGTTATTTTTAGGTAGCTTTGAGATATGAGTAGAATGTGAATTATGATACACATGTATGTTAAGTGCAAACAGAATTGTAGAATAAGAGGTAATGTTCTGAAAGAGCAGAGGAAAAGTTCTTTTCCATGTATGAATAAGCTCTTTGTACCTAATATTAAATTTGGAAGATTTTATGATCTTTTATATTAAGGAGAAAATGGTGTTTTAAAATGAACCCTGTTACTAAGTCAGTCTGAAAATCACTTTCATACATGATCCATAAATTTGCCAGGCTCTTTTGTTTAAAAGAGAATTTAAAATTGATGAATTCCCAATCATCTGGTTATTGTTCCATTTTGTATCAGATAACTAACCAGATTATTCTGTCAATCTAGTAGCAATGTTAGAATTTGAATGAAAACTTTAGTGTAGTAGTAATCTTATTTTAGGATAAATGTTTTATCATTATATCCACTATGGGTCCATTCTGCATGTGTGTGTGTGTGTGTGTGTGTGTATTTGTGCAACCTAAAGTGTCATCTAACATTTGATGACTCTGTGGGTACTCTTTTCCATGTTGTATATTTCAATCCATCCATGCCTTCTCAATCTGTTTGGCTATGTTTCATATTCTCCCATACATCTCCCAAAAGAGGTTCACTCATTGTGCTTGGGGCTTCCCTTTGGACTGCATCATACAGGCTAGATACAATGGTGGGAGTGGTTTGTGCTCTAGCTACATGACTAGTCAGTCATACATTTCTCTAAAGACTTCTTTTTACATTGCTTTTCTTGAGTAATTCTTGGTTGGCAGTTTGTTGTAGGCTACTCATATCCACCAAACCCTTTCCATTTTCCTTTGGGCAACTCAAAGTTTTATATACACACAGTAAATAAAGTATCATAATTATATTATGGTGAATAAATTGAATCCTAAAGTGACAAGTGAGCTTTTTATCACTGTTCTCATCATCAACGACTTACTATGCTCAGAACACTAGGTACTGGGGATGAAAAAAAGAATAAAATATGGTTCTACCCAGAAGGGAATTAGAAATAATACTACTAGAGAGATAGGCTATATACTTAAAAACTAAAGATCATTAAAGGCTGGGGCTGGCAGGGAAGGTCATGAGTTTTTGGAGTTTTGAGGGTTTTTAAAAATAGAGGTTCAGGTATTTTATAGCCTTTTTAAGAGAACCTACTCTCAGAAACATATAAAATGCATATAAACTGTCCCATCTCAAAACAGATATACTGATGGATTTTGATATAATTTAAATCATCTAGGGGTAGCCTTGAATGCTTGATTAAACCCCAGCAGGTGAGCGTGAGTGGGTAATATAAAACAAAGGAACTGAGAATACATTACTGTTCTATTAATACAGAAAAATTAGAGCAATCAGATAGTTCGGTATATGTTTATCTTGATGCATGTAATAGTGGGAAATACAGTGCCTCAGGCTGCGAACAATTAGTCCTGCATGTCATAGAAGCTTGGGAGTGACAGACTCTTTGACAGTTCTGAACCATGAACTTGTGCCCAAGAGAACAGCAATCTAGAAACTGACTTGATTTGATACTTCTTTTTGCTAATGCAACAAGCATTCCAATGATCTACTGCACTCTTGGGTTATATTTATCTACTCTTACTGTAATGCAATTGTTTCTGGAGAAATAATGGGTGGGTTAAATAACAAAACCAATGGCAGATCAAGATAAATAAGGGTACAGAAAATTTTACAAAGTGAAGAAAATCTTATCTTTGTATATGTCAAATATCCTTTAAACTCATACTTGTAGTAACATTGCATTATTTTGTTTTCCCTTTAAATGTTTGTTATTCAGCAATATACAAATGGGGAGCTTGATCCCTGTGTTTGCTATGTTATAAATTATTCTAGAAAGTACGTATTTTTCTGCAGTCATTTCTGTCTCAATTTCTTGTGTGTGTGTGTGTCTTGTTTTAAGCTTCAAAATATACTTTTCTCTCCCAATAACATGTAATATGTAGCTAATAAAACACAATAATAAAAATGATCACCAAGCACTGGCAAAAATAAAATCAATTGCTAACTTACACCATGGTTGTTATTCATATGCTACTCATATTAATTATGGTTCCTAACTGTGAATTTGTCTTTTGCTATTCTTGCACTCTGCTAAGGTGTTTTTAAATAACTGTTGAGTTATTAGAGTCCCTTCTTCAATAATATAAGATGCATTAGTCATTGGTAACATGTTAGCTACAGTCAATAGTATTACTATTGTTCTTTACATTATTGTTAATGACCTTGAATGGTATGACTCATCTTTTACTGATCAAATATTAGAAAAATCTTTGGTTAATATTCTTCAGTCTGCTGTTCTCAACTATAATCTTTTTTAGCTGATTGAGAATTATGTCTGAGATTTTTTTTTGATTTATATTAGTAGAATCTCATCTCTCTATATATCATTTTTTAATAAAAAAAAACTCAGGGAATGGAACAAACATCCCATCCAATTTAGAAGCAGGAAACACTGCTAAATTTTGCCTCCAAGACATGATGGTGTTGAGATTGAGTTGTCATTAGTCTTTCGTGGGAGTGGGAGTTGATGGCAGCAGTAACAAGAATGGGAATAAAAATTCTACATTCTAAGAAGGCATGGATAATTTAAAGTTTGTACCAGTGGAGGGTATATATCCACATTAATGACATCATGTGTATACTGAAGTATTAATATATCAACCCAAAATGTGAATAATGTAACATTTTAGATATATAGTATTCAATAAATGTTTATTGATTTAATGAATGAATATGCTGAGTTTTGCAGAGACTATTAGTGACATAACAGAATGGTATGATTTTAGAGCAGTTTTGCCCCCTCAGTAATTCTCTTCTAATCTCCTCCCTCCTCCCAATTCTCATTACTAGCTGTCATTCAGAATAGCTCTCAAAGGAGCCAGCCCATCTTGCCTCACCCTTTCCTTCCATTAGAATGTTCTGGATTTAGTATGGCCAGCTTGATTGTTCATATAGCTTGGATGAAATAGGAATCAACAATTTCCTTTCTTACCATGGATAGGTTACCACCCATCTTGTCATTGTCTCCTAAGTCCTCCAGGTTTTTACCCTATGCCAACTCTAAGCTTTGCAGATTCCTGGCACTTATCTTCTGAACTATTGATACAGTCTAAGGACCCCTGGGCCTTACCAACTATTCTACTACTGAACCCTTAGTACTTTCAGGACTTTTCATCTCCCCTGCAGCTGAACTTTCTTTTATGTGTTGTTGGTTTTTTTTTTTTTTACAAGGCAATGGGGTTAAGTGACTTGCCCAAGGTCACACAGCTAGGTAATTATTAAGTGACTGAGGCCAAATTTGAATTCAGGTCCTCCTGACTCTAGGGCTGGTGCTCTATCCACTGTGCCACCTAGTTGCCCCTTTTTATGTGTTGTTCATCCGAATTAGAATGAAAACTCCTTGACAACAACTGTTTTGCTTTTTTCTTTCTTGTCCCTAGTACTTAAGCACAGTGCTTAGCATACAGCAAATACTTAATAAATTATTTTTTCTTCCTTCCTTCCTTCAATTATTCATTCATTTATATACCTATACTCTTGCTCAATACTTCTTTTCAGAAAATGCTGGCCTTCTTTTTGCCATGTACTTTATATCTAAATTAATCAACTTCAAAGTCAAATGAATAGATTTCAAAATCTTTTCAATGAAAAACAAATGTATTTATATTTTGACAATTCCTTTATCCTAGAAAATTTATCCATTCAGTTGTTAAAAAAACTGTATTTCATGTTTTAATTTAAAGCCCTATGAAACAGACTGGACAACTGAAGATAATGAGGTCTTGTGTATACTGTTGATCTAGCAATGCCATTGCTTAGTCCTTCCTCCAAAGATACCAAAGAAGAAAAGTTCAAATATACAAAAATATTTATAGCAACTCTCTTTTTTTTAGGTTTTTGCAAGGCAAATGGGGTTAAGTGGCTTGCCCAAGGCCACACAGCTAGGTAATTATTAAGTGTCTAAGATCGGATTTGAACCCAGGTACTCCTGACTCCAGGGCCGGTGCTTTATCTACTGCACCACCTAGCCGCCCCTATAGCAGCTCTTTTTGTAATAACAAAGAACTAGAAATTGAAGGAGTGTCCATCAATGATGAATGGCTGAACAGATTGTGGTATATGAATATATTGGAATACTATTGTGCTTTAACAATTGACAAATATTGTGCCATAAGAAACGATAAAAGAGCTAGATTAAAAGAAGCTTGGGAAGACATGTATGAACCAAAGCAGAACAAAATATACTGAACCAAGAGCACAATACCTATCAATAATAACATCATTGTAAAGACAAATAACCTTGAAAGATTCAATGATTATAGAGGACAGTTGATCAAGCATGTCACTCACCTGCTGACAGAAGGACTCAAAGGGAAGAATGAGACATAGATTTGGAAATAGTCAACACATGAATTTATTTTGCGTGCTTCTGGGTATTTGTTATAAGGTGTTTTATTTTTTTCTTATTTTCCATGGGAAGTGGACAGTAGTGAGGGCAATCAGAGGAAAAGAAAATACATTTTTGCTAGCTGAAAGAAATTAATTAATAAAAATGATGAGTTCTAGTGGTTCTCTGCTGTAGTAGAAGAGCTAAATGTGGAAACAGGACTGAATTCAAATCCAAGTTATATACTGGCTTAGTTATCCTGAGCAATCACTTAGCCTTTCAGTGCCTCTGTCCAATGGAACTGAATTTTATAGTAAATGTGGGTTGGAAAATTAAGGCAAATAAGTTTCAGTTACCCTGATACCAGGGTTACCATATTGTGCCAAGAACAAAAGTTGAAGTGTTCTGGAAGGAATCACAATTGAGGTTAGTTTTACTGGGTTAGAGTTGAGTGAAAGGATTTCAGCTGGGGAAAGTCAAGTTCTTTTCTTTCTCCTTGCTAAATGGTAAAGCACTATTTGATTATACATACATTTCATTCATCCATGTTAACTACTCATTTGGGCCAGATGCTTGCTCTACTTTGCAGCCCACACATTTCTTTCATGCAGGATGCTTTCATAGTTTCCTCACAAGAGAGTGAGGCTCTGGTCCATCAAGAGTTTTATGACTTTCTCATCTTATTTCCTGAGCAATTTTACCAAAGAGACCTTCAAAACTGATAACAGGAAAGGAATTTTGCTAGATGGAGAGAATGGGAATGTTATTTTAAATTGAGTCCCATTTCCACCTTTTCAGACTTGGTTGCTGTTCCGAAGATGTTAGGAAGAGAAAAATGACAGATCAGAGTTACAGCCAGAAAAGAATATATGGCTCATATCTCTTCTCATCTGCAGAGAATGAATAATGACAACAAAGAAAGTTTGATAAAAGTCTATTTTAAACTGGTGGTGCAGTATCATAATGTATCCAAACCCATTTAAAAGTCTCATTTGGTTTCCAAGTAGTAGCTTCTAATATCTTAAGAAATACAGAACAGTTTTGCAGCTATTATTAATAATAACACAATATCTATCTCTTTTACTTGATTCATTTTACCTTACTTCATCACCTCTTACTGGGACAATCCCAATGGCATCCCAATTCATCTCCTTGGCTCAAGTCTTTCTCCTCCTCAATCTACCATCCATATTATCGGTAATTTTCCTAAAGCATAGGTCTGAGGCCATGATTATTTCTTTACTCAATAAACTCTAGTGGCTCTCTACTCCCTGAGTCAAAAGTAAAATCCTCTTTTTGATATTTAGGGCTCTCACAACCTGATTCCAATCTATCTTTCCAGACTTATTTATCATTCCCCTTCATGTACTCTATGGACAAGAATTTCACATACTGACAATATTATCTAATTTATGTTCTTCCAAAGTCAACTTTGTAAACTATTAATCATCTCTTTTGGATGATTTTATGCATTCTGCCTTAAGAGATGCTAGGAAGTCTACTTTCAAATTCAATGAAAACTTTTATTTGCTTGTTATATTATTTGTTTCTGTACCTATGTTTGGATAGTGCAAACAATGAATTTTGCCTCATATATGCATATATACATACACATTTATATATCTGGGTCTTTAAAAGCAGAGTTGGGTTAAGTTACCTTTAATCAGATCAATTTAGCGATTGAAAAGGGTGCTTAGAGAAAACTTAAGTAATTATAAACAAAGCAAAAGCTTGTCTTTGATGGTCAAAGCTATTTACAGCCTAGCATAAGCCATCATTTTTTTTTTGGGGGGGGGAGGCTGATTCTCTAGATCCCCATACATGCCTGCAAAATTCTCAATTTAGAGAAATATCAATAAATGTGCTTGTTAATCTAATTTGTTTTTGCTTTTTCTTAAGGCCAAAACTGGTAATATTCATCCCTGATTAGAACAAACTCTGGGAAGTTTAAAACATATTAATTTCCAATAGGCCAAAAAGGTCCCTCCTCATTTTAGGTGGGACACTTACACAATAGCTACACATCTATTTGAAGCAAACAATCAATCAACAGATATTTATTAAGCCTCTATTATGCACAGGTAATGGGGATACAAGTACAAAGAATGAAACAATTTCTATTTGCAGTGGGCTTATATGAAATTTGGGGAGATGGAGTTTTGTGAATGAAGAACAGGAAGAAGGTCAATTTGCCTGGTTTGATGAGTGCAAAATGGGGAAGTAATGCCAAGGATGATAGGTTGGGGACAGATTGGATAGAGTTTTAAAAGCTAATTTGAAAAATTTATATTTAATAATAATGATAATAAAATAGATAGAATTTATATATCACTTGCTATTTTTATCTCCATTTTACAGAAGCGAAAACTGAGACAGACAGTGAGTGAATTGATTAGGGTCATACAGTTAGTAAACTAATTAGAAAAACTTTCCAGAACTAGTAAGCAACTGAGTAAGTAAATTATATGGTCAATCTGTCCATTAAGTATGTAGGATAGATTAAAATGTTTGGAAAATGGAGTAGGGGATAGCAATTAGGAGGCTGTTGAAATAATTTGAGTGAGAGTTAATTAAATTAACTAAATTAAAAAGGTACCTATATGAGTGGATAGAGAGAGTTCCATGAAAGAGTTGTGGCAAGGTATGGCAACTGGATTAAGGAAGAATAAGGAGTCCTAGATAGTGTTGATTATGGAAAGGTACTGCCACTGATAAAAATTGAGAAGTTTGGAATAGAAGAGAGTTTTTTGTTTTTTTAAAATGTCAAGTAATAGTAGATTTATCTTAATCTAAGATTTGAAATTTCTGATAAAACTGATAAAACTCCTTTTCTGGAAGATATGGGAAAGTCTATTAGTGATAAGAGAGTCTCTAATCTCTTTGAGAAAGAGTTTTAATTTTTTGGTAGTATTTACCAGGCAATAGGGTTAAGTGACTTGCCCAAGGTCACACAGTTAAATGAGTATTAAATATCTGAGGTCACATTTGAACTCAGGTCTTCCTGACTCCAGAGCTGGTGCTTTATCCACCATGCCACCTAGTTGCCCCAATCTCTTTAATTCTTTCAGGACAAAGCCACAGTGAGAAAAAGTGAGGAATATATGTAAACTCCTTAAGAAAAAGGACTCCTTTTCATTTCTATCTTAGATTGGGCACAAAAGAGGTAATGAATAAATGACTGTTGAATTAGATTAAATAAATTGACTGTTTCATGACTATATATGTTGCCATAATATCCCTCAAGAATTAAAACCTTTAAAAAGTGAGTAGCTTATTCATATTATTCACATTTCATTAGTACGATTGCTTCTAATTTTCTTGCTTAGTTATGGTACTAAATATATATATATATATGAAACCATCCAAGAAGTAAATTGCAAGTCCATCACTCATTCTTGGCTCTCTGAAATAATAATAACAATACTAATAATCCTAAAAAACCTCTCCTTTGTCCCTGAAACACATTGACCTAATATAAAACATAATCTTTATCTTGAAAAAAATTGACTGTCCTTCTTTAAGTTGATTATGACAAAGTATACTACCAATAAGACAAATGGTCCAATCTGTCATGAAATTGGGGGCATTACTGTAGTCACTTCCTTTCTTTTGCAGTAGTCTTAACATCATCAAACCTATTAGGCCCTGGAGACACATTGGCTCTTCATTGTTGTAAGATCTCCAGCAGAACTATCACAGTCCATTGATGATTATAATCATACACTCACAAGTTTGATTGAGACAAAGAGGAAAAGAGGAGAAGAGGAAAAAAAAATCAATCCTTCTTCTAGTGATATTAACATGAAATATTTTTCTACTCTAAGAGAGAAGTGGTGTTTCACTTCAGAGCACTGCCAGAAATCTGGAAGGTGGGGAACATTTGACTGGTCCTTTTTTCTTACATTTGGAAACTGTAACAAAATTACAGAAATAATGAGGTTTGGTGTCTTTAGCCCAGACCTCTCTTGTACCTTTAGGCCAAGGAAATTTAGAAATAAGGGATCTGGGAATAGGAAAAAAGGGGGGAGAATGGGAGGAATAAAAGATCTCCCTCTATGAGAACAGAAGAAGCATTTCCTTCTTTTTTAAGATCTAAAAAAAGGAGACTATATCTACGCTATCCCCATTTAATTAAAAATTCAAATAAACATACAACTTTAAAATTAAATTTAGATTCTCTTCCAAAGCTTGTGAAAAATTACTAAAGTTAATAGTATGTGTATGAGATTAAAAAAATCAGTTATAATAAACCCATTTCTTTGTAGACCATTGAAAAAGTCATTTATCCAGGAGGCATTCTATAACAAAACCTGTTTCTCCTTTCTCCTTACAAAATCATCACTAAAAAATTTTCACATTCATTATCATCTGCTTTCATTGAGATAGGCAACCAATATTATTTTCTCCATATTCCCACAGTAGAGTAAGTTAAGTAGTATAAGGCTGAGAAGACCAGAGCACCTTAGTGGTCCAGAGGATAGTCAGGAAAACTCATCTTCTTGAGTCCAAATATGGCTTCAGATACATCCTAGTTGTGTGACCCTGGGCAAGTCACTTAGCCCTGTTTGCCTCAGTTTCCTCATTTGTAAAAATGAGCTGGAGAAGAAAATGTCAAACTCCAGTATCTTTGCCAAGAAAACCCCAAATGGTGTCATGAAGAATTGGACACAACTGAAACCACTCAGCAACAATAAAGCCAGGACCGGGGCAGCTAGGTGGCAGAGTGGATACAGCACTGGCCCTGGAGTTAAGAGGACCTGAGTTCAAATCCGACCTCAGACACTTAATAATTACCTAGCTATGTGACCTTGGGAAAGTCATTTAGCCCCACTGCCTTGCAAAAACAAACCAAAAAAAAAAACCAAAGCCAAGACCAGAACCCAAGTTTATACCATGTTCCCCCAATTTCATGATGTTCCAAGATAATAGTATAAAGTAAATCTGTCACCTTTTCAATATCTCTTCCTAGGTAAATCTGCAGAATTTACTGACAAAAGTAAGAATTAGTCCTATGATACAGTTGCAATTTAAATTGATACTTTTAACCTTAAACTTTTCTAGGTCTCCAAATCTCATGTGCTTTGCTTTGGGACTTGGCATGGGGGGAAAGAAAGTTGGGATTTAGTTAGAGGAAATTGGTTCAAATACTGTCTCTCACTTAGTATTTGTGTAACCTTGGGAAAATCATTAATCTTATTCCATGTTTTAATTTCCTCATGTGTACCATCACGGGGTTGGTAGAGAATCTTTAAAGGGAGTCCTCTATTTTTTTTACCCACTGAATTCCCATCTCTCCTTAAACTCAATCAAATTCTACCTTTTCCAAAAAAGGTTCTTTGCTATCATTAGTCCAGTCAAGACAATAAAGATTATCTTGAATTTACAATTTTCCAGGTCCTCTGCTAAAGATACTAACAAAGGTAAAAACAGTTCCTGTCTTCAAGGAACTCACAACAAGTAAACCACTATTTACAAGCAAGTTATGTAAAGTATGAATTGGAGATAATTGTGGAAGAAACTAATATTAAAGGGAATTGGGAGGGATTTCTTGTAAAAGGTAGTAATTTTAAGCACTAAAGGAAAGCCAGAAGGTAGAGACAAGGAAGAGAGAATTTAAGTCATGGGGGACAATCAGTGAAAATGCTGATTTAGAATCTGGAATGTCTTTGACAATATGACCAGAAAAAGACAATGATCAGTGTTGGAAGGGATGTGAGAAATCTGGGACATAATACATTGTTGGTGGAGCTGTGAACTGATCCAACCTTTCTGGAGAGCAATTTGGAATTATGCCCAAAGGGCAACAAAAATGTGCATACTCTTTGATCCAGCAATATCACTGCTGGGTCTATACCCTGAAGAGATCATGATAAAGGGTAAAAACCCCTCATGTACAAACATATTTGGGGGGGAGTGGAGCCAAGATGATGGTGTAAAGGCAGCATTTCCCAGAACCTCCTTCCCCCCAAAACTCCAAAAGTCAGAAAATTATGACCCTAGCCAAAATTTAGAGGGGAAGAACACACAGAAAGACTGAGTGATACATTTTCCCAGTCTAATATAACTTAGAAGTTCTACGAGAAAGGTGTGTTTCACCAGGACCAGGGGTTGGGAAAAAAAAAACCCAAACCACAGCATAGAGCAGCCCAGCCCAGCCCAGCCCAGCCCAGCCCAGAGATCACCAACAACAGCTTGAAGGGGCAGTGAAAGAACTCTGCTACACCAGAATGAGTGTGGTGGAGCACTGGCCACAGAACTTGCAGGGCCAAAGAACTTGCAGCGAGAATCAGGGGAAAGCAGCCTGCACCCCCAGAGACAGTAAGGGAAGACTTCAGAGATTTCTCTGCTCTCCCTTGGGGCAGGACTCTGCTGCTAGCCTACACTCAGATCCAGGTTGCAGTTTGGGCTTCCATACTAAGTAGCCAAGCTGGATCCCTCCTTATAGCTCCAGGGCAGAGGGAAGTACTGGTCCATCTACATATCAAAGCACAGGCTAGAGAGCATAAGACTTCAGAGGAATAAAGGTCCCAGTAGGGTGTTCCGGCCTTCCCCCACAAAACTCAAAGCCTTGGAAGTGCTGTCTTGGGCTGAGGAAATGAGTAAACAACAGAAAAAGAAGAGTCTGACCTTAGAGAATTACTTTAGTTCCATGGAAGATCAAAACACATACTCAGATGATGACAAAATCGAAGCTTCTTTATCTAAAACCTTCAAGAGAAATAGAAAATGGGCTCAGACTATGGATGAGTTCAAAAAAAGACTTTGAAAAACAATTAAGGGAGATGGAGGAAAAATTGGGAGGAGAAATGAGAGCAATGCAGAAAAATCATGAAAACAAAATCAACAGCTTGGTGAAAGATATACAAAAAAAAAAATTGAAGAAAATAATATGTTAAAAACCAGTTAGGCCTAATGGAAAAAGCAAAAGAAAAGGCAAATGAGGAGAAGAATGCCTTAAAAAGCATAATTGGCCAGCTGAAAAAGGAGATAAAAAAGAAAATAAAGAAAATAACACCTTCAAATGCAGAATGGAACTAAAGGAAGCTGATGACTTTGCAAGAAATCAGGAAGAAATAAAACTCTTCCAAAAAAGCCAAAATTTAGAAGAAAATATGAAATATCTTATTGGAAAAACAACTGACCTTGAAAACAGATCCAGAAGAAATAATTTTAAAATTATTGGGCTATCTGAAAGCCACAATCAGGAAAAGAGCCTAGACTTCATTTTCCAAGAAATAATACAGTAAAATTTCCCTGAGATCCAAGAAGCAGAGAGTAAAATACAAATCAAGAGAATTCACCAGTCACCTCCTGAAAGAGATCCCAAAAGAAAAACTTCCAGGAATATTATAGCCAAATTCCAAAACTCCCAAATCAAAGAGAAAATTCTAAAAGCTGCCAGAAACAAACAATTCAACTATTGAGGCTCCATAGTCAGGATTACACAGGATCTGGCAGCATCTACATTAAGGGCTCATAGGGATTGGAATATGATATTCCGTAAGGCAAAAGATCTTGGTTTACAACTGAGAATCAACTACTCAGCAAAACTGAACATCCTCTTTCAGGGGAAAAGATAGACTTTAAATGAAACAGGGGACTTTCAAACTTTCCTATTGAAACAACCAGAGCTGAACAGAAAGTTTGATCTCCAAGTACAGGACTTGAGGGAACCATAGAGGAAGAGAAAGACTATGAGGAATTTAATGATATTGAATTGTTCCTGCATGGGAAGAAGATATTGATAACTCATATGAACTTTCTCATTTATAAGAACTGTTAGAAGGAGCATATATAGATAGGACATAGAAAGGAGCGGAATATAATGATATAATATAGTAAAAAAAAGATCATTCTCATCAGAAATGGCTCAGAGAAGAAATAACATATGCATTTAATAGGGTATAGAAATTTATCTTACCCTAGAGAAAAATGAGAAGAAAGGTATGGGATAAGGGGGAATGGGGGGAGGGAAGGGAAGAATAGGTGATAGAAGAGAGGGAAGATTGAGGGAGAGGGTACTCAGATATAACACACTTTTGGACAGGGCCAGGGTGAAAGGAGAGAGATAGAATAGAATAAATGAGAGTGGGGAGGAATAGAATGGAGGTACAGCTAGTAATAGCAACTGTGGGAAGAATATTGAAGCAACTTTTCTGGTGGACTTATGATAAAGAAAGTAACTCACCTCAGACAGAGGCATTGGAATCAGAACACAGATTTAAGTACATTTTTTTACCTCTCTCTATTCTTGAGATTTCTCATCTTCTTGGGGGGGAGGGGGCTTTATGTTTACTCTTATGTTTACTATTATAACACATTCAATTTTGATCAATGTATAGCATGGAAACAGTGTAAAGACAATCAGCGTTCTGTAGGGAGGGAGGGAAGCTGGGAGGGGGGAATTGTAAAATTCAAAACCTTACAAGGAATGATAGGTAGATGCTACTATTGTATATAATTGGAAAACAAACAAATAAAATGTTAATAACATATTCATAGCAGTTTGTGGTAGCAAAAAAAAAAAAAGGAAATTGAGTGAATATCCATCACTTGGGCAATGACTGAACAAACTGTGGTATATGTATGTTATGGAACACTATTGTTCTATTAGAAACCAGGAGAACATGGTATACCCTAACAGCAACATGGGGGTGATGATCAACCCTGATGCACTTGCTCACTCCATCAGTGCAATAATCAGGGATAATTTTAGGGTATCTGCAATGGAGAATACCATCTGTATCCAGAGAAGGAATTTTGGACTTTACACAAAGTCCAAAGACTATTACCTTCATTTTTTTTTAAAGTAATCTTATGTACTACATGATTTTGCTATCTTTAATATTTTATTTTTTCCTCAAGGAAATGATTTTTCTCAACACATTCAATTTTGATCAGTGTATAGCATGGAAACAATGCAAAGTTATCAGACTGCCTTCTGTGGGAGAAGAGGAGAGGGAAGGGAGGGTGAGGGAAAAATTGTAAAATTCAAAACATTACAAAAATGATGAATGAAAACTACTATTGTATATAATTGGAAAACAAATGAAATATTTACATAAAAAATCTGGATTATATTTTTTTGAGGAGTTACAAAGGAAAACACTGTCATTCTATTACAGATCATTTAACATGACACAGTGGATCGAGCACTAGATCTGGCGCCAGAAAGACCTGAGTTCAAAGGCTGGGTGACCGTGGGCAAATCACTTAACTGCTGTCTGCCTCAGTTTCCTTAGTAGTAAAATGGAGATAATAATAAAATTTACCTAATAGGTCTGCTGTAAAGATCAAATGAAATAATATGTACTTTGTGCTATTCTTAAGCATTTAAGATATGTCCAATTTTACATTAGTTATTTAGGTATCCATAAATTTCTTTACTTGAATCCAAGCACATGAAAGCAGGGACCATGTGTTCTCTGAACTTTGTTCTTCACCTGGCACCTAGAATGCTGCTCTTCCCTATTCTCCCTGGTTTAGCTATTTCAGAAATTATAGGACTGAGGGGATTAGCTTTTATCAAGACAGAAACATTAGTTTACATGGTCTATTTCCAGACAAATGAAGAAGCTTCTATTAATTTTGTATTTTAAGTTTTTGGTTTTCAGAGAACCAACTTTGAAAACATTTTCTATGCTTATTGATTGTGTATATGTGTATGGGGGTGAAGTAGGGGGTGAAGCAGTGATGAGATTTACTACTGACTACGTGTCATTTGCTTTGTCCCAGAAGAGTTATTCCTACAAAATGAGATAGGAATGAAATTTGAAGAGAGGAGGAAAAGGTTAAGTCAAAACTTAGGCTCTGAAAAGATTGGAAAATCTGGAGTGAACCATATCTGCTACTTTTTCAAGAGCAAAGGATAATTTCATAAAGATAGATATATCCATACCAATACAAGTATATATATATGGGGAAGAGAAAATATTATTTAATCAAATCAGTTCACATTGAAAGATAGTAATAACCTCTTTAGATGCCTGTGCAGTTCAGACCATGTAATTTGTCTCAATTCCTAAGAAGTAAAATATTAAATATTAGGAATATATAGAATGGTCATTGTACACTTTTATTAAAAAAAAACTAGACCTGTGATTTCATCAATATAAATAAGGAACCCTTAGTGAAGGATTTCCTCCAGCCATGCTGATCAGTACCACCTGAGGTTCTGAGGTTAACTGAGCTGTCCAGGATCACAAAGCCACAGGTGGGAACTTGAACCTAGCTCTTCCTATTTGGAAGCAGACATTCTGTCTCCTACAAAGCAACCTGTCTCCATTTTGCCAACAACTTTAGATATGGCCAGTGGTATTCTGGCATTTTCATGGATTTCCTTCTTTCTCTTTGGCTGATGAGAGAAAGTCAAAAGAGAGAAAGAAAATGATATGGCACCTTAAGAGCTCAGTTTTGTCATGTAAGTATGGCCCACAGGAGACCTACCACCACGGAAATATGATAGATCTCAATTCACCACATTTTACTAGATGAAATTATATGGGCAATAAAATGGTGATATAAGTTGTCCTACTTAAAATAGGCCTTCCTGTGTTATATATGGCATATTAAGCATCGTTTTAGCTGTTTTTGCAACTCAAAAGTTACATACAATGTTAACAGCATCAACATTTTTCCTCTGAAACTTCTATCTTTTTAATGGTTATATTATACAAGGAAAAAAGGATGATAAAAAAGAGCATTTATCCGTATTAAATAGATGGGGGAATAGAAGAACAAAATTATAGTAATGTCTGGTAAGCTATTTTCTAAAGATCTGCTTTAAAGTTAGGGTATGAATTAAGGAAAAAAAATTGAACACCTACATAAATGCATAAGAATGGGTTTTAGTCATGGAAACAGTTTTGGCAAAATTCATCTGGAAACAAGGAAAAAATACCAAGATTCAATTGGCTTTCCAAGAAAATAGATTCTGCTACTAAAATTTTTGGAAATCTTATTTCTGCCAACAAAGATACACTCTACTTGCACAAAAGGAAGGAAAAAAAAAGGGAGCACAAAGGAGGAAAAACCTGCCAAAGGTCAGTGTTATTCTCTAAAGCAGAAAAATGAATTTCAAAGTAGCATTTTTATCCTATGATTTAAGTTTTACAGAAATAAGCTTAATCAGGCAGAGCTTGCACTGAGTCAATTGGCCTTCATAAGTGAGTGGTATGAGAAATAAATGAAGACTGGAAAATTCACTTTATTAGCAGGACATCTGTGACCATCAGGAGAAAGGAGATAAATTGAATTAGATAAATTTCTAAGTTATGTATTAAATCTGAAGTTAAAGATCAGGATGGGACATTTGACAAAGGTTGTAGTCCAAGGCAACTTGGTGGCACAGAGTATAGAATGCCAGGTCTGGAATTAGGAAGATTCATCTTCCTGAAGAACAATAGTAAAAACAACAATAGATCAAGAATCAGACAAACTCTTTGAACAATTCCCTGGAAGTAGATTAGGGGACCCCAGGGTGTTACATACCTATCATCCCTTCTGAATGTCAAATTCCAGTAACAATTGATGGTATACTTCCTTCAGATTAATTATAAATAGAACTAAATTTGTTTTCCTTTTCCTTTTTCTGGACATTAATGATTTCCAAATGACTTCTTTTAAAATTTATGCTCATAATGGTCACATTATTTCTAACACTATTTTATAGGGATAGGGATTATTTATAGATTACCCCAAGTTAAAAGGGAATTCTTATACTTGGATATTTGGAATAATTCTTGACTTAATTATTTCCTTCATCTTGTAAATTCAATTTAACACCATATGGGGGATAAATCAAGCTGGTAATTGACTTGATAATTATGATCATAGGCTTAGAGTAATTAAAGCAGTCAATTAAAATAGATTTTATATTAGTGGGTTAATATGTAACTGTGTGAGAGAGTTAAATATTTGATTGCGTTCTAGTGAAGTATGCAGAAAAATGTACTATCTTAACAATTAGTCTATATGAATGCATACATGCATGTATGTATATGTATATATGCATGCTTTTAAAAGTTTTTGTTTGAGTTGTTTTCTGTGAAACACCAAATTACGATGTTGCATATAAAAGGGCTGAAGGTGCAGTCTATCAACATTTATTATGTGATCACTATTTGCCTGGCAATGTGCATAATATAAAAAAGTCAAAAAACAGGTTGTGTTTCTCAAGGGATTGAGTCACAGTCTAAAGGGAGGAGACAACATGCAACAACAATTTACAAACAAGACATATATATAAGATAAACTGGAGGTAGTCTGTGAGGGAAGGAACTAAGATTAAGGAGGATTAGGAATGAATTTTTTTTTTAAGAAAATGGAAGTTTAATTGAGATCTAGAAGAAGAAAAGGGAGTCAGAAGGTAGAGCTGGGGGGTGGAGGGATAGAGTTCCAGACAATGAAAATTCCCGGAGGCTGGAGATGGAGTATTAAATGCAGAGAATAACAAGGATGTTATTGTCACATGCACTGAAGTTAAATTGAACTTCAAGACATCTCTGTAATGGACCAGTGGACCAAGCAAGAAGAGATATGGAGTTTAGTCAGTGTTAGGCACAGTGACACCAAGAAGGAAACATAAAGAACTTTTACCTGTGGGAGGCTCTATGCTACTCAGATTAGCTCAGGTTAAAAAAAAAAAGTCCATCAAAGATATAATTTCTCACCTTCTCTGTGATGTCATCAAGGCTTGGTAGTCATTTTTACTCTTCCATCCCCCACTTTCTCATACATGTTTGTTGACTAATGGGTTACTCCAAACTTAATGAAGATGCTATACTTAGATGAATGAACATTTGCATGTTCATATGTATGTGCATGTTGCAACTAATGAAATTTCTTAGTTAATAATTCTTGGCTTTCTAAAGTCTTTAAAACCAAGATTCCTTATCTGTTAAGTATTAGTTCTCTCTCTCTCTCCTCTGGTCTTGCATGCCTGGAATGACTCTTGAAAAAATTAAAACTAGTCCTAGTATTAGTTCTAGATTTGTGATCTTCAAAGTTCTACTATTTCATCAAGGTGTGAAGATAAGCCTTGTCTTCTAAGGTTGTGCTAGTGGACACAAGGAACTGTTAGGACCTGTCATGCTGGAAAGGCTTGAAGTATGATGCTGTCAAGAGATTCTCAGTCTACCTAGGTGTGGAGAGAAGCTTATCACCAGTAGGCTGGCCACTTGATCAGGGATGCCATGAAATGAGGAATATCAAAATAATCTGAAATTTCTTTTTGAAACAAAAGTGCAGCTTTTAAATGACCAATATTTTTTTAATCATACTAGATGGCTCCCAAGTCACAGAATACCATTGTCTATGAAGGACTTAAGTTGAAGATCACCCAAAACATAATGGAAAAGTGCATGATGGATACAAGCCTAATGAATGAGGGATTCTGCAGAAATAGAAGGCTGTCACCAGAAAAATGAGTAAATGTTAAGTAAAGTTAGTGAGGGAAATGATAGAAGTCCTCCATGCTTCACTGCTCATCTCCAGACAGACATTGTGTGTGGACCCTTTGTGGTGATTTGTATGGTAGAACAAATGGAGAGGGACTGAAGTCATCCATTTTTGCTTTATTTTAAAAACCATCCATTATACACCTAATGTTCAGGGCACAGTGCTTGGCATTTGAGATAAAAAGAGAAAAACCAAGCCACAGTTTTCCTCAGAAAGGTTACATCTGTTTCAGGGAAAACAACACATACACAGATAATTAACTGGGAAGAAGGTGGTGCAATCCAGGGGAATGGACTGGTACTGACTACGGTTTAAGATCCTGTCTTTGGTACTTTGCGTGAGACTTTGCAGAAGCCACTTGACTTCCATGAACCTGGTTTCCTCACTGAAAAATGAGGTGGTTCAGTTCATTGGCCTCTGAAGTCACTTTGAGTTTCAAATCTATGATCCAATGAAGTCAAAATAAAATAAATATGAAATAATTTGGCTAACAGCAGGGTTTAATGATTTATGGAAATCAGGATAGTTTCATGTAGGAGGAAATGTGGGAAGTGGGAGACGGGATGTTGTGCTGAGAGAATAATAAGTAATCCAATTTGTTTAAAACATGATATGTTTGGCCAAGATGAAAAAAAGGGAAAATGATCAATGATGGAGAGGTTGTGGGAAGATTGGGGCATTAATGCATTGCTGATGGAGTTGTGAATGGATCCAACCATTCTGGAGAGAAATATGGAACTAAGCCCAAAGAGCAATAAAATTGTTCAAACCCTTTGAGCCAGCAATTCTAATTCTAGGCTTATATCCAAAAGAAATCATAAAAAATAGGAAAAGTCTCACATGTTCCAAAATATTCATAGTAGCTCTTGAGGGGATGCCCATCAATTGGAGAATGGCTAAAGAAGTTATGAATTATTATTGTTCTTTAAGAAACCATAAATGGTTGGACTCTAGAGAAGCATGGAATGACTTATGGGATCTGATGCTGAGTGAAGGGAACAGAACGAAGAGAACAATGTACACATTAACAACAGTATTGTGAGATGATCAACCTTGATGGAAACAGCTCCTCTCAGCAGTTCAGAGAGCTAGGACAATTGTATTACACTAGCTATGTTATCCCTATCCAGAGGAAGAAAAACAAAACAAAGCAAAACAAAAACAAAAACAAAAAAACCCCCCAACCCTTCAGAATTTGATTAACACTTTATAAAAATTATCTCTTATATATAGCTCTCCCTTAATCCTAATTTCTCATACTGAAAATAACAAATCTGTAAACATTTTTATAAATATATACATATATATATATATGTATATACACACATACAATGCTAACTTGATTATTCATCACTGAGGGGAGGGGGGTGGAAAGGGAGGGTAGAAGAAAATTTTGTAAGTTAAAAATATACATATGCATATGGATGAAAAATAAATAAAAACCTTAATTTAAAAAAATCATGTGGTCTACACTTTGGAAAGAATATGTATAGCAATGTTATTGAAGATCTATTGTATAACAGAAATAAGTTGTTATATCAAATATGCCCATAGTTCTCTAGTTCTCTATCACCTAGATATTGAGGATGTGTGAATATCCAGACATCCATAAATGGGCAGCATATGTGTCTTGCCAGGGGTGGCTGAATCATAAGACCACACTTATGATGATGATGTAGGCACATCAATGCTGGCTGGGTAACTTAAATCACTGAAAAAAAAGGAATCTGAAAAACTTGGAGAAATCAGATTGAATTGAACAAATGGTCAACTCTCTGATGTTCACCAGATTCTTATTAACTAATCTCAATTCCTTTGGCTCTGAATTTTTTGCTAGTAAAGGATTTTCTCAATATTCTCATTCTGTATTACTCAGATGCTTTGGTATGACTGTGGCCTAACTTTTTGGTTTAACCTTGCTTTCCTTCCAACTCAGACAATACACAATAGCAGCAGGGATGGTCCCTTTTCCTACCCCTGGCTTTCCCCTAATCATTGCTATTATCAAGCTCTGAAATATATGGAACATGACAGCACTATCTACCTATTTCAAGGCAAAGCCTAAAATAAAATGGTATAAAATCTTGAAAGCCTTATTTTAAACAATTGCCAACTCACTTGGGAAAATGCTTCTTTTGAAAGAAATATGATACAAGCACAAAAGACTTAATCAGCATTGGTTTTGAAAGTTGTTGAGTCGTTTTAACTAGCATAGTAATTGTCTTAAACTCATCCTTGGGTACTGAGTGACTATGACTAGAAGTAAGAATGAAAGGATTTTATCAACATACCTAATTCTTTGCCTGCTTCTCTCTCTTTTGTTTTCCTCTCTCACAACTTTCCAACTACCTAAATATAAAGAATCCAAAAGATTTTGTCCAAACCTTCCTTTCTCTCTTCATATTTTTTACCACCCTATTGCTGCATAGTTTCCAATCACTGCTTTTTTCTTGATATACTCCCTTAAATTTGGAAAAACTAAATATTGTTGACTTGCTTCTTACCTCTCTGGTTGTTCCTTTTTTGGTTATTCTTTGACAGTGCCTTTTTCTTCTGCCCCCTAAAGTCCCTGTCTTTGGCCCATTTCTTTAATGTTGTTTTTGATCTTGCATCATGATCAAATCATCTAATTTTCTAGTCTTAGATTTCCTCTGTAAACTTTTTTGTATTTTTGCTTAAATATTTCACTATTGAAATAGTTCAGTATCAACATAATTGGTTTCTTTGGTAATCCTATATATTTTATTTTATGCTTTGAAAACATTATTTTCAAAAGGGATCTACAGACTGCCAGATAGGTCCATGACATTTTTTTTTTTACTTTTGTGAGGCAGTGAGGTTAAGTGACTTACCAATATCACAAAGCTAATAAGTATAAAGTGTTTGAGGTCAAATTTGAACTCAGGATCTCTTGGGCTAAGGTCCATGACAAATTAAAGGTTGAATCCCTCCTCTGCAACTTCTGTTAGCAAGTAAGCTTTGTCATCAGTCTTCTTAGTTCTCCCATATGTCTTCCCATCACTCTTTAGATTATTATAATTTAAGATTATTCTAAAATCATGATATTCTATGATTTGCAACCACATAGCAATATTGGGAAAAATATGTGTTAAAGAAATAAATGTTTGTGGCAGAAAACAGTCTGGATCCTTGAAAGGACTGAACAATTTCTTCAAATGTAATCTAGCTAGGTCTTCACTTTTTTCTGAACAATGTTTTATATTTACTTGTATGGGTCGATCAATGTTATATATAGTTGTAAAAGTTCACCAAGGAAGTATAGGAGAGTTCTTTCTCTATCATAATGCAATGTCACTTGAAAATAAGAAAGAGTTTAGAGAATCTCAACATCAATAAAGAATTTTTTCATTTGAACTTCATAGAGGTGATCTTCCATGAGAGGCAGCTAGCAGGCTTAGTGGACAAGAACTGGCCCTTTAGTTAGGATGACCCATCTTCCTGAGTTCAAATCTGGCCTCAGACATATATGTGATTCTGGGCAAGTCATTTCACCCTATTTGCTTCAGTTCTCTCATCCATAAAATGAGCTGGAGAAGGAAATGTCAAACCATTCAAATTTCTTTGCCAAGAAAGCCCCAAATGGGGTCACAAAGAGTCAGATATGACTGAAAAAACTGAACAACAAGCACAAAAATCTTTCATGAACATGACAAACACTTTTGGTGAACTTACCTTTCCCCTTGAAAAAACTCAGCAGGTCACTGAAACAAAATTTCCTCTGTCCTTGTATCTGTTTTACATAGTTTTTCCTTGCTAAGGTATGCATTTACACCTGCTCACTGCTAACTTCACCCTGATATGCTAGCAACAATTAAATGATCATGTCCAAGATGGAAACTTGTCCTGTAGTTCTCAAATAATCCCTATTCTCTTCCTTATTCTTGTCAATCACCCCATTTTCCTTCTAGTCACTCAGGCTTGGAAATTCAATAATTTTTGGCTTCCCTCCCTCCTGCCTATGTCATCAGTACTCATATCTTACTCCATTTAACTTGGTGATATCTTTCTCCTTTTCATTCTTACTATTAACGTCTAAGTTTAGTTTGTCATGATTTTCCTCCTTGACTTTTTTGTTTTTTTCCTCCTTGACTTCTTTTTCTCATTCAATTTCTGTTTAAAAACCACGAACAGTTTTTCATCTTCCATAGAAATAAGTAAAAATTCTAGAGAAGCTACATAGTTAGATCCCAATTCCCTTCAAATGCTACAACCAAAATGGACTCCTTGCCACTTCCTAAATGTGCCCAATTTGTTATGATTCCTGTGCCCTTGATAATGCTATATCATTTTAATGGAGGATATTTTCCTGAATTCTGTAAGATTCTTATCCATCTTTTAAAGTTCATGCCAAGGGCCTACCATATCTTCCCTGAAACTTTCTCTGATATAGTATCTTTCCCTCACACTCTCCTGAACAGTCTGAACTTCTCATATACAATTAAGTTCTTTTACTTTGTATTATTACCATTGCTGTTCATTTTATTTCCCTTTCCCCTATTTGGTTTTAAGTTCTCTGAGGGCAGGCAATCTGTATTGTTTATCTTAGACTTTTCTAAGATCACACAGCACAGAGCCTTACTTGACTATTCTGGTCTTAGAGCTGTAAGCCATTACCTTGTGGACCCATGTTAGGACAAGCAAGATGCTATGAAGAAGTAATTTTTTCCTCATAGCTACTAGGTTGGCCTTAAGCAGCCAAAAAAAAATAACTGGATTTCTTTTAAGATGGAGGTTCAGTGGGAACATAAACCAGCAATGCTGGTGAACAGAGAGTCTGTCCAAAAAAAGAAGATCATTGATATACTATACCAAAACCACATGTGCCAAATATATTTAAACTAGAGGCAATACAAGTGGTAAACATTTTAAAGAATTTTATAGTATTCCTGGAAGTTCCCATAAAAGGTGAGTCTGAAATATTCTTTCCTAGAAATTTTGCATGAAAAGTTTCCATAAAATATGTTATAAAATGACTTATAGTGGATGTAATTACTGCGCAGCCTTGGAAGCTGGTGTAAAAAATTCAGCTGCCAGAATGTTAACGGCCACTTAATATATAGGTTGTTTGATTGGACTCTGGGCAATAACTATAAGCTTTCCAAACCTGCTGCTGCTGCTGAATGTTATATCAGGACTAAGTTTAGCTATTTTAGTCTCTTAAAATGTCATTTTAAATATCACAGTGAATCAAGTCATTATTGCCTAATAGCTTGCATACATTGCAATCCAATACATTTCTTCAAACACTATTTTAGTTAGCTTTTGTTTTTTTGTTTTGAAAATAGAAGCAGAGTTCTTTTCCTAAACCATAAAAATTTGGGGGGAAACCCCCATTATTATTTGCTTAGTAGAAAAATCAAGGAATCAACAATGAAACTTCCCTACTATCCATCCAGTAACTTTCATGGTGATTGTACCACTCATAATAGAGTGATTGAAAAGATACGTTCATATTTTCATAGCCCATTTTCCAAGGAAATAAAAAGCCCTTTGAATAGGAGGTAAAATTTCAGACCAGTCACAATACAACATTTTTCTCTGCTTACTACTGATGTCTCTTGGCTATGCCCATGGCTTATCAGGTGTGCTTATGTTTTCACCATTAATGACAACAAAATCTGTCATCACCAAGAATAATTCCTCTTATTACAAATGTATAAACTGGCACCTTGTATTATAATCTTACTGATGCTCCTAGAAAGAATATATTAGATATTAAAACTTGAAGATAAATTGTTTTTTTTGTTAAAATTACTCCTACTTTAAATCAACTAGGCAATCTTGCTATTTCAGGAAACACTCTAGTTAATCTTTTTGCAAAAGAATAATCACCCTCTAATTTATTGTTTGGTAAATTGGTCTTACAACATTTTCAATAGTACTACTGGCATACCAGTACTATGAATAAGGATGTGGGTACACTGAAATGGTATATTTCTACTTGCCTTCTTAAAGATTTATATTTAAGAATATTAGTACCTCTCCTACACAAAATGCCAGCCTGGGCCTGAGTCTAACACCTTCATCCTGTATAACATGTTTACAATAAATTTCTGGGAGATGTGACAAATATTTCATCCTTATATATGGTTCATTCTGGCAGAAACAAACCAGTTGAATTATCCATGGGGACCTGTCATGATTCTGTGAAGGAAGAGTTTTTTTTGGATCACAGGAAAATCTGTCAAGCTGGTAGGACAGAGGATTCAGTGATACTAATAACAATGAGGTCTATTTGGCTTTCTCAATCCCAAATCATAAAAGTATTGTGTATTAAGACTCAAATAATTAATTGCTGCCCTATAGTACTTACTTGCTGACATACCTGCAGTGTCAAACAACATCTGCCCACATATGTTGTTTCAAGGAAGATATTTCTCATTTCTTTCTCTCCATTTTTTTTTTTTTTTACTTTGGAGATTATATCTACTTAGGATGGATTTAGAATTGGAAAGGACTTGAGAGGTCATCTAGTCAAATGCCCTCATTTTGCAGGTGAGGAAACTGGATCCTAGGCATATTCAGTAAATCACCAGACATAGTAGTATTTGAATCCAAATCCTCTGACTCTTTATAGTGAACTAGAGTTTCAATGATCATCTTTATGGCAATGACACTCAAATCTATATTTCTAGATTTTATCACTTTTCTTTATTTCCAGAAGGCTTGGTAGATAACTCTACTTGGATGCACTGTTGTTTGGTGCCTTAAATTCTTCATAATTTGGATAATTTATCCAACTGGTTTCTCTTCTTTACTTTTTGGTTTCTTTTAATAGTAGATGGCAATTACTTTTAGTCAGAAAATCACAGAGTTGGAATGGACTTAGGAGCCATCTATTCCAATCCACTGTGTTTGTAAGCATTGAGTTAATAAATGTACTGTGCTTTTTAAACCTTAAAGTACTGAATTATTATTAAATGTTTTCATGAAACATAGAACTGAAGCACCATAGTACCTTATGCTGAGATGGTACTGAAGAAGAGTATACTAGGATGCCTTCTTATACTTCATTTAGTGAGGTTTTTTTTGTTTGTTTTTGGAAGGCAGTGGGGTTAAGTGATAAGCCCAAGGTCACACAGCTAAGTATTAAGTGTCTGAGGCTGGATTTGAACTCAGGTCCTCCTGACTCCAGGGCCACCTAGATGCCCCTTAACATATCCTTTTAAAACTGCACAGAAAATATTACTTTATAGGTTAGAACAGGAGGCTCTATAAATCTGTATGAGTGGAATATTTGCCAGGGTTATGTCAACAAAACTTTATCAAAAAAGGCAAATTACAGAATATTTCACCCAAAGTAGATGTTCACTAATAACTTTGCTCTAGCTCAAAGGGAATGGTTCATATGCTCAGAGAAGGATATTTAGTGAGTGTGATATATAGCTCATCCCTACAAATTACAATTCTTGTCACCCTTTTGAATGTAGATGACGCTAAATAGGCAAGAGAGAAAGGAATCAACTCCACTTTAAAAAGTCAATAAAAGAAAGAAATTGCAGGCAAAAGGGGAAGTATTTTTACATTCTTTGAGAAATCACTAAGGAGCCAGTGGAAAACATGACACTGGAATCAAACTAGGAATTAGTGTTAGAAATAAAACTTCTAAAAGCTCTAAATCTACATTTCAGAACAAGAGGTCAAACTAAGAACATTTCAGATCAAGAGGTCAAATGAGTCAACATTATACAAGTGCATATATGTATATATATATATATATATATATACATACATATATAAAATGCATTAGAAACTTTGGGTCAATTCAAGATCTGTCCATTTAAAAAAAAGCAGGAATAAGAATGAAACCTAAGGCAATCTTTTTGAGGTACTTGGATTCTTAGGCTCTCTGTGACTTGGGGAGGGGGTAGGGAAAGATTTTATTTGCTTCACTCCCCTCCTAGTAATTCCTCCCAACAGCATCTCTCCACTAGTCAAGTGAAGTTGATAGAAAGAGATGGTTCTTCCTACCAGTGTCTGATGAGCCCTGGCTTTAGCAGAACCAAGGTCAGAGAGCAGAATACAACAGAGGACGATGCAGCATCAGTATTCCCATTGGCTTTCTTGGTTTTTCAAATGTCAGCTAATTGTGAGCTTCTCCTTTAGCTGGGAAACTCCTTAGGTAGCTGACACAAGCATAAGGTTCTCTTCCTCACAATACACACAAGAGTCATCTCTTAATACAACACTGAAACATGCTCTGGTGTTGGCATTGGTATTGGTGATAATTTCACCTCCTGGAAGTAAACTAGAGCATGGAGGTGGGTTCATGCTTTTAGAATCTCATATGTGGTCACTTTGGAGAAGCAAATGGATCATGTCACAGGTTTTTTGAAAAAACTCGCTTGACCTGTGCTCCATCACCTTTTTGTGTGTTCACATCCTCTTCCCCACTAGCTTGGTGCTGCCTCTAAGTTTAATGCCTCTTGACTTTCTCACTGAGGATAATGGCAATGGTCATTAGGGCCTCTGAGAATTTTAAAAGGGAGGATCTAAGAAGGAATGAATAAATAAAAAACCAAGCTTCACTCTGTACCCACTCCCTCCTCAAGCATGGCAAATGTCCTTTTAAACAAGCATAATTTATTCAAGGAATATTATAAGATCTGTGGAACGTCATCGATCAAGCAGGCAAATTGCAAACAAATAGATTTTATCAGGTTGCTTTTCCTCTCTACAAGTCAGAGTAAAACAACAACATTCTGTCAGGCTATATGTTCACTCCTTCCTTCCTGAATTAGAAAAGCTTGTTTCTGTGCCACATTTTCATTGCTTTCTATTCATGGATTTTAAATCTATTAAACAATGTCAAGTTGAATTTCCCTTGAATATTGCTTCAGGTTAAAAAGGGGAAAATACGACATTTTAAGGCATCTTAGAGAGCTAATGTTTATGTCACATAATTAATATGGATCAGTTGTTGCTTCACCAGTATCTAGGAATGTGAGAATGTCTTGTCCGTATCCTTGCATAAGTATGTTTGTACAGTAGAGCACAATAGATAGCCAGAGTCTAGTAAGAAGAACTTGTGACCCTGAGCAAGTCATTTAACATCTTAGGGTCCTAGATATCTACTGTTGAGAGGGAGACAGTGAAGCAGCTCAGCTGATAGAGGGCTGGGCCTGGAGTCAGGAAGATCTGAGTTCAAATCCAGACTCAGATACTTCCTAGTTGTGTGATCCTGGGCAAGTTCACTGCATTTACTTCAATTCCTCATCTGTAAAAGGAGGTGGTGATGAAAAGGGCAAACCACTCCAGTACCTTTGCCAAGAAAACACCAACTGGAGGAACAGAAAGTTGAATACAAATGAAAAGACTGAACAACAATAAAACTGGCTGAGTTTTCTCTCTGGAATTATCTATGTTATTGAAATCCTAGATCTGACCTCTTCTCTCTTTCCTATTCTTTTTTTAAAAATTTTTTTCTTTTTAGGTTTTTGCAAGGCAAATGGGGTTAAGTGGCCTGCCCACCAAGGCCACACAGTTAGGTAATTAAGTGTCTGAGTATGGATTTGAACTCAGGTACTCCTGACTCCAGGGCTGTTGCTCTATCCACTGAGCCCACCTAGCTGCCCCCTCTTTCCTATTCTTCAATGTAAAATTCAGGTAAAAGAAACATAACTACAATTATATAAGAGATTAAGAAAGTAAAATCTGATCTTATACTGGTACTTACGTTTAATATATCTCTTCCCATACAAAACTGTCACAGGATGGTACTTTAAGGCTACTTTAGATTTAGTTAACAAGATTATGCAATTTTGTAAAAGGTCTATGATTTCCTCAAACAGTATAGAAGGGAACTACCATTCATTTATAGCCAATGGCAACTTCAAGCTTACTGATTTAAAGCCTGGCACCCATCCCACTATTCCAGGATGCTTCTAATAAACTAACAAAATGCTTAACCATGCATAATGCAAAAAGTTCTAACTTTCCCCCCAACAAAATACTCAAGCAAATTAAAATTGGAAATTATTAGTAGCTTCTGGTCTTTCCTTTATGAACCTATATGAAAGTTTCGAAATGCATACACAAATAATCATGATCTATTCATTACCCATGTCTATTTTCAGGTAGCATTTGCAGTGGTGGTAACAAAGTAGAAGAGTCCTGGACTAATAGTCAGAAAACTTAGGCTTGAACTCTGTCTGATCTAGCTATGTAATTTTCTGAAGTATCAAGTTTTTCTTGCTGAGGGCTCCTCCTCGGGAATAACACTTTCATTCTTAATCTGTTTCCTAGGGTTCTTGTGAACATTAAATGAGATAATATATGTCAAAGTATTTGAAAAAGTTTAAATAACAGGGCACTGTTATTATTCTACCCAGATTTCCAATTCACAATGCATCTGGGATTGGATTTTGCCGTCCAAATTCCAAAATAAAAGATGAAATACATTTCAGACAAACTCAATAAATTCAAATAAAATATTAAAACTCAATAAATTCAAATTGATACATAGCAAATAAATTAGAGTATGCTACTACACTTTACTTTAGGATTCTTTGTGTCATCAAAGGATTCAAGTAGCAAGTTCCCCCTACAGCATTTAAAATATAATTTGATTTACATTGTTTTTCAGTAACATGCCTTTTGTGACAAGAGTTACATAGATAATGAAAAATTATGTGAGAGAGTTTGGTGTAACGAAGGTTCTATCTCTAAAGGAATGCTAGAAAGCATTGGAATGGAAAATTCTGAATTCATTTGGTCCACCTGTGCTCCTCCCATGGAATTAGATGTCATAATAAAAAATTGTCATCGTGTTCATTTGCAAAAAGTGTGAACTACCCTCTTTGGGGAGAGGGGACTGTCATTTTTTAATCTTTAAATTTCCAGTAGTACAACAGTATACATAGTAGATGCTAAAAATTAGTTGAATTAAATTAAAATAAGCAATATTCCAGTTCATGCCATTTATAGATTAAATGAACTGTCTCTTCTGTCTATATAGCCTGCTTACAATAAAATACAACTTTTGGTTCAGAACTTTTCATCAAATGTCCTTTCACAAATGACCTTATAGGAAATATAAAACTCTGTAGACCAATACTTTTGCCAAATAAATGGAAGACTTCTACTTTGTGACATATTGATTCTTTATGATGATGCTGTATAGACTATTTATTAAAATTAACATTTAACATCCTTCACCCCCTTTTCCCAGTTATCATACCTGTATGTAGAGCTGTGATGTTGATGCTGTCTTTCTTATAGAAAGTCCTAAAGCACAGTGGCAACATCCCTTTGACTCCAGATAGCCTTGCCATTGCTTGCAAGAACACAGTCACCAAATCTTGAAGAGCCTGGTTTAAATCAGGTAAAGAAATGGAGGATGACATCCATCTCAGGGCTATGGAGATGGAGGCACAGAAAGCAGAAATGGATTCGACAGCTTGACACTCAATCACACAATTTTTAGTCTTCTTCTCCAATATAAAATGCCTTCTTTGAAGTGGCTCATCCACCACTGCAATGACGTGCCACTCAATTGCAGAATCTCTAGGAAGACGAGGAACTACCACAATTACCAGGATCCCACTAGTCTCACTGGTGTTGCTATAGGTCTCATGGTCTTCTTCCTAAAAATGAATCAAAACAGGTAGAATCTTAGTTTTAGAATGGATGTGCCTAGCCTTCCAAAACTCTCTTAATATAAGCAAAATAATAATTTGAAACCAAGGGGTCATGTTTAGTGTTTCTGTTTTGCTGATAATCTAAATATTAGTTCAATTCATATACTCAGTAGCCTGAGGGTCATCTCCAGTTGTGCTAATAAATATCTGAATAGATGGCTCTGGAAGAGAAAGTGAGGCTGGTGACTTTGCACAGCCTCCCTTCACTTAAATCCAATTCACTTGTATGTCATTGCATCACATCCCTGAAGTCATGGTCCTCTTTGAGAGAGAAGGACAACAAAAATATTGTGAGCCTAGGTGTTTGTATTTTTAATGGTTGGGATTTTTTAATACATGGTTTTTATGCAGTTTTTTCTTTGTTTTATAAAAAGATTATCTAACTACTCTGCTAATGTCATATTTCAGAGAAGACAAGGTTTTAAGTGTAAACATTATACATATTAATAACAAAGCATATGTAAATATATAAACAGATACTTGTGTATACAAAAATAGCTTAAAACGTTCATGCGTATACCAATAAGATTTAAGATTGCAATGAATTATTAATAGTAATTTGGTTTATTGGATTATGTCTCTCACTGAGCAGCTGCCATTCCAGGTAATTACAAATTTGTACACTTGCCAGAAATAACTGTTTGTTCATCTTCTCTACTTTTGTCTCTCAGAAAGATTTTTGCTTTATATCAAACATCATGATAATACCTTCTAGTATTATTTAGAGTGAGAATATCATTGAGGATATGGTTCAATTCCTGTAGTAAAACATTAACTTCTTGGTTTTTGGACAGAGTGTTAATAGTAAAAGTAACATTAATCAATGGTTAACCCCACTTCCCAAAACCCCCAAACAAAACTTAGCAATACCCTGTATTCCTTCTTTATATTTTGGTCAGCACCACTATGGAAGGACATCCAACAGGACTAAGGGTCATCTGGAACTGAAAGATATTTGATACTATTTAGTTAGGTTGGTTCTAGCATGACAACAGCCACAGGAACCACTTGGGACCATAGTTAAATGTCTTTCAAATTCAGTAGCACCTAGCAAAGCTTGCCCTCAAGGGGCTTGGCATTATCATTGAAAATCTTGGTTGCTGTCATGATAAGAACAAATCATTATACTTGTATGTGTGATGCTTTAGAGTTTATAAAGTTCTTTCACAAATATTATCTCATTAGGCAACACTATCCTGTAAAATAGATGGTCCTGAATGTACAAAAAAAGGCAGTGGAACAACTGCCAATAAGGTATGTACTTTAAGTGTCTATTTCACGCTCTTCCCATACAATTAGATGGATTTTGTATTAATTCATTCACATATCTGGTGTTATAACCATTTACATATCTGGTGTTATAACCTGAGGATTATAAATTTGTGGCCTGGAAGCATAGCAAAATGGATGGAGATCTGACTAATTAGGTTAATAGTAAATATAAAATTTTCAGTTGAAATGTTCCTATTATTTTATGTTTGCATAAAAGAAATATAAAATAGAGTTATTATTCTGAAGTCATGAAGAATTTGTTTAAGTTAAAAGAATCATCACCTTTATATGACTTGTATTTTATTGACAAAAGTCACAGGATTAAAAAATTTCTTTACCAACTCAAGTCTAAATATGGCACCACAACCTCTTTACTAATTCAGTCAATTGGTTCCCACTTTTTTTTGGTCAGATACACTGACATTTTTTGTATTTAAGGCATTTACTATACCCTTCTGAAAATAGAAGGCATTGCATCTAAATAATGGGAAGAAATGTCCCAAGTTCCTTAGATCTGAGGTTACTTGTAAGCAAGAAAGTTTTCTTGATAAACATCAAAATTGTCCAAGTTATTAAACTGTTCTTAAAAGTGGGAGTCAAATGTAGAAAACCCAGAAATGGTTTTGGTGCTTGGGAGCTTTGCTGATTTTTTTTTTCCTGGTGAAAAAGATGACTTCAGCAGTATTTACTTTAAAAAAAAAATCACCTTATCCTATGCATTTATAAATATATCAGATGATAACTTTCACTTAATCTCTTATCCAAACATGAAAAAATTTAAATATGGAATAAAATTTGAAGCATTCTACCTCAGGCAACATATCTGATTTCTCAGAGTGACATGCTCTGTTATGTATGTTGAATACATGTGTTCCTCACAGAGAAAGAATATTCCCTATAATTCATTCCTTCACAGCACAGACTATATGTTTTTAAAAATCATCATGAAAAAAACTAGTTTTATCTATCTGATTCTGCACATATGCACATTAATTTAAACAGGTCTATATTTTCTCCTTCTTTGATGGTTTATGCTTATCTTCTTATTAACTATTCTTTTTTCAGAACTGTGTTGGGTGTTTTCTTTTTTCTCAGAGATTACAAGTCCACTCGATATTTGTGACTTATATTTTCCTCTGCTTTGTGACTATGGGTAATAGCCTTTTTGTATACCAATTTGCTTACACTGCAGTCTATACTGGGAATACTGCACATTGCCTGACCTTTGAATGGAAAAATAATAACAAGTTAAAACAGTCATTTTACCTCGAGTCGATAAGGCCATAACACTCACCCTGCTTTCAATTCACATGCTCAATTTTCATCCACTTACTCTCAACTTTGAGAGGAAGGAATAATGACAGGTTACAGGCACTTTATTTCAAAATTCACTCACAAAGTTATTGACAAGCATTTTTCACAGAAACAGCTCTTCTGCCTGACCCTCGCGAGCTGTTTACATGAAAAATGCACTTACTTGTAGATTAACGATAGTGGAACCTAATTCCACACCAAACATGTAGCAATTGCTTTAGCATCTCTGTTTTTGATATGGGAACAAAAATAGGGATAATTGGCCTCAAATTGCAGTCACTTCAGTCATAATAAAATCTCCCAGAGTACTGTTTGCTTTCAGTACTTTCATTAGGTAAGCTGGGGCTGTTATTAAGGTACCAACACATAAATGTTATATTAGCACTTAACAGAAGCATAGTATTCTCCTTCAGGAGATAAATTCTACCCTTGTCAATATAATTCTGCACTGAGTGCTGTAAAAGAGTTTGAAAAGATGAAATACTGGACCTTGGCACTAGGGGAAATAATAAAAAAAAAACTACCTTGCTCATTCAAGCTTAAAGGCCACTTTGTTGGCCCCAGGTGCTGAGGTCCTGTTTAGAAAATAAGTCCAGAGACGCTTTCTCAAGTCAAATCAAACACTGAGACAAACTTTGTTCCATTGTTCTCCTTGGCCAAGGTTGTGAAATCAATTACTTTATATTTCTGCATTCTGTTAGCTGCCATTTTGTCCATGAGAAGAAAAACAAGGACTTTAAAGTTGAGATAAAGTGCATTTTTAGACAACTGATGATAAGCGCTCAGAGGGAATGACTACATATAGAATGTCAACTAGTCCACTATTGGAGAGAACACTAGGTTTTTTTTAAAACATGGGATACTGTGCACAGTGATGGAGCTGTTAAAGATTGGTTATATCTCCTAGTGTCTATTATTGCACTTTTCAGAAACTTTTAAGACAACAAAGTCTCTGATTTACTCTCAAGAAAAGTGCCATCATTTTTGTAGAATTGAGGGATTTTTATTCATTTAAAACAGAAAAAAATGGGAGAAAAATCTTTGACTGCTCCCAGTATAATGCCCAACATTTTCACATTCTTTTAACACTGCACATTCCTTCCATGACCTTTCTCACATCAACTCCCTAATAATTTGAGGGGGGCTTCAAATGGATCTATCTAAATTTGACTTTTCTGTAATATAATAACAATTTTTGGAATATACTAGAGGTAGATTTAAGAATGGGGAATGAAGTCATGAACCTGTCAGTGAAAGGTGATTTAATCAGCTTTAAAACAAATATGGAGAGGGGAAGTTCTGGAGATAATGCAGTTGAAATGGATGGATGGTGGGGGTGGCAAGAAGGTTAAATAAGAAAAGATGCCCAGGAATGCGGTGGATGAAGCAATATCTAGGATAAAGATGGCTTGTTGACATAAAGAAATTAGCATATTTATGGAATTGCAAGATATATTAATTGAAATATACTTAAGATATTGAGGGGTATAAGTAACCAACGAGGATTGAAATTCCTGAGTAACCTAATAGGTAAAAGAGCATAATTCTTTCACTGCATCAGTTAATTATTGGTAGATGGATATGCTGGTGATATTACCCAATTAGAATATTATATATGCTATAATTACTCAACTTATGCTATATTTGACATTTATGATAAATATAATCAATTTGGAATTTAAGAGGAGTATTCAAATCATATTTATGAATCAATCCTGCTTTGCTGGGAGAATAATGGTTAATTAGATCACACTGGATGGCATTAAGCACAGGTCAGATGATCATTTGTAGGTTAAGTTATACTGGAGATTCCTTTTTTTGGGGAACAGTTTGGACACATAGCTTTTCAAGTCCTAAATGAAGTCCTTTCCCATTTTAAAATTCTGTGATTCTCTGTTAGAGAATTTGTGATATCACAGATATGTGTACAACTCCCCAGAGCGCAAATCACAACACATTCAAGTACCCATCTTATCTATCTTTTTTCCCCATGTTGTTCTGGAAATCTTCTATGGGAGAAATAAGTCCAAAATGCTGAACATCTTCCTCTAATTCATTTGATATTTCTTGGATACTCTGGTGCACCAAGGGAATTTATCTTATGCTTTTACTGAACATTTGGTCCACCTTTTTGATCATACAGCTCTCTGAGGACAACCTTTACATTTCCTTCTTGAGCATGTGTGGTATTTTGGTATAGCTTACAAATGTTCATCATGTATCTTTCCATGGCCTTCAAATTCAATTCTTCAAAACCGGTACTATTTTACAACTTTAAGTCATATTACATTACTACAAAATACATAAGGACTCCAATGGAGCTATGATTTAATCAATGTGATATTCATTTTGGTGGTGGGCTATCACAATCCATCCATTCCTTCCCTTACCTTAGAACTCATCCATATTCTTCATATAAGTTTGCTATTGGAGTGTGATGGGGGAAAGGAAGTTCATTCAACGGGCTAGCTATCTTCCTTTCTCTTATTATTGAAAGGATATTATTCCTGGAATGCTTTCCCTCCCCTCTCTACTTCCTTTTTTCCTCTAAGTTCCTGCTAAAATCCTATCTTCTATAAGGTATTTTGGTTTTATATACATATATATATATATGTATATATATATATATACACACACACATACACACACATATATATATCTCTAAATACACACACACACACACACACATATATATATATATATATATATATATATATATATATATATAAATAAACACACACACACACACACACACACATATAGGTTTTTTTGATGACATCCTTTACTTTGATGGTGCTGGCCTAGAATTAAGAGGACTTGAGTTCAAAATCAGCCTCAGGCACTAACCAGCTTGTGTGTCCCTGGGTATGTCACTTAAAATGTCTGCCTCAGTTTCCTCAACTACAAAATAGAGATAATACTTTACAGCACTTAGATCACAGAGTTGCTGTGAGGATCAAAAGATACAATACTTGTAAAGTGTTTGGTAGAATGCCTGGCTTATTAAACCAGATACTTAATAAATGATGTTCCCTTCCCTTCTTCATATTCCTTATTTGATAAAGATTACACTTTCCATTCGTCCGTCTACTACTTTCTGAAAGAAGATCATTTTTAACTTTTTGGAGACTGTAGGGTTCCATGACTCACAGCCATACTTTATTCAAAGTTGAATACTTAATTGAAAAGATGGGACTTTTTTTTCAGGGAGAAATGTGGGGTCATTAAAAGAGTTTTGTATGCTTCCAAAGGCAGCCTAGTCTAATATTCTCTTCATGTTTAATTCTGGGTCCAAATCAAGATCCTTTTGTGGTATATGGACAAGATGTATACTCAAATGAATGAAGCCTACAGTTTTTTCTATCTCTTTATATATTATAAAACTAACCAACAGGCATTATCCATCCTTTTCTGTTTTGCTGTTTGGAAGATTAGGACAATTTTTTTTTGATGTTTGTGAGTCTCATCTAGAAGTTTTGTGTTGCCTTGAAATGATGCAACCAGCAGTCATCCATAGTAGGAACTTTATAAGAAATACCTTTTTAACTTGAATTCTATGCTAGATCTCCATTGGAGTAGCAAACACCTTTGGAAAGCATATTTAATCCATGTTTTATGCCTTATTTGATATTAATTTTAAAAGGTCATTGAACAGCTATCTCGATTATATCTTTCAAGGAAACATGAAATTTTGATGTATACACAAGAGATCACTTGCTGAAAGGTCAGCATTCTGATCTAAATCTAACAAAAGCAGAAATCTTATGCTTTTTATAGTGAATAAACAAAATGCTCTAGTCGTCCTCATCCATATCTGGACACTCACTGGAGCCAGATGGCACTGGGAGGAGAAAGTGAGGCTGGTGACTTTGCATAGTCTTCCCTCACTTAAATCCAATTCACCTGCATGTCATAGCATCACCTCCCTGATGTCATGGTCCTGTTTGTGAACAAAAGACAAACAACAACTTAGCTTTAATCACTGAAGACAGTTGACTGAGACCAACTGAGAACTGGGAAAGACCTTGGCTTAAAAAGACCATGTTTTCCCACTGCATCTGGGCCTATCTCCAGTGCTTTTGATCTGTATCTTGTCAATTGACCCAGATGGCTCTGGAGGAAACAGTGAGACTGTTGACCTCCAATTCACTTGCTAATCATGACATCTCCTGTCCTTCGAGAATGAAGGACAAACATCAAGTTGTGAATAGTAGTAGCTCCCCTGGGGAACCAACTTGTCAGTTTCAGTTGGGCAATGCAGTGAGCACCTCCTTTCTTCCCTCCCTCTCTTCCCCCCTTTCTTTTTTTCTTCCTCTATTCCCTTTGTCTTCTCCCTCTGTTCACATTTGGAATCATACCCTACCTGCAAGTGTTCTGTCCAAAGGAATATAAATTTTGATCACTGAAACATAACAAAATACCTTGGGGTTTAAAAACTAGATTTCTTTTTTAAAAACCTAAATCACTGGCTCTCACTGATTGGTCAATAATAGGTCCTAGTCCAAATCTCAGTTTGAAGGCCAGAGTAAGTGTAAATAACAATTTTTTTTTCCTGTTTTGGTCTGAAATCCTGAGGGTCTTCATCTCCCAGAGCGATTTTTTTTCCCCCGGATTAGCTAAAAGAGGTCATTCTTTGCTTCATTTCTTTTTTTTTTTTTTTAACTTAGCCTTCATCACTGAATGGGCATTGCCTCAGTCAAAATGAAGACAGATTTAAAGACCTTAGCTTAAAAAGACTAAAGTCGCCCACGTATTCAGGGCAATCTCTAGTCCTTCAGATCCATATCTGATTATTGGTCCAGAGGAGGAGAAAGCTGGTGACTTTGCACAGACCCTCCCCTACTTAAATCCACTCATTTGCATGCCATGGCTTCACCAAATGTTCCTTTTCGAGAAAAAAGGAAAAACAACAACCTAGTCTTCACAATAGATTAGCTTCTATTTCTTGCTTGTTTGAATTAGGTTGCTTTTCACATCTTGTCTCTCTTTTCTTCTACAGCACAAATACATTTAGAATTGTTATATTAGAGTCTAAATGGTAGCTGCGTTGTTCATGACAGCGAAAAATGGTGTTATAAAATCTTTGAAAATATTTTAAAAAATCTTTTCTCTGTTTCTTTCCTTCTAGGATCATCAAGGAATATCGTTGCTTAGTTAATTTTTCAAAAAACTATCTTTGCTTAACTCTCTGCTACTTTATTTTATGAGGCAATATTGTACATAATCTTTCAGTGAGTTTTTATAAATTAATTATATTCTAAATTTGGTTTTCCTTTGGTTGTCATAGCTCTACATTTCATAAGTGATTAAAGTGTCTGGTGTCCTTGGTGCTCTTTAGATTCTTCTCCTCCTCCTTGTTATCAATCAATCAGTATTAGTCAAAAAATATAGCTTCATTAGTTACTATGTACCAAGAACAAAGGAACCAATAATACAAAGATAAAAATGAAACAGTCCCTGCACTCAAGAAGTTTGCATTCCATTTGTGGAGACATGTCCATATACTAATATATGCTAAATAAATGCCAGGTAATTTGAGGGGAAAGGGCATTAGTAACTGAAAGGATCAGGAAAGATCTCTTGAGAAAGATAGTGCTTGAGATTAGCTTTGAGGTTTACTAGAAATTCTAAGAGTAGAAATGAGGAAGGATGGCATTCAAGGCACACTTTTTTGCATATGCTCCCCTAGGCACAGGGGCAGCTTGTGCAAAGGCAGAGTATCAGGAGATAAAAATATCATATCAAACATTATAAGAATGGGGGCGGCTAGGTGGTACAGTGGATAGAGCACTGGCCTTGGAGTCAGGAGTACCTGAGTTTAAATTCGGCCTCAGTCACTTAATAATTACCTAGCTGTGTGGCCTTGGGCAAGCCACTTAACCCTATCTGCCTTGCAAATACCTAAAAAAAAAGTATGAGAAATTATAAGAAGGGCAGGGTTTGTTGAGTATGTAATGGGGAGTAATATATAATAAGGCTAGTAATTTGTTGGGGTCAGGTTGTGAATATCCTTAAATGCCCCATTGGAGAAGCTCTTATTTAACTCAAGAAGTAATAGTGGATCAATGGAATTCAATTGCACACGTATTCTAGGAAAAACTGCTTTGGAAACTGAATGAAGGATGAATTAAAGAGGGAAGAGACGTTGAGACTGGGAGAGTAATTAGGAGGCTAAGACAATAGACCAGGTAAGAGAGACAATCAGGTTCTTTACAAGGATGGTGACTGTATGAGAAGATAGAAGGGTGGTTGAGAAAGATGCCATGGTATTAGAAATGACAAGACTGGGTCACCTAACTCCCTTAATTGGATTCTTTAAAGAATTTCTTTATTCCATTATGCTTAACAGATATTGTACATGAGTTGTTAGACATTTGGCACAGATGATGCAGTTGATAGAGTGTCAGGCCTGACATCAGGAAGATCTGAGTTCAAATTCAACCTTATACACTTGCTAAATGTGTGAGCCTGGACAAGTCACTTAGTCCTACTTGCCTCATCTATAAAATGAGCTGAACAAGGAAATGACAAGCCACTTCAGTATTTTTGCCAAGGAAACCTTAAAGGTCACAAAGAGATAAGACTGAAAATGTCTGAAAAATGATCTGTCAAAATTGCACATCCTAGCCAGTTTAACTAATTTGTCTCGGATCATCCTGATTTTTTTCAGGATATCTTGCTTAAAGTAGAAGAGGTAAATCTGTCCTATGAGTATTGACTAAGATTATTACAATGTACATGCTTCTATTCAAGAGATTTGGTTATAGTAATGAGTTACTTGGCTTAAACTTACAATCATAAGTTTGAAAATATTAATGCATTATTTGGCAATTTATGCTATTATTATGCCAAGGTAGAAAATCATTGCTACTCAACTTGCCTTAGTGGGTTTAATTTGCCTTTCATTTTAATTTCATAAAATGAAGGTTTGAATGTGCCTAACAAAGAACTAGGCTTGAGAAAAAGGTATTAAATTTATGTTTCAATTTCAGAGCCACAACCTGTAGTGATACTATGTATTTCCAGACCTGAAATGTACCTAAAGTAGTTCATAAAATTCAACAAATTTGGAAAGGTGGTTCTGAAATGGCAATTTAAATATAAATTCAAAAGGAAAGCATCTTACAGTTGGCAATAGGATATAATGGATAGCAGGTGTTTCTTGAAGGGGCACAATGTACTGGGCATTGGGAGTGACCAAGAAAAACAATCACCCCTTAGAAGTGTTTTGTTTTTTTTTTTGCTAGGCAATGGGGTTAAGTGGCTTACCCAAGGCCACACAGCTAGGTAATTATTAAGTATCTGAGACCGGATTTGAACCCAGGTACTCCTGACTCCAGGGCCGGTGCTTTATCCACTACGCCACCTAGCCCCCCCCCCCCCTTTTGGAAAGTGTTTTTCTTAAAAAAAAAAGACAACTTAAGTACATGAACAAATGTATTCTGGTTATTATTGAGGAAGCAGCTATTTTCAATGAGACTCCTTTTTCACTCCTGTTTACGTGGCTGTGGGTGGTAGTAGTAGGAAATGAGTAAAGAGAGACCCAATTCTTGGTCTATTTCCATCTTTCCTCATCACACAGCTGCTCCTGATTATGTAAAATTGACATTAACTGGTAACTATGTACATTATCCTTGAGTAGCCTGATTTTCTCTGCAGAAAGTTTGTCAGCATATCATTAAAAAATAATGAAGTAGAACTTTTCATAGGCATTTTTGTTAGAGATTGAATAAATCTGTCTTCCATTTGAAGAATAGCTTGTTTCTGGAGGATAAAATATCAACCCCTCTGCTTAGCCCAGAAAGCCCTTCACAAGGAGGGCCAGCCTACCTTTCCTAGTTTTTTACATGCTATTTTACACATTCTATTTTCCTGCCAAATTAGTCTGAGTGCTTTTCTCCATAAAAGACATTCCATGCCTTTACATAAGCTGTCCCCTCTCCCCAAATGCATTCACCTCACTTCTACCTTAGAACCCCCTACTTGCCTTGGAGTCCTCTTACAGTGTCACCTTCTACAAGAGGCCATTCTGCTCCACCTCACCCTGTCTAGTGGCTTCTCTCCAAACCAGAAATTATTTTGTATTTAATTAATATGTATTATGTATTTTTTAATAATTTAACTTATATATGTATTATATATTTGTTTTATTGTTATATAAATATAAAGATGTAATTATAATAAAATATAATAATAATTTAATTAGCTTGAGGGCAGACTATTTTGTTTTTTTCTTGATATTTCTAGTGTCCAGACAACACTTTGTTGACAATAAATACTTTCTTGTTGATGACTGAATGATGATTTCTTACTAATGAGTAAATGATGATGAAATCCTATCTAGCACACAGGAGAATGATACTTTTTACTCCCATCAATAGGGCATGGTGTTTGTCATGTTGCTGATTTTAAAAAAAAATTCTTTCCCACAAATTCTTCCATAATCTTTTGTTATGGCTTATGTTATGATCATGGCTAATAATAGTCTTGTGATGGAAATAAATCTGTGAACTTTGTTAGCTCCATTAGCACTCTGTAAGTCAACAAATCTAACCAATATTAATACCTAATATAATTTTCCCCAGTCTGAGTATTATTGGATCTTGGTATAGCACTGGGTAAGGCATCCCTTCCTCACTGCCTCACCTACCCCAGAGGGAAAATGGATAAAATAAACTGACCTTTATATATTTTACTAATATTAAAAATTCTTTCCCTTTTCAAGTGGTTGAAGTTTTACTTTTATGTAATGCTTAATGAAATTTTCAAAAACAATTTACCATTACAACTAGGAGACATAACAAATGCATCATGGGCTTAAAAAAACAGAAGAACCACCAATTATTTATGTCTATTTACATTGTTTAGGGAAATTCTTAGTAAAAAGTGAATGATAATCTTTAAGATAATTAAATATAATACAAGTCATAATGATACATTTATTTTCCTATGAGAAGTGTGAAATATTTCACAGGTACAATATTATAGATTCCCAACAATATTCTTGTGAGGTGTGCAATTAAGGTAAGGGACTCTTAAGATTTTTTTTAAAAAAAAAAGTACTGTAATTAATCAAAATTTTCTGAAATACTAGCGTTTCTTTAAGACACTTGTGACTATATTATTTGAAAAGAAACATAATTTTCAAGGAGAGCAGTGGTTAGCATAAGTCCCTTAATCTGAATTTAAATATGTATTGCTAAATTAAGGTATTCCTTCAACCATGGAACTATGGCAATAATTGGTCAAGAATTTAAAAAGAAAAAAACTTCTTATTTCTCTTCCTTTAGTTAAAAAAATCTAAGAATAGTTATTACAATGCTGAGGATAATAGCTCTTGGGTGTACAGATTTGTGACAAGTTTTGAGATAGAGATAGGTAGAGAGAGAAAGAGATAGATAGAGAGACAGACGGGGGGGGGGGGGGGAGAGACAAAGAGAGACAGAGACAGAGAGATTGACTGCCTCCAGGTTTTCACAGGAGCCCCAGTCATGTATCTGATATTAAATAACCATTTTATTCATTATAGCCTTTAATCTTCTTTGCTGATAGCTTTTAATTTTTAAGCAGTCCTACTTTACAAATCACATTCTCTTTCATGTGTTCTCCTAGTTGAGGAATTAATTTTGGAAGCAAAATATCTAAACAGTAAGCATAATAAGAATGAAACAGGTTAAAGCTTATTAGCAGCAGGGAGCAGATGTAGCAAAACTCTGCCAGTTCCCCTACATTTCCTCCCCAGCAGGGACTTTCTATCAAGCTGTGCATTAGTTCTATAGCACAATGCTTGGCTGCTGTTTCAGCAAATGCACCTTCCCTTGCTTCAAGTATAATACTAAGAATTCACTCTGATTTTTGATTTTTCTTTGCAATAACAATGTTTAAAACAGTTCCTGCAGAGCTAAATGTAAAGTAAAGCAATGAGTGCCAGATAATCAGTAGAGTATAAAAATATAATTGATAAGGAAATAATTACATATCGAAGAACCATTTTCACTTCTTAAAAAATGTGAACTTTATTCTTTCCAAATAAAGGTAGTTGAAGCTAGATAAAACTAGTAATTGCTCAAGTGAATTTCCTTGAATGCCTTACAATATACATCAGAGACAGGCAGAATAATCTGGTGGACAGATAAGGAAAACTGTTTAAGTGACTTGCCCAGGGCTGGCCTTGGAGTGAGTAAAACCTGGGTTCAAGTCTCGATTCTGACACATAGTGACTGTATTACTCTAGGCAAGTCACTTAAAGCTTCAGAGTCTCAGGTCAATTGTCTAAGGCAATAAATTGCAGAGAGGGGCCAACTTGCATATTAGTACAGGGAGCTTCCTCACTTAGGAGTTATCTGTATAAAGAAATCACAGATCTGGTCCCTATCTCTAATCCCAACACACCAATTAGTTTACTTCTTGGGGGAAAGAGAAATGATTAAAGACCTGCTATTATGCCAAAGATGGAAAAGAAATCATTAGAGATTGACAGGCTGAAGTTGGGATTAACTAAATGAAAGTGGTTGAATGTTCGAGGAATGACAGGCATATTAAAATTTAAGAAGCAACATTATTTCCTAGAGATTAAAAGCTTCTTGATTCTGAAGGTAACTCCAAGTGATTATCAATAGGATGATACCTCAGTTTACAAATATTCACTTGCTAGATTACCCATGATAGCCAGTCTTGTTGGCTATAGCAGAACTCTAAAGTGACAGATGAAAAACCATCATACCATTCATTTAGTGAGTCTTCTATCATTCATGAAATCACAAGCAGATGTAGAAACAGTGGTTAGAGGTATCTGCTTATTATCACTTTTACTTCTTTTTTTCCCAAGATATAATTTATGAATTAATAGAACTGGCTATTGGCTAAATGAAATACAATAACCCTGAAAATTGCAATGTGAGATGATGATGGGTCTTACTGCATTTGTGTAGAAGGTCAATTTTTTTTCTTGCAAACCTTCATTTTTTTCAACTATAAAGACATAGCCTTTTATAGACACAGGATGCAAATCATTAACTACTTCCTTATGATGTTCATGTTCAATTTATTAAAGGGTAAGAAAAGACAAAAAGAAATCTGAAATTTAACAGTAAAAGGTAATCTATAGATGCAGTATGTTGATTATTACAAATAAATAAATACATTTATATACTATGTGCAAGGTACTGGGTGCTTGGGTGATGTAAAAAATATTAAATGTGGCTCCAACTCTCAAAAAAAGATTAGTATGCATTATGCTTCCTTCACATGTAAACTTCAAGAAAGCAGGGGCTATGTTCTTTATCTTTTTCCTTATTGTACCTAGCATCCTGACATGATGATGAATTTTCAAAGACGTCAGTTAGAGAGGTAACATTTTCAGAGCTGAGGGGCTCCAAGTGACACCACTGACATCCCAAGTCCCTAGATGTGATGGTGATCTTGCTACGTGAGAAGACTAGAATTACAGTGACCAGGAGAGAGTTGTTCCTGACAGCTCATTTCAGTCATATAAAATAAAAGATCATGGAAAAGAGGGTGAAATGACAAATATAAAAGAAACATGACCAGAAATATATAAATATTCCTACTAACACACTTTTTTGAGGTAAAAATTTTATACTTCAGAGATCAACTCTTGAATTGCCAGTGCCACTAAAGATAATAGAAATTTAGCAGTCACTCAACATTTATTTAAGGATCTGCTATGTATTGGAGATTGTGCTGTGTTAGGAGATACCAAGGAAGACAAAAGACAGTCCCTGTTCTTCAAGAGCTCAGTCTAATGCAGGAGAAAATATGAAAATAACTTTGTACAAACAAGATAAAGAGAAGCTATATTGAAGACAAGTCAATGGAGGTGAAGGTTGTTGCAATATTGAGAGATCAAGCAAAGATTTCTGAAGAAAGTGAGATTTTAGCTTGGACTTGGAGGAAACCAAGGAAGACAGGAGGCAGAAATGAGGAGGGAGGGAATTATAGACATGGAGGATCATCAGAAAATGCTAAGAGAAGGACTGTCTTGTGAGAGGTGCAGCATGCAGAACAGGATCACAGCACTGAAGAGTACATGGAGTAAGGTGTAAGAAGACTGGAAAAGGAGGAGAAAGTACAGTTATGAAGGACTTTCATAGTTAAACAAAGGTGATGGGGAGTCAATGGTATTTATAGAAGGGGGGAAGACAAGTCAGACTGGCACTTCAGGAAGATCAGTTTGTCAGATGAATATAGGATAGACTGCAGTGGAAAAGTGATAAAGTACCTCTACGAAGGTGGTGGTAATTTAAGAGGAGAGAAGAAGAGATGTTATAAAGATAAAATTGATAAGACTTGGCAATTGGCATACATCGAGGGTGGCGACAGAGAATGAGGAGTTGAGAGCCTAAGTGAGGATGTGAATGGTGGTATTTTTGACAGTAGAAGGAACATTTGGAAGAGGGAACAGTTTTTGGGGAAAGATGAGTTTATTTTTGGATCTATTTGAAATGTCCAATAGCTAGTTAGAGAGAGAGGTCAGGGAAGAATGAGTTGTTGAGAATTATCAGCATGGAGATGATAATTAAATTCATGAGAAATGATGAGATAACCAACTAACATTTCTTTTTGTGTCCATAGCCCATTTCTTTATGGACCAGTAGGATCAGGGAAGGATCCATAGATGAGTTAGTGGTTGACTTCGGCTTTAAAGGATGGGTAGTTGGCAAAATACTGGTCCCTAGAGTAAAGAACTGAGTTCAAATCTGACAAGTCACTTAACTCTGCTTGCTTCAGTTTCCTCATCTGTAAAATGAGTTGGAGAAGGAAATGACAAATCACTTTATTATCTTTGTCAAGGAAACTCCAAAGTCATAGAGAGTCAGACACGTTTGAAAAATGACTGAATAACAAGAACAGGTATTCAAAAGGTAAAGAGGGGAAGGAGGGTTTTCTAAGTATAGGGAATAGTAAAAGCAATGACATAGAGACAGCATGTTATCTTGGGGACAGGGGCTGTAATGTTGTTGCCTTTGTGTTCCTAGAACCAGGCATTGTGCCTGGAATCTAGTATTTTATGAAAGGTGTGTTAAATTAAATAATGTACAAAGTTATTGGTGTTTGCATCCAACTGATTACTAGACAATCAGCAGCTATGTGTTATCAAAATGTGACATTTCCTCTAGCATGTAATGCTATGTTCAGCAGGGTCTTGATATATGTTTACTGAAGACTGGATGGAGGAATAGGAAGTGGAGGCAGGAAATGCCTACTAAAATTTTAAAGAGTTTCATGGAAGATGGAGTGTGGTAGTTAAAGAAAGTGGAAATGTTAAGGGAAAGGGCTGCTTGTTTGTTTTTTGATAAGGAAGTCAGAGAAATTTTGCTAAGCAAAAGTTAACAAGTCAGTTTGAAGGCAGAGGGGAAGGAATCAAGAGAGTGTCTAGTTAAAAATCTAAGAGTGAGGTGAGGTTGCTTTTACTTTTTTATTTTTTTAATTTATTTTTTATTCTCATTTTGTACAAATGTTTTTTTTACATTAATAAAATATTCTTGTTTACAAGTAAACAAAATACCCCTCCCCCCATGAATATAGATAGACTTGCTTGGGTGAAAAAAGTAAAGGGGAGAGAAAAAAAATTAAAATTAAAAAAAAATAATAGTAATAATTGTAGGTATGGCCAGGTGGCGCAATGGACAAAGCACCAGCCCTGGAGCCACGAGCACCCGAGCCCATATCCAGCCTCGTAAACCCAACAAGCACCCAGCCGTGTGACATGCAAGCCACCCAATCCCCACTGCCCTGCAAAAACCAAAAAGAAGGAAAAAAAAGATCCAAAATAAAATAAAACAGTAATAATAGTAGGGGTGGCTGGGTGGCAGACAGAGCATTGGCCCTTGAGCCAGGAGCACCTGGGTCCAAATCCGGCCCCAGACACCCAAAGATCACCCTGCTATGTGGCCCCAGGCAGGCCACCCAGCCCCACTTGCCCTGCATCCTCCCCCAAATAATAATAACAAAAAATGTGCTTCAGTCTTTGTTCCAACACCAACAACTCTGTCGTGGGTGGATCACATTCTTTATGATAAGTCCATCACAAAAGTTACTTCCATATTTTTCCACCATTGCCATTGCTGATCACAACTCCCTCCTTTCTTATTTCTCCACTACCATGTACTCTATTTTCTCTCTCATTTCACTCTGACTCTGCTGTAGGGTTGCTGAGTGGCGCAGCAGACAGCTCCCTGGTCCTGGGGCCAAGAAGCCCTGAGCCCCCCTACCACCCCTTAGGCCCTGAATCCACCTGGCCCTATGGTACTGGGCAGGCCATCCAATCCAAGGCCCTTGCAAGAAGTAAAAAAAAGAAAATGTGTTATATCTGACCACTGTCCCCCCATGGTCCATCCTCTCTTCCTTTATTCACATCCCCACCCCTTCCCCCTGCTCCCCCCTCCTTCTTACTCCAGATGCCTATACCCCATTGAGTATATATGCTGTTTCCTCTCCTAGCCATCTCTGATGAGAGCAAAGGTTCCCTCATTCCCCCTTGCCTCCCCCCTTCCATATCATTGCAATAGCTCATTGTAATAAAAAAAATCTTATTATGTGAAATATCTTGGACTATCCCCCCCTCTCCTTTTTCTTTCTCCCATTCCATTTTCCTTTTTTTCTATTGACTCAATTTTTACACCATATTTTATCTTCGAATTCAGCTTTCTCCTGTGCTTCAACTATAAAAGCTCCCTCTACCTGCTCTATTAACTGAGATGGTTCATATGAATATTATCAGTATCATTTTTCTATACATGCAGTTCATCCACATTAAGTTCCTCATATTTCCCCCCTCTCCTCCAATCTCCATGCTTCACCTGAGTCCTGTATCTGAAGATCAAACCTTCTGTTCAGCTCTGGCCATTACAAAAGGAACATTTGAAATTCCCCTGGTTCATTGAAAGTCCATCTTTTTCCCTGGAAGAGGACATTCAGCCTTGCTGGGTAGTTCATTCTTGGCTGCATTCTAAGCTCTTTTGCCTTCCGGTATATTGTATTCCAAGCCCTATGAGCTTCCAATGTAGCTGCTGCTAAGTCCTGTGTGATCCTGACTGCAGCTCCACGATATTTGAACTGTGTCCTTCTGGCTGCTTGTAATATTTTCTTTTTGACTTGGGAGTTCTGGAACTTGGCTATAATATTCCTGGGGGTTGGTTTTTTGGGATCTCTTTCTCGGGGGGATCAGTGGATTCTCTCCATTTCTATTTTGCCCTCTGCTTCTAGAATATCAGGGTAATTTTCCTGTAGTAATTCTTTGAAAATGATGTCAAGGCTCTTTTCCTGATCATGACTTTCAGGTATTCCAATAATTTTCAAATTATCTTTCCTAAGTCTGTTTTCCATATCAGTTGTTTTTTTCAATGAGATATTTCACATTTTCTTCTAATTTTTCATTTTTTGGTTTTGAAGTATTGCTTCCTGATTTCTGGTAAATTCATCAATCTCCCTGAATTCTATTCTTTGTCTGAAGCATTTGTTCTCCTCAGAGAGTTTTCTTATCTCTTTTTCCATCTGGCCAATTTTGCTTTTTAAAGCATTCTTCTCCTCAATAACTTTTTTGAACTGTCTTATCCATTTGACCTAAGCTGTTTTTTAGCAAGCTATTTTCTTCAGCATTTTTTTGGATTTCCTTTACTAAGCTGTTGACTTCATTTTCATGTTTTTCCTGCATCTCTCTCCTTTCTTTTCCCAGTTTTTCTTCCAACTCCCTCATTTGATTTTCAAAGTCTTTTTTGAGCTCTATCATAGCCTGAGCCCAATTTCTGTTTTTTCTTGGAGTCTTTAGATGCAGGAGCCTGTGCTTCCTCATCTTCAGACTGAGTGTTTTGATCCTTGGGCTCATTTGCAAAATATTTCTCAATGGTCTTCCTCTTGTTCATTTTCCCAGCCTAAGCCTGTTTTTTGGGGTGCTTCCTGAGCTTTTGGGACACTCCCACAAGGGTCTCAGTGTGTGAGGCTCTGTCCTCCCTCCTGGTCTGTGAATGACCATAAGCGCCCCCCTCTGCCACGGGGCTGAGGTGGGGGGGGTCCCTGCTGTTCTATGGGGGGCCCTAGACTGGGGTCAGGATCTGAATGTGGTCAGAGCCCCAGAGTCCTGTTCCAGGGACAAAGGACAGAGCTTGGCAGTCTCTCTCTTCACTCCCCTCCCTCATCTCAATGGCTGCTTTTACTCTTATGACCATATCATAGCTTTAATATTTTCAAACTGCTTTTATGAAGTTTAGGTATGTGGTTGACTGGTCAGTGTTACCTTCTTTTGGAATTAGACACATCAAGGCATCATAAATAATTTCTTCATGATCCTTATAAGTCAGTCATCAGGAACTGTGCTAACTGGTTAAAAAAAGTCTCTACTCTCAAGGAGCTGACAGTTTAATGAGAGATATAATGCAAATAATAGGTGCAAACAAGATATAGACAGGAGAAAATAAAGAAAATCTCAGAGGGAAGGTACTAAAATTAGGGAGGACTGGGCAAGATTTCTTAGAGAAAGGTGGGGTGCTGGTTGAAGCCTGAAGGATGTCTGGAAAGTTAGGAGGTGGAGATGAGATGTCTATCTGTCTGTCTGTCTGTCTATCTATTTCTAGGTTATCTCTCTCTCTCTCTCTCCCTCCCTCCCTCCCTCTCTCCCTCTAGGTTACCCCTAACAAAATGTTTCCATTGAATAAGTATCAAATACTATTATAGGAATGAATGTCTTCTTTTTTAAAAATCATATACATATTTTATTTGTTTTCTAATTACATACAATAGTAGTTTCTACCAATCTTTTTTCGCAAGTTTTGAATTTTACTTTTTTTCTCCCTCCCCAAATTGAATCTGTTGAGAGAAAAAAAATCCTTAAGGAAGAAATGAAATATTAGAGATACCCAAATTATGTAATACATAATACAACTTTTAAAAAATTGAAGATAATAATCTTTGGTCTTTGTTTAAACTGCATAGTTCCTTCTCTGGATACAGATGGTATTCTCTATCATGGAAACCCTCAAATTGTCCCTGATCATTGCAGAGATGCTATGATTGTTGCACTGATGCGATGAACAAGTCCATCAAGGTTGATCATCACCCCCTGTTGTTGTTAAGGTGTACAATGTTCTTCTGGTTCTGCACATCTCACTCAGTATCAGTTCATGTAAGTCTTTCCAGGCTTCTCTGAAATACCTATATCTAATAGAAAAATAGTGTTCCATAATGTACATATACTACAATTTGTTCAGCCATTCCCCAATTGATGGACATCTTGATTTCCAGTTCTTTGGCATCACAAACAGAACTGCTATGAATATTTTTGTACAAGTGATGTTTTTACTCTTTTTCATGATCTCTATCAGTAGTGGTATTGCTGGATCAAAGAGGGATGCACATTTTTATTGCCCTTTGGGTGCAGAAATTAATTACTTCTTATCCAATATATTTCTATGATGTGGAAACTATGAGAAAGAGGCCCATGAATTTATAGCTAAAAAAAGCAGAGCTGTCTTTTTGTAGCAAAGATATAGAATTCTAAACCTGTCCTCTGTTATTTTCCCTCAGATATACTTATATTTCAGAGATATATTCTTTGCCCTCCAAAATTCAAAATAAACAAACAATTAAATCTGAGTGAATTTATTCTCAGTTCATACAATTCTATGATGTGAAATCTATGAGGAGACTCATGAATTGGTATCTAAAAAATCAGTTTTTCTTTTAGAAGACTCAAATTCCAAATTTGTCCTCTCTCCTGTTTATATTTCTCTCTGTCTGTCTGTCTGTCTCTCCCTCACTGTCTCTTTGTCTCTCTCTACACACACACACACACAAATCTTATATATATCTTTTTTTATCTTCCAAAATGCAGAGATTTAATTAGCAAAGTTCTTTTTTCAAATGAAATCTGAGGGGCAGCTAGGTGGCACAGTAGATAGAACACTGGCCCTGGAATCAGGAGGACTTGAGTTCAAATCCAACCTCAGACACTTAATAATTACCTAGTTGTGTGACCTTGGGCAAGTCACTTAACCCTATTGCCTTGCAACCCCCCCCCCCCCAAAAACCCCAAACAAATCAAACCTGAATGATTATTAAATTTGTCTAGGTGAGTTATATTACAAACTTTATAGAAAAGGACAGGATTTTTTCATATTAATGAAAAAGCCAGTCATACCAAGAAATAAGTAAACCTTCCCACATTAATGAAAAATATTTGGACAAGTTAAAGAATTATTTTTATAAGTAAGTTTAGCATTTGCATCTTTTCTCATTTTTATTTTTGAAATGATGCCTTCATTTATTAATCTGAAGAGTCCCTGAAACTAGTTACAGATGATAAAATCAAGTAGTTACATGAAGCATAATGGATGCAAGTGATCTAAATAAAAATAATTGAAAATATGATAGTTTATATATTTTCAAAAGTCAATACATTTTAGGATTAGTATTCTAATATGATTTGGTTCAAAAATCACAACCAGAGAATTGATTAGTCATTTCCAAATCATATAACACTAATTAGAGGCATACACTTTGCTTCCTGAATGATGTAGAAAACACAGAAAAAGTTGAGTACTGAACTTACATGCAAACTGATAAAAAATACTATACGTGTGAACAAAACTTTAAATTTTGAAACCTACTTCTGCTTAGTGTAATTCTGAATATTGCCTTTTAATGTGGCCTAAGAGAAGAGAAGAAAGGAGATATGAAAGAGCATCATGGGTATGGTAAGCACTACAGGAGAGGAGAAAATGTTTCAAACAAGCCCTCCACAAATGGTTCACCACAGCTTTTTCTTCAGATTCTTATTTTGATGTTCAGTCTTCATCTGGAGTCCAGTCATAATTGACTTTTGCTCAGAGCATCTAATATGATTCTAACTCATGATACTGTGTTCAAAGGAAGCTTCTGACTCCAGTAGAAAGAAGTATGACAAGAAGGCCTTGTTAAAAATACTCATTTCCTCGTTAACAGAGTTACACTGTATGCTTTTTTATGCTGCCCTCTAGGATCCATTTTCATTCATTTTCTCCTAAGGTTGCATATCTTTTATGACATACTACTTTCCATTCATGTTGCCTAGAATAGGAAAGAGCCTGGGGTTTCCTAGCTTTTTTTTTTTTTTTTTTTTTGTGCTTTAAAGATATGTTCTCTTCCAAGCTGTCGGGAAAAATTCAAAGGAAAAGAAAATATATGAGTCCAGGGTAACCTGAAGAGCTTGACAGGAGATCGCCTTCAATTCCAAGGAGAGAGAATACTCCATCTTCACTTATGAAAAATGCTTCAGAGCTACCAGTTGGCATATGTTTCCCACAATCCCATGCTCTTGTAAACTTTAAAATCAATAGGTATAAAACAGCCTCGGATCATGAAAAATTCTTATAATCTTTACATAGACTCTTCTATTGGTTAGGATTATTTTAACACAATGTCCAACATGCTTGCTTCTAGCCATATGTGAGCACATAAATCAAAAAATCTATAGCAAACTGATGATCGTGGGAAAATCAAGAAAAATGTACACAGGATGCTACATTCAGAAGGTGGAGCAAAATAAATCAAAGCAGGTGTCCAAAGTATAGGCAAAAGTTGGGAAACAGTGAGATCAATTACAAAACTTCAAAAGAATAAAGCTTCCATGGTGGGAATGATCTCTGCACTCTTCAGTAGATGGTTTTCATTAGTTGATATGACCAAAAACTTTATTACCACTTGACTAACTTTCTGATGACAAGCCTTTCTTGCAATTGATAGTCTCATCAATAATAATACAGCCTAATACTAGGGCGGTATTTGAAGTTTGTTAATATTGGTAGGTAACCTGTTAGAACTTAAGATGTTGTCCTTTTGGGGTCCAAAGTCATCTCCATTTCTATTATTAACAATAAAATGTCAGAGGAAGACCTAAAGAAAGGCAGGCAAATTTGTGGTATAACAAAAAGGGCACCAGAAAAGACTGATGATGAAGCAAAAGTTTACTCAACTCCATAAGTTTTAATACTTCCTATGAATTCAAAGGTTACTTCCCAAACATTGCTAGCTTGTACATGTCCATAACTGAAAATCATTTAATTCACACTAAAGTATAAATGACTGATAATTCCTTAATCTAAAGGTTGCTGAATAAGAAGTTTAGATCTGGAAGGGCCTTCAGAGTCAAGTTCATTCCCCTCCTTTTGAAGGTGAGAAAACTGAGGCAGAGAGAGAGAGAGAGAGAGAGAGAGAGAGAGAGAGAGAGAGAGAGAGAGAGAGAGAGAGAGAGATATGGAGATGTTGTGCTGTGTACAAGGACACTTGGATACAAAATGGCAGAACTGGGATTTGAACCAAAATTTCCCACCTCCAAAACCAGTGATCTATAAGGTTCCAGGTGATAGAATTCCAGGCAACTAATCAACCAATAAATCAACAAGCATTTATTAAACCCTTTTGTGGGACAGACACTATATTAGTAGATTCCTGAAGTGAAGATACAAACATAAAAATGAAAATGTCTATTTTTGAAGGAACAGGGAAGAGAGACACTGAAGGCAATGAAGGAGGAGATATGGTGCAGAACTGTCCTTGACATAAGCTGGCTTATCTATGTGATTACCTCATAGTTATCTTAAGTTATTACTACTTTGGACAGCTTTCTTCATTTCCCACTTCTGAATTCTAGATCCTGAGCTCAATAGCCATTATTAGATCGGGGACTGTTTATATATGTATAGCAGATCAAAAACTGCATTCGAAGTCAAAGAAGACAAGTTAAAATTCTGACTGTTCTACTTAATACCTGTGTGACTTTAAGCAGTCATTTATCTTTCAAGGCCTCAGTTTTCCCTTCTATAAAATGAATGGGTTGGCCTAGTTGATTTGAAATGTATTTAGGCTCTAACTCTGATCTTATCTGCAGCATGGACATTTACATGGTTTCATTTTGAGATTGTTTTCTTTGAAGTAATAATTCTTAAACATCTGGATCTCTCCCAGAATAATGGTTTTAAATGCATGAAATATATATATATATATATATATATATACACATATATATATATATATATATGTATATATATGAATATAAAGGAAGCCAATAGTTAGTGAACAAATACACACACACACACACACACACATATGCATATAAATGATGTGTTTTTTCCCCAACCAACTTTGTAGAACAACTGAAACTTATTCATGGTCCATAACCACAGGCTAATAACCTCTGCTTCAAAACAAAGTTGTCTCTTGTACTCTGATACAGTCAATTCATCCGTCAGTGTACATTTTTAAATGTTCAGTATAATCTCATCACCTTCATACTTAGTACATAATTTAAGATTAAAATGTATTGTATTTTCTTCCCAGAGGCCAAAACAAAGATTTTCTTGACAATGTCATAATTCTTCTTATGATAACATGCCTCTTAAATACAAGCAGTGTTAATATTATAATTCACCAAAAGAAGCATTCAGCAATAAACACAAAGCTATATAATCTTAAATGTCATAAAATGTAACTAAAAACTCGTATGACTAGAAGGATAGCGCTGTCTGGTACTGAAATGGATCATTAAAAAATTGAAAGTAAGTGTTGAACAGGGAAATCCACAATAAAAATGGCAACAGTAAAGGGAACAAAAAAAATACCTTTTATAAAGAATGTCAACATTTCCTTTTCCAAGAATGCTTCAGCTAAACTATGTTAATACGATCATTTTGATTTGCAGATGTTGCTAGAAGTATAAAAAGTTTCCTTAATTCCTTGCCAAAGGGTCTAGCCACAGAGGAATGTAAAGATTTTCTTCAAGTTTTAAGTATGACTGAGTGTCTCCAAAAAAATCTGACAAAAATTTTAAATGACTAGTTTGCAAATCAAAGAAGAGTCCTTATTTATAGGACTAGACAGATCATTCTGTTTTCAGATAGCAAATTCAAAGCTTCATTAGCTTCTAGTGAGTGCTTGGAAGATAGAAAAATAGAGACACATGAACTAAATGACCTTCAATCATACCAAACAGCAGAATGTGAACCCTGAAACCAACACTTTAGGTTCCAAACTCCTCAGATTCCTATCATCAACAAATTCTGCAACTATAGAATATACTATTCTTGATACAGTATGTGGCTTTATTTCTAAGGAGATAGTTTCCTATAAATTTCAATTACATCATATAGTTTTGTGAAAAATGACAGATCTTTATGTGTAAAACTAATTGTCTAGTGCCCCTGGTAACATATGCTTTCTTAAAACAAACAATAACAATAGCAAATGTAGCTGATAGAGTCTTGTGCCCGAAGGCTTCTGGCGCCTTAACAGAAAATTATAATCAAACCAGGCAACATGCCTACAAAATCATCCAAGATCCTGGTTAATAAAATACCCACATACTACTCAATACAATTCATAAACAATAATGCCACTGAGTTGCAGGACAAGAAAAGGCCTCAAGCTATCATCTTATCCACTCCTTTAATTAAATGTATGACTGCATTTAATCCATCCCTGAAAAAAGTTGTTGGTTATCATTTTCTTTAAAATTGCCATAATTTTACTAGGTAAAGAGGCAATGAAAAAATGTTTCAAGTTCTATCCTGAAGGATACACCAGAAAGATGGTACTGCATTTTCAAAATGAGCATAGGACAGTATCCACAGCCATTATCTGAAAAATCTTTTATGTAGTGAATTCTTACAGTGATTCTTCTGAACTCATTATAGGAGTATAATAACACTTTAAGAAAAATCCAGAGGTAATTATTTACATTACAAAAATATTTTTTATATAATAACACACATAAATATAGCATCACAGGAAATTAATTTTTATAGATGATCTTGTATTTTAATGATGAAGAAAATGAGACTCTATAAAGTAGAAGACTTGCCCATATCCACACTTAGTTAATTAATGGAAGATGAGGGTCTAGAATGTATAACTCCATTTCTCTGTCTCACACTACTTCATGATGCATAGTCAGAGTAAGAGCATAGTTATATTTTGAAGTTTTTATTTGAGAAGTTTCTCAATATGGAAAGATAAAAAGGAAATTGATTTTTGATAAAGCAATTGCAAAACAATTCAATTTATTCCATTTAAATGCAACTCCTAAGGAATACATCTATTACACAACACAATGGTAGTAATTCTGGTGAGAGAAGATTGCAGAAGGAAATAACTGGAGAATTGGTGCACCTAGAGTTCCTAGTCATTCTGAGTATGGGGGCACATGCTCCTTTAATACTTTTAATAAGGAATGTTCCATAGATTCAAAGAATTTCTGGAGCAGAATAGACATGAGTCTGACTCTTCCTTTCTGTCCCAATTTTAGAGATGAAGCTGGAGACTAGAGCTTTAAAAAATTGTCCTAGGTCACAATCATTGATCAATTCATTTTGATTTTAGGACACTATTTTTGGAGAAAAGAAAGTCTTCCATTTGAAAGATGAAAAGCTATGCTTTTATGAAAACCCAAGGGACACATGTACTTCAGAATCAAACCAATTCAGTTACCAAGTGGCAAACTTTTTAAACTTGTTTGATGGAAGCATTCCTTTACAAATATTCCAATAACTGATGAGCTCATAGTTCTTTTCCCCTGACTCAGAAGAAAATTCAGCTACTTATTCTGGATTATTTCAGGAAGATAATCTATCCAATGTCATTGCTATTTTTTTCTGACAAATATATGCAGTCAAACAAAACAAATTCCCACATTGGTCATGTCCAAAAATGTGTGCCTTATTTTACATATTCTGTCAGGTGATGGGCAACATTTTTCATCACTTGTCCTTTGGAATTCTGGTGTGTGAATCAGAGTTTTTAAATTTATCCAAGATACTTATTATTTTTTTTTCATGAGAAGTATGTCAAGGATCACATCAAAAACAGACCTCCAGAATGCTGTGGCATGAAGCATTTAGTACATTGAGAAACTATAACATTAATAAGTAATTCTGACAGAACTGTGAAGTTATCATTATCATAGGAAAATTATCTCAACATTAGGCCTCCTTCCTAAGTGGGAGGAAGTGCTTTCTTCTCATTTTACTAGGACTGGGCTCCTAATCACTAGATTTAAGGATGCCACCATGGAAAGTTTATATCCTAGAATATACTCAATTTAAAAACCCTGACTTACAGGAGTTTGAAATTATCTTAGAAAATATTCTATCAGTCCATGCTCTTGTTCTAACACATATTCAAAGAGCCTGGAACAAGGAGGCCTGCCCTCAAGCAATAATTGGATATCCTTTAGATCTTAAGTAATTTCTGAGTATCATTTAGAACTCAGTATATTTTAGTGGAGTTTTGCATCTTCCCTTCTGTAAAGGAGCCCAACATAATGAGATCCTATCAAATATAATACAACCTCAAGGCTGCCTTTCAGGAACTGTCCATACAATGACAGGCAAGTATCCAGCCAGAGGCAGCTCCAACCTAGGATTTTTTTTTTTTTTAAACACAATAGGAGATACTCATAAATACTCAGGACAGAGAAATTCTTTATTTCTTCTTGGCTTCAATCCAGCCAACAATGTCCTGAGAGGGAGAATGGTGTTAATATACCTGAAAACTTCAGTGAGAAAGATGGAAAATCACTTATGGTGCTGAAATAAAAAGACTGCTTCAGGGAGAGTCTGGAAAAATCTGCTGTGACTGCAAGGCTCATGAGGTTAAGGTGATTCTTTGCCATGTTTTTGGTCAAGGCAAAGGTTTTTATTTTTCCTTTCTACTTTTCATTATGGAAAGAATAAAGAAAAATAATTTCAAGCTTATGTTTTCTGAGACGCAGTTATCATTTTATATAGGTACTTAGATAAAATGCATTATATTTTATAGTTTGGTTTTGATGCAAGTATATTTAAATACAAAGTTTTGCAATCTTATAGAAAAACATTCTGCTTTTAGTCCTATATTTTTTTATTAGATTTGCAAAAAGTATATAACATCTTTCTTCAAATTAAAACAAAAAACACTTTTTGGGTTCTAATTCTAGGTCAGTCAAAAACCAGTATGTCACTTAGATCTCTGGGTCTCAGTTTCTTTATCTGCAAAATTAAGAATTTAGATTAGATTCAGGTCTAACATTTTGCTATGCTTTATTTTGCATTAATATTTCATTAGTAATGATTTATAAGTTTTTGTCTTTTAACATTTTTTTGGTTTTGTATCATTGGTTCTGGAGCCAGACGGCCTGAATTCTAATTCTTTCTCAGGTGAATACTAGCTGTGTGACCTGGGGTAAAACATTTAAATCCTCTGGGCTTCAGACAACTTTCTAAAACCTTACCTATTAAATTAAGGATGAGATGAAATGTGCCTTTGTGGAGGGTTTTCCCATACTGCCCAAATCACAAAGCCATGCATACTGATTCTGGGGAGCAGCACATAAAAACAAGCAGTATTCCTTTATAAAAGATATATGATAACAAATTTGTGGATATGCAGGATATTAGTGAAAAGACTCAGTCAAGCTATATTATCCTAAAGATGAAACTGACAAGAAGATAACAGATTAATGGAAAATGGCACTGATATATCGGCATTTCTCTAAAAATCTATATTTATCATCAATGTCAGCAGAGTCACCATATTTGGGCTCAATATCTTAGTCCTTGCAATCCTCTTTGAGAAAGCAGAGAAGGTATTAACAAAGCAAAATCTGGAAAAGTGAATGAACTTTAATTGCATAGAATTTATTTTTGTTGTAAGTAACACAATCTTGAAAGCAGTGAGGGATTATTTGAAAATAATAATAGGCATAGAAATAGGGCCTGAACTTATCATTTCATTAGTTTAGGAAATGTCAATCCTGGTGGGTCCCTTTTTTGAGATTCATAGTTTCTTGCTGCCTAGGGTACTGGGAGTGTAATCGACTGTTTTAGGGTCCCAAAGCCAGTATGTGTTAGCATGGTACTTGAATCTAGAACTTCCAGACTTCAGGCTCAGGATTCATATCTTTTATGCCTAGATGCCTCATATTTCCCTTACAATATATCTTTTAATGGAGAGAACAATACCAGAAGAAATTCTGCTAACCCCAAAAGACAACTTAGAGGACATAAGTAACTACTGACCCACATATCTATTTTCTCATATTTAAAAGTCCTTATGAGAAGACTGTATAGATTTAGTAAGTGGCATACATAATTAAAATATATGGGAACAGATAGAAAAGATTTTCCCACAACAGATCTAATCTTTAGTCCCTCAATTGACCAAAAGGTTAAGCCCAATAAATCAAAAATCTCGGTACATAGAGTATTCTAGTTGGAAGAGGAAGATGTACTCCTAAATATTTCACTTAAAGAATTTCTTACTAAAGGCATTTGAGATTCCTTAATAAAATAAAAAAGAGAAATAAACCTATCTCACAGCCTTCTGATGTTGACATAAAAGATTTACAGAGATATGTTCAACGCTGTTATGAAAGATGTCCTGTTTAGGGTACAAGGAAAAAGAGATTTCCTAGAGCTGGTCAGGTACCTTGGATGGACCTGTTTTCAGACAATACTGTGTTGATTTTATTCAGCTCAAGAACATTACAGGGTCTCCTCAATGAATTTCATGATGACTCAAAAGAAATTGTCTTAGCTATTCATACAGAAAAAAACAAATAGATGAGAAAGACTTTTTGGAAAAACTGGTATGCTTTCATGGCCAATTCATAGTATATAAGAAAATATAGCTATGATTGCCAAACAGATTAAGCATGATAAGAGCTCATGACTGAAGATAAAGGAGAGAGTAGGCAGAATTACATTAGGAAATTATTCAGGCTTAACAATTTAAAAACATTTCTTTTACTATTAAAACCCATCTTTTCAACATAAATGATCTGGTGATAATACATGGTTACAAATTTTTAAATGTTACAATCTCCAAAGAATAAAAGTTGCAGATGATTCAAAGGACAAAGGAGAACTGCATGAGGAGTGTAATAGGCTTTGGAATATTTTAAAATAATGAGTTAGCCACAAGAATTATATAAAAGATATAATATAGGAAATGCATGATTGGTAAAGGAGGTAGGTCAGTCATGTAATGATAGGATGGATAAGAGACTGACAACTTATAAATTAGACCAATACCAGGATAATGCTTAAAAATGCAGAGAAAGGCTTCAATTAACTAATCAATCAATCAATTAATTAACATTTACTAAACCCTCTGTTATGTTCCAGAAAACATGTTAGATACTGGGAGTATCATAGAGTAGCTTGGGGGTGCACTGGATAGAATTCTGGGCCAAGAGTCAAGAAGATTCATCTTTGTGAGCTCAGATCCGGCCTCAGACATTTATTAGTTGTATGTGACTCTGGGTAAGTCACTAAACCCTGTTTGCATTAAGTTTCTTCACCTGTAAAATGAGATGAAGAAGGAAATGGTAAAATCATTCTAAAACCTCTGCCAAGAAAACCCTATATAAGGTCCTGAAGAGTTGGCCATGTCTGAAAAAATGACTGACCAACAACCAGGGATACAAAGCAAAATGAAAATCATTAAGAAGCTTATATCTAATTGTGGGAAACATCATGTACATATTTGAGAAAATACAAGAAATATATAAATACAAATAATTTTGCAAAGAAGCAATAGCACCTGGGTGGGAAGAGATCAGGAAAAGTTATCATGTGAGTCTTTAAGAAGCTAAGGGATACCAAAATGGGGAGATGAGTCTAAGTATAGGAGACAATCTATACACAGACAAGGAGAGAGGTGATGTACAAGTAATAGCATTTAGGTCACTTTGGCAGGATCAGAGAGTTAATGAAGGGCGATAAGAGGTAATAAACCTGAAAAGAGTGAAGCCAATTTCAGAAGGGTTTTTAAATGCCAAAATGTTTATGTTTGATGTAATAAGCAATTGAAAGACAATGGAACTGAGAAGAGGAACGACATGGTTAAATAGATCTATGCTTTAGGTCCAGAATATGGAAGTTATCCTTTGGAAGATATCCTTTGGAAGTTCTTTAGGAAAACATGGATCAGAATTAATAAAGGCAAAAAAGAGAATGGTGGAGGAGATAAAAGATTCACTGAAGTACTGAAGCAATACTCACAACTCTCTGTGTCTGTCTATCTAACCATCTATGTCACCCAAGCTAAAAGTGCAGCAGCTACTAATGAGCCCTGAGCCCACTAAGGGGGACTTCAATTTGCTATGTCTCAATATTGTGTCCATTTATCCTTGCTTAGGCAGCCTGGTTATCCCTCTATATCCTGCTAACCTCTCAGTTTACCACACTGATGACGGACCAAGTACAGACACCAGTTCAGTTTAGTCTCCTACAGCTCAGAATGGAGCTCAAGTGAATCTCACCTTCCCCATTAGAAGAGATTACAAAAATTGCTACCATACACAGCTTTATCATAATATTAAAAGGATGAATGTCTCTAGAGCATGAATTCAGCATATTTATTGTTAAGTATAATAGCAAATTTATAACTATTTGGTTCAGACATACTCATTTGCCAACAGTTTGGTATTCTTGATCAACTATTCTTAAAATATATTAATACAATAGATTTCATTAGATTTACATAAAATACAATATACCTTCCAACTTCAAATAACAAATATCAGATGCTAATTTTTTTCTCTATTCCACTATGGACCAATGTTAAAGAAGGCAAAATATTTCTAAGCACTAAGAATTCTAGCACCCTACACTTGACCCATGTTAAATATTCTCATTAAAATTGCTTCAGATGAATACAAAAACTCTGTTTAATCCAAACCCTGGGGAAATGAAATATAGCAGCCACAAGATGAAAAGCCCATTGTTACCTAGTTATTTGCATGCACTGCATGGTCTTAACTTATTCCATAAGAGAGATCTATTTTAATATCTCAAATCAGGGCACATTCAAAATACAACATACAACTACAAAATAAATGTCATAAACCTGATGTGACAGAAGAAATAAACAGAAACATGTATTTTTCTAACTATTGAATTTATGATGGGGCCACATGGAGTTCATGTCGATATTTTTCAAAACTATTAGCTTTTTCTCTTGGTAACATGGCCAATTACATTAATTAATCTGTAGGAGATCATTTGACAATGTAATCTAAGGGCATATTTTTGGGCTAATTTAATGGTAGAGTTTTTTGCTAATGTCAGCTATCACTGTGTGATTTGAAAATGCACTTTAAAAAAATGTCATATTCTGACTGATCTTTTTTGGAAATCTCAGCCCACCCCTCCCCCCTCTTTTTTTTAAAGGTCTGGTTTCAATTAGCATATCCTTGACAAGGTACAACAATATTGTGGGCCTTACTTTTTATTTATTTTACCCTTCATTGTTGGCATTCCCCTAAGCTTGAAAACATATTTTTCTCTGTCTGCTTTTACATTTGGCAAACATCAATCTTTCCTGAGCTTAAATGCCACTGTAGTTGACAGGGCTGCTTTTGTTCAACAACCTCAGCTTATAAAATACCTTATTATGCCAAAATTTATTTCTTTATTTCCCAGTACGATCAATTGGTATCAGCTCTCCTTGACAAACTAAGATTGCTAACAAGTAGTAGGTGGTTTGAAAAAAATGTGTATGATGAAATTGATTTAATAAAAGTTCAAATAATAACTCAGCTATTTAAAACAGTCAGCACATTTCCTCCTTATCATATCATGACAACTGTAGAGAAGGTTGTTGGATGGTCAGCTACAAGGGCTAAACTGAAAAAAAAAACCCTGACTTCCCTAGAGGCAGTTTGTTTTTAGTTTAAAATATTAACATATCTTCTGAGAATTCACATCAACTTGGGACAGTCGAGGACTTTTTAAAAAACCACAACTTTATTGACAACTTCAATTTAGGTGACTTGTTTTCTGAGTTAGACCAGTTTCATTGTATATATTTTTTTAAACTGATTTCAGCAATATATGATTCACCACTATATCTGTTAACTTTGGAAAACTGATAAGAGTAAAACTCTGGCAAGGTTTGGTGAAAAATCTCACTCTCAATTGAATCAAATGTGTCTGGATAATTTTCACTACTGGTTCACTTCTGGGATCCTTATGAAATGTTCACTGCCATTCATAAAATTAACTAGCTAATGTTTCCAAAGTCAAAGTATTTTGTTCTATAAAGAAATAACATAATGGGACCCGGCAACATGGTAGAATTATAGTGTCATATTAATTTCTCCTATTAAAATTATTTTTTACCAGATAATCTGGTGGGATTATTAGAAATTATCCATGCCATTTGTGAATTTAATTATTCTAGTGCTTTTTTTAGGGATATAGTTAAAAGTATGAAGGTAGCAGGAAGCAATGGATCAGGAGAAATCTAGGAGTGGATTCTGTCTTTGAAACTAGCATCATTCTTATCTCTCTAAAACTTGTTTCCTCATTTGAGAAGTGAGTACAATAATATCTGTTGTACCTACCTTACAGGGTCATTGTGAGGATCAAAGGAGATTATATACACAAATGCCTAAATAAATGCCTATTTTGGATCTTAGAAAATGATATGAGCTTTCTGGAACATTTGTAACTTCATTTTGGAATGATTAAACCCCCCCCCCCCACAACTGTTGTAAGATAAGTTGTAACTTGTGCAATATAAAAATATTTCCATAAATGTAAAATTTTAAAACGGGGGAGAAAATCACAGATAAGGAGACTCAGAGGACCATCTAGTCCATCCCATCATTTTTAAGGCAAAGGAGACTGAGGCCCTGAGAAAGTTTCTTACTCAGTATTACATAGTGTCAATGATAGGAATTGAAACAGTGTCCTTTGGTAGCAAATTGGAGCAGCAGATTGGGTGCTCAAACTGGAGTCACTAAGAACTAAGTTCAAATCCATTCTTAGACATTTACTACCTGTGCCACCCTGGGCAAGTCATTTCACCCTGCTTGCCTCAGTTTCCTCATCTGTAAAATGAACTGGAAAAGGAAATGGACATTTTCAAGTCTACTCCAGTGTCTTTGCCAAGAAAACCCAAATGGGGTCAAGAAGGGTTAGTCATGACTGAACAACAAAAACCAAACAAAACCTTTGGCTCCAGAACCCAATGTTCTTTTCACTCTACATACTACAAATACTAAGTATACATACTACATACTAAACTAAGAAAAGGAAAACATTGAAGAGTTGTCTGAAAGAAACTATGTTCACTGACTGAAAAGAAAGAAAAAAATCTTAAACTGACTGCAAAGCATTTAAGTATTCTTATATAAGAGGATTAGAAAAATGTAGAATGACATCAATATATTTTTTCTCTCATTTTAAAGAAATAATCAGAACCCTTTTGTCAAGCAGCATATAGAGGTATCTGTTTATTCTTCCAGCTCTAATATGTCTTCTTCATTTGTCATCAACCCTGGGCTTCCTCAGAAGTTATCTATGTTGTTGTTTAGTCACTTCAAACATTTCCAAGTCTTTGTGATCTCATTTGAGGTTTTCTTGGGAAAGATACTGGAGTGATTTTCCCTTTCCCTAACTCATTTTATAGATAAGGAAACTGAGACAAACAGGGTTAAGTGACTTGCCCAGGGTCACATAACTAGGAAGCATCTGAGGCAACATTTGAACTTGAGTCCTTCTGACCCCCAGCTCCAGTACTCTATTTACTGAGTACCTGCCTCTGTCTATACTGATCTCATCTCAAACCCTGCAGTATAATAAGTACTCTATGTGGAATTTGGAAGATGTAGGTTCAAATTCTCTCCCCTTTAATTATATGTGTGATCCTGGGCAAATCACATAATTACTCTGAATCATAGTTCCTTTATCTGTAAAATGAAGAGTATAGCCACTGTAGTATCTGTCTCATGGGATTGCTGTGAAGTTTCAAAGAGATATGAATGTAATCTTTAAAGCACAAAATAAATTATCTTTTTTTAAATTCTTTTCAAAGTTTCTGAAATTTTGAGTGTAAATCTTATTGGATTTTATTTTTTGTTTCTCATCATTTTTCATACAGACTCTATGAGTATTTTCATCAAATAGGAAATTAAGTAGAGCACTGAAGTAACTCGGGTTCAAAGACCCAGGTTCAAAACCTGATCCTGTTGCTTATTCCCTATATGATCTTGAGCAAAGCATATTTTAGGACATCAGATTCTTCATCTGTAAAATCAGACAGTGGAATTAGGTAGTACCTAACTTCTCTTCCAGTTCTGAAAGCCTAGGATTCTATGATCCTTTTAATCTGAAATACCTAAAGAAATGTCTTGAATGGAATTTTACATAGTGAATTTTCCAAGTTTGATTGATATTCAATTTTGATTTAGTTTGTTTTTGGAATGATTTGGTTGAGCAAATTTTATTCAATCAACTGACAGTTCATATTTGTCTTTCTTTTCTACAATGCTTTTTAGGAAGAGTTAATTTATTTTGGTCAAATTTAGTATTGATATCAAAATACCAAAATTGAGATACCAGTATTAAAATATACCTTATTGGGCATTCTACTTTAGCTTTGAAAGCAACTCACTCAGAGTCAGGAAAGAACTAAGTTTGAATTCTATTTGAGAGATGTGTATCCATGGACAAGTCATAACCTCTCTGGGTTTCTCTTTCTTCATCTACAAAATGGTACTGCTTTCTAGGTGTGATGGAAGGATAAAATGTCAATGTTTTACATAATTGAAAGATACATATATATAGTTATATAAATTTGTGTAGAAATATGTATAACTATGTTCATATAAACATGTCAGCTTTTATTAATAAGTAATAGCACATGGGTGACATTTAATCTTGTTTTTTTCATTAATTCATCATTATTTTTAGCATCACCTTCATTAACAAATGGTTTTTGAAGAACTATAATATGGATTTACTCTTCAAAAAATTTAATTTGTTTTATCAAATTAAATTTTAAGTTCTCTGTGGTGAAAAGGCCATATGCTCTATGGCATATAGTGTAGTAAGGAACAGAGTAGGTGTTTTAATGAACTCTTAATGACTTAATGAGTAAAATAAAAAGCTGACAAAAGCTTTACAATAAGCCTATTTGATGTTACAATAGCTGGCACTTAGTAAGTACCTTAAAGTTATAAAGATTTTAAATATGTTATTTCATTTTATCCTCATAATAATCTTGTGAGGTAAACAATTCAAGGTTATTTTTTAAGTTTTTTTTTTTCAAGGCAATGGGGTTAAGTGGCTTGCCCAAGGTCACACAGGTAGGTAATTATTAAGTGTCTGAGGTTGGATTTGAACTTAGGTCCTCTTGTCTCCAGGCTCGGTGCTCTACCCACTGTGCCACCTAGCTGCTCCAATACAAGTTTTATTATTCTCATTTGAAGATGAGCAAATTGAGGTTGAGAGGGTGTAAATAAATTTCTTTATAGAGCTAGTCAATGTAACAGGTAGGATTTGAATCTGTGCCTCATTAGGTCTCAAATCCAGGGTTCTCTTCACTCCACCATACTGTCTTTATATTTTAATTATTCTACCTTTTGCTCTCTACAAAAATGTGCTAACAGCTAATTTTGGTAGCAAACCACAGGGATAATTTGTAATGAATTCCTGCTTATGTTTTTATGTGATATTAGCATATACTGTGGAAATTTTTAAGAGAACAAATTGTTAATTAAATTCTAACATTATTGAAATTTGACATATGGTGAGATATTTCAGAGATCTGGGCTTGAACTCACTGAGATCTCCAGTTCTTAGAAACATTAATATTATATTGATCACATGGATTTCCAAATGTGATCAATCTTGAGAAGAATCACTTAATATGACTCTGCTGTTCAAGTTCACAGCTATATGGTATTAGGTAAGGTGAAGGGTAGGGGTGAAATGAGATGTGGGTTATCAGGGCCATTACCAGTAAAGGGAAACTCCTATCTTTGGGTTGATTCTTTTTGTAAAACAAATTTTTATGAGAAAGCCTAATCTTCTCCTTCCCTCAATTTAGCTTAAGATTTATTATGCTCCTTTTCCATGCAAAGTCCAACAATAAATACTGATCAAATAAAGACAAAAACATACAAAAAATGGATGAGTTTCTATCCTCAAGGATATTACATTTTAGAGGATAGGTGGTGGCGGTGGTGGCAGATAAACAAAATGCTCATGGATAAGGTTCAATTGAGGCAAAGGAGAAAGAAAAAGTTGAAAGTACTTTCAATTAAAATACTGAACAAAGTTTATAAGGTCAAGGGCAGATGATACTTGGAGTACCCTATTAGTGACTTACCCTTTAGGAGATATGATCCTTCAATGACAAATTTGGGGTCTGGACAGTCCCTTCCTATTGCTTTCCTGACCATACTCTACACTCTTTTCTCTCATACATCTCCCAAGATTGTTCCTTGAACTCATATTCTGACCTAACTCCTTGATTTTACCTCATGAATTTCTGGTTTTGATTAGGTCTTGAAACATGAATATTGGTTATTTTGACATCAGCTAAAGGGAAAGGAAAGAAAGGAAAAAATGAATCAATTGAAGTAAGAAACAAAGAAAGAGCTTGGCCAGTTCCAGTTGGGTCCCCAGTGGGGCATCTCCTTCTCATTGTTTGTCCTTTTTTCTGAAAGAGGATCCTAAGATATCAGGAAGGTGATGGCATAATATGCAAGTAAATTGGATTTTAGTGAGGAAAGCTGGGCAGTCACCAGCCACATTTTTCTCATCTGAAGCTGATATAGATTAGGATGACTGGAGATGGTCCTGGAAGCCATTCTCTTACCTGCAGGTGCTCTGCCAAAAGGAAAGTAAATTTTGATTGATGAAACTTCACAAGATTTGGGGTTTACCATTGTTTCTTAATGACATGCCTCAAATCCAAAGCACTAAGGCTTTCATGGATTGGTCAAAGAAAGAAGAGAAAGTGAGGCTGGTGACTTTGCACAGTCCTCCCTCACTTAAATCCAGTTCACTTGCATATCATGGCATCATCTCTCTGATCTTATTGTTCTCTTCAAGAATGAAGGCCAATCAACAGTAACATCTGCCAAACAAGAGCAATGGAGATCCCCATTCTCAGTGGGACAAAGAGCTATAACAGGGGTCAAAAACACTAAAACCCTTCCTTCTCATAATCAGTTTAATAAGTCACAAGTCATCACTATGGCTAGAATTGATCTTCTGGACTTTGGAGACTGGCTCTGGGATTGAACTATTGGAAGGATGAGTGAGGGATGAAATGATCCTAGAGCTTTCTGTTTTTCAGATTGATAATCTTAACCATTTATCTGTTCCAAGTAAAGTTTAAAGTATTTAAGATACTAATGTGGCAAACTATCTAGGAATAAAGCAAATAATAAAGATATAATGAGAAGATTACTGACTCTACCTAGATTTAGAAGACAGATTCTGGCTTTCTGCCTTAACAGTTGTGATAGCTTCTTATTGTCTCTCTCTGAGCTTTTGTGTCCTCATCTGTAAAATGAGAGAATTGCACTCCAAGGTTGCCTTCAGTTCTGACATTCTATGATTCATGGCTAAAATGTAAACCACTCACCACTGAAATAATCACTTTATTCGATGACAAAGATAACTGAAGTTTAAATTCACTCATACACCTGATCAGAATGGATACATGCTAAGTGAATTGACTGTTAAATGTAGACACTGAATTAGTAAAATTCAGGAGCCAGAGTAACTTTAGTACCATTATAAATAAATATTTGGAATATTTCCATCTATCAATAATGCCATCTGTCCTATCCAATACAAATGGACTACAACCCATATGGCTGATTTTTTTCCCCCCCTATTGATTACTCTGATGAATGAGCTAACAGAACCACTCATAAAATCATCATATTATATGACACTGTCACTAAAAAGAACTGAAGAAAAGAAAAACACAAGATGATACTTAATTTGAAAGCTGTCAATTCAAATAAGTGAGAGTTTTAATAGTGCAAGTTATAGTTCTCTAAGTGCCAAGTTCTGAATTTTATTGTCTTGGTCCTAAATTCTCCTAATACCTTCAAGCAGAAAGGCCTGGAGGTGATGTCAGGGAAGCAAATTAGAAAGAATATAAGAAACTAGGATTATATGTCATTACTAATTCATAAAAATTTGTGTTTCTCTAAATCTTTCTTTCAAATCTATGTAATTAGTTTACAAATTTCATTTAGCTTAAGAGAAAGACATTGATCACAGCTGAATGGCTTGAAGGTTGGCCTTGGGAGTCTGGAAGAATTCAGGTTTTATGCTTGACTCATATATGAGTTGTGTGAACATAAGCAAGTCACCTAACCTCTGTGCTTCAGGTCTAGGTCTCCTTATGATGATAAATTACGTATGGTTTGTTTTTAGGTTTTTTTTTTTTTGTAAGGCAAACGGGGTTAAGTGGCTTGCCCAAGGCCACACAGCTAGGTAATTATTAATTGTCTGAGACTGGATTTGAACCCAGGTACTCCTGACTTCAGGCCGGTGCTTTATCCACTGCACCACCTAGCTGCCCCCTACACATGGTTTTTATACTAGAAAATTTCTAATATTGATGAAATCACAGATTGGGACCTCTATGTGTCACATATTATTAGTTCAACAAATGCATTCATTTCTCCAAATGATTTTGTTTTAGAAATCTATTATTAGTTTAAAATGTCATTTAGCTTTATAGTATAACAGTATATTGGATAGAGCCTTGGAATCAGGAAAAACTAGATGCGAATTCCACCCTTTATTAGCCAAGTAACTATGTATAAGGCAAGTCACTTAACTCCTTTGAGCCTTAGGTCAATCTCAAAATATGTGTACTAAATTTTTTATAGATAGGTTGTGATTGGCCTAAGATGGCAATTCCCATACTGCTGAAATCACCCAGCCTCAACCATCCTTCCTTCCCCACAGATAAAATCACAGATCCTAGACTTAACTTTATATGAGGTTCCCAAAATTACTGTTCTAAATAAAAATATAGAGAGGTAGAATGACATAGTGGAATAAACATTGGAAAGAGGCCTAGCTGGGTCAAAAATCCTGCTTCAGACATTAGATGCATGGCTACTGGCAAGTCATTTAACCCTTCAGAAGTCTTTGTCAAAGGGGGAAGAGATGATATTTGTACTATCTACTTCATGAGGATATGAAGGAAGTTTTTAAAAACTGTGAAATACTATTAAAAGGTAAGTTATTATAAGAAGGTTCTGGCATATTTAAAGGAGTTGGCTGCTTGTTTTTCTTTGCTTAGAATAAAAAGCAGATAATTTTCAATTCCTTCCATAATCAATAAATATTTATTCAGCACTTACTACGGGCCACACAGACAACTGTACTAATGTGCTAAGGACATAAATATGGGTTAAAAAAAGGCAGTTCCTGCTCTCAAGGAACTTACAATTTAATGGTGGAAGAAAACACACAAAAGAAAGTTGAAAAGAAAGGAGAAGGAAGGTCTCTAAATAATTTTCCTTTTATCTATTAGGGTTAGAGTCTCAACAATAGCAGGAAGATTCCACACTGAAATATTATTCATAGTAACTTTCAATAGCAGCATGGCTTGGTATTATAATAAATATATTATAACATAAGCTCTGAGTTTTAGGAATTTGGGCTTAATTTTGTACTTCTCTTAGCACCCAGTGTGGGAACTTGTACTTAATAGGAACTTAATTCTCAATGTATCAATGCATATTATATAAATCCACTAAATACGAAACAACTATAATCATCATGAAAAACAATAGATAATTTACAGAAAAAGAAATGCTATTAACTGGAAGGTTCAGTGTTCCTAATCTGACCTGGTATTTCTGCATTAGTTCAAGCTGCCAGGTGGGCATTAGAGACTTTGGTTCATAGATCTGGAAATTACTTTTATGTTTCTATAATGCTGATGAGGAATCATTTTGCCGAACTTGAATTTCTGCATGGTACACCAGGATCTGCTTCTCTGAGAAAATATTTTCTCTCCTGGGATTTTGTCCTGTGGAGTATATAATTGCAAAAAAGTGAAGAGACTCTGTAATAGGTATTATGTCTTGCCATTTAGTTGCGTGTGAAAAGAATTTGGTTTATTTTTAAAGATTCAAATGCCACTTTTGAAACTTCCTGTTGGTAAATATTAAGTGAAAATATTGAAAATTAGGCAGACCTGAATTCAAATCCTTTTTCAGTCACAAGGTCATAGAGGCCTTGGGAAAATCATTTACCCTTTTATGTGCCTCAGTTTCCTTATCTGTAAAATGAAGAAAGTAAGAGCCCCCATCTCCCAAGGTTGTCATGAGTATCAAATGAACAAACATATGGAAAGGATGGGAAGAAACAAGCCTTATTAAGCACCTCCTCTGTGCCAAGGGCTGTTATTTTCCCCATTTGAGGAATCTGAGACAGAAGCTGAGTGACTTGACCAGGGTCACACAGCTCAAAAGAGTCTGAGGTGGGATTTGAACTCATACCTTTTAAAATCTAGGCCTAGAATTCTATCCATTGCACTACTTCACTATTTAGTGGGGGGCTGGAGGACTCATTTTGGCTAGGAAAATAATAGAGATAGTGAGTGAAATTAGAGAAACAGACTGAAGTACCTTCTCAAAGGACAAGTATTATAAGTCTCATATAAAGAGAGTATGGCAAATGGGGAGGAGCAGTGGAGGACGTGTGGGTCCAGGTCGAGACAGAGTGGGCAACTGAGACAAGGGGAAGTCAGGACAGGGAGGCTCTGAGTGGTCATGGGAGAAGGTTAAGTCCTCCTGCTGGGGCAGTAAGGACAGGGGGGGTTCCGAGTGGGCATGGGAGAAGGGTAAATCATCTAACTGGCCTCTGGGCAGGTGAAGCCTGGAGTCAGAAACTTGGGTTCGTGGCCAGCTCCTCCAACCATGTGATCATGAATAGATTGTGTACCCTCTGGTACCTTCTGATGAAGGGGAGCTTGAGGGACAGGTTCAAGTTTGGCCTTTTCTTTGTGACCCTAGCATTTAGCACACTTTCTGGAACTAAATAAAAGCCTTGATAAATACTTGCAGACTGATTGATTTATCTGCAAACCTGGGATAATACTCCTAGTACAACTTAGCTCATGGAACTATTGCAAAGAAGGCACTTCAAGACATCCTAAACATGTGAGTTACTATTATAGAGAAAATGGAATATCAAGAAGTTATACATATATCACCCCAGAAGCAAAAAATTCATTCATCTTTAACATCAGGTCATTAGGATCAGATTTTCTGTAAACATTGGAGTCATACATGGTTCACTGAAGCTTAAACTCAAAATTTCTTTTTCTTATAAATGGAAGTACATACAGCATCTTTGACAAAGCTACCAATGTTGGAAGTCATGGGGGCAGGGCTGTCTCTCAGGGATGCAATTTAAATCCAGTTCAATTTTCTAATTTAAAAGAGACATTCTCAGTTGAATGGGCTTAGGAAAAGAAGTAAATGCAGAGGTTAGGACCGCTGGAGGGAGGGCTTTGCAAGTTCCTTGCTGCCAGGAATTCAAGAGATAGATCTATTTATGCTGAGCTGGGTGTATCTAAAATAAGGTTCTTCCAAACCACAGTGTCTGGAAGCATGTTTCTGGTGCTTTGGCTCAATCAAAGAAAGCACTCAATGAAAATTATGGAAACATATGTTATTGGGATATATTTCTACTTTTTGAACTAACATAATTATTGCTGATGCTCTTCACATTTTTACCATGATTCTTGCTCTTGGTGCTATTTCCTTTTGTACAACATGCTGTCATGTGGTGATCCAAACTCTGAAGTTAAGTTATAGACTTCCCAAAGAAGTCGTGCCAAAGAAGAGCACTGTAAATGCAATATGTTCATTCTTGGCTGGGTGGGAGGATCCTATGTTTTAGTCTAGTTGGTCCTATCAACATACTGTCAATGAGATGGTATGCACAGCTTCCACTCTAAGAAGAGAAGTCACAGGGAAAACAGGTTAATAAATGGAAATGAATGGGTATAATGAAAACTTGGGAGGCTCTTAGTAAAGTCTATGGAATACTTCAATACTTGGAAAGACTACTGATTTCAGTGGTGAAGGAAGTGATGTTCAAAACAACCTAAACATATCTTATCAGATGGCTTACTGAGCAACTGTTCCTGGTGGTCAACCTTTTAGTGATTACCCTCTCCAAACAATTCAAATGATCACAGATCTAGTGCTGAAAGGATCTCAGAGGCAATCAAGTCCGACTTTTTCATTTTAAATATGTGGAAACTGAGGTGCTTCCAATTTGACACTTCATTAGCTATTGTTCTGGTTTTCCTCCTACCTGTCTTAATGACTTCTCATGCAGTTTTGTTAATTCATTGTTCTCCTCTGACCCCACTAATGTCTGGATGTCCTCAAAGCCTTGTTATTAGCTCTCTCATAATAGCTTTATATGCTCTCCATTGGCGATCTTATCTACTCTCAGGATTTTAACTATTACCTGATACAGTTGACTCCCAAATCTATATATCCTGGCCCAAATTCTCTAGAAGTCCCTAGTCTTCAGCTATCTGCTGAACATCTCCACCCAGACTATGGGTCACCTTGAATCAGAATATCCAAAACTGTACTCACATTTCAGGTGATGCCATCATCATCTTTGAACCATAAGCTAGAAAATTATCTTAGATGTTCCCTTTTTTTCAACTACACCTCTGATTTTCAATTAGGTGTCATATTTTATTGATTTTTACCTTAACAGTATTTCTGGTCTTTCATTCACACTATCGTAACCTAGTACAAAGTCTCATTATTTCTTATTTTGTCTACAGTATTCTGTAAACTGTCTAAAATCTCTCCCTTCCTTAATTTATTCTTTATATAACTTTGAAGATAAATTTCCTAAAGCACATTTATGACATTTTCTTTCTCAAAAACCTTCAGTGATTCTCTACTACCTCCTGAATAAAAGAAAGTATCTTAGCCAGATATTGAGAATCTTATATGATTCCAAACTACCTTTCCAGTCATATTTTACACTGTTCTCCTTTGTATCCCTTAAGTACTACCAAAACTGGACAAGTTATTCTAAATTATTTTGTGGTACAATTCCACCCACTAGAAGGATAGTGATATCCTTCACAGAAATTAAAAAAAATAGTTTGAGAGTTAATAAAATTAATTCTTTTTGTGCCTGTTAAAATTTGAGATGTCTGTGGCATATTCAGTTGCCAATGTCAATAGAGAAATGGTGATGGGGGCAGCTAGGTGGCACAGTGGATAGAGCACTGGCCCTGGAGTCAGGAGTACCTGAGTTCAAATCCGGCCTCAGACACTTAATAGTTACCTAGCTGTGTGGCCTTGGGCAAGCCACTTAACCCCATTTGCCTTGCAAAAACCTAAAAAAAAAAAAAAAGAAAAGAAAAAAGAGAAATGGCAATGTTAGAATGGAACTAAGAATAGGGGCTAGGGTTGGATCTGGGAATCATTTGCATAGAGAGGATAATTGTACCCTTGGGAATGAAAGAGTCCACCAAAAAAGATATATATATATATATATATATCTATATATATATATATATATATCTATGTATAGAGAGAGAGAGAGAGAGAGAGAGAGAGAGAGAGAGAGAGAGAGAGAAGAGATGGGCAAAACTTTGTGGAGGATCACTCATGGTTAAAGGGCAAGTCCTGGATGATCCAGCAAAAAAAAAAAAATGGCATGACAAGTAGAAGGAAACAAAGAAAAGAAATATGGAGCCCAAAGTTCAATCTAACCCTCAACAACAAATTCCCAAGAAGACAGGGAAGAAAGAACTGGGCTCAAATACTTCCTCTGATGATTACAACCTGTATAGTAGCCTAGGGGAAGTCATTTAACCTCATTTTCCTCATTTGGAAAATAAGGGGGTTGAACTAAGTGATGTTTGAGATCTTTTCTAGATCTCTATGTTTACATCATTCATGACAAGTCATCATCAAATCTGAATGATCTTAAATGAGAGAGAAGTCACTCTTCCCAAAGGCAGTTCATTCCATTATGAATAGTTCTAAATGTTTGGAAGTTTTTATCTTAAGTCACACCTACATTTATTCCTTTTTAACTTCTACCAATATTTTCCATTCTACTTCTGGGACCAAGCAAAATGAATAATTAGGACTCTGAGGTGCTGCTTCAAATTCTTGAAGTTTACCATTATTCTCTCTTCTCCATGATGAACAACTTCAGAGTATTCAACTGAATCTAATATGGCATAGCTTTGTAGCCTTTGACCATTTTAATTGTCCTTAGAACACTTCAATTCATAAATGTTTTCTTATTTGGTGTTTTTTCGGTTTTTTCGGGTTTTTTTCTTTTTTAGGATTTGGCAAGGCAAATAGGGTTAAGTGGCTTGCCCAAGGCCACACAGCTAGGTAATTATTAAGTGTCTGAGACTGGATTTGAACTCAGGTACTCCTGACTCCAGGGCCTGTGCTCTATCCACTGCGCCACCTAGCTGCCCCAATGTTTTCTTATTTGTAAAGTCCATAGCTGAAGACTATTCCAAATGTGCTCTGGTCATATAGCAAGACTATCTCTTCCCCTATTCCTGAATTCTACAGCTTCCTTAATGCAACATAGGTTTGTATGAGCTTTCTGAGCTGCTAGATCCCAGTGCTGACCTCTGTTGAACTAAGAGTTGAATAATATCCCAAGATTTTAGAGGGCTAAATACAACAGGTCAGAGATTCTACCCTGTCATATACTACAGGGACCTGAAGGATTGAGCAGGGTACTTCTCACAATTAATAATTTTCTTTTTTGTTCTCTTTGCCAGCTTGAGGTAAGCTTCTCAGAATTGTTTTAATTTTCATTTATCTCACTGGTGATTTGGAAACTTTTTTTCAACTGGCCACTGAAAGCATGGTTTTGCTCCCTTACTTCAAGGAAATAGCTCTTGTTTTTATATGTTTGAACTGGTTCCTTTTATATCTGGAATATCAGACATTTGTCTAATTTACTGATTTTAAAAAACCAGTAAATATCCCCCCCCCCCATTCCCTTCCATTAATGGTTACCTAATTTTAACTGCATTGATTTTCTTTGTCTAGGTACTTATCAATTTCATATAATAGAAATCATCCATTTTATCTTCTGTGATCTTCATCATCTCTTATTTGCTCATGAAATTTTATCTCCCTTATTCATTGTTGCAAAAGGCATTTTCTTCTTTGTTCTAATTTGTTTATGATTAAACCTTTTATATCAACATTATGTTTCCTTTTGGAGCTTATTATAGTATACTGTGTGAGATAGTGGTCTAAAGTAATTTCTACCATATTCCTTGGCAGTTCTCCTAGTAGTTTCTGTCAAATAATTGATCTTTACCCTAATAATTGGAATCTTTGGGTTTAGTGAACACAAAACTACTATGTTTTCTCCTGGATCTTGAATACCTGATCTATACTGTGGATCAACTTTTTCTATTCTTTTAAACATTACAAAATAGTATTGAATATTATTGCTGTAAGTTGTTGTTTGACTTAGCTTCCCCATTCACTTATCCCCCATTATATCCATAGAAATTCTTGACCTTTTGTTCTTCCAGATGACTGCTGTTATTTTTCCCTCTAGATCTATAAAGTGTTCTTCAAGAATTGATATCTTTACAATTATTTAGAGCAGTCTTTTATTTCTTTATGGAAGGCTGTTAGTTGTATTCATCTGGTTCCTGTGTATACCTTGGTAGGTGAACAAAAATATTTTATACATTCTATTTCAGTCATGTCCAACTCTTCATGACCCCATTTGGGGATTTTTTGGGTAAAGATATTGGATTTGCCATATCCTTCTCTAGATTATTTTATAGATGAGGAAACTGAGGGAAATGAGGTCACATAGCTAATGTCAGAGGTCAGATTTGAACTCAAGTCGATGAATCTTATGATCTCTAAGTCTAGCACTATAGCCAACTGTGTTAACTACTTGCTCATAAATTCTATAGTTTTTCAAATAGGATTTCTTGATATCTTCCCACTGGATTTAGTTACTAAACAGAAAAAAGCTGATTGTTGTAGAATTATTTTTTTCTTCTGGTTTTGACACTTGGGGGATTTTGAATCTCTAATATTTCTTTATTATAATCCACAACTTCTATTTTACTCGTATCTCTAGCTTGAGTACCTGAGTAAAGACTTTGTTTCAGAGCCAGGTTTTTTCCTACCTGATCTTTTGAGAGAAGTGGTTAGGTCTTGTTTAATCCTATTGATTTGTTGGGCTTCCACAACTGGATTTCACTTCAGGTATACATGCCCACAGAATGTTGGTAGGCTTCAAGACTTCTTGGATCAAGTTTCAAAATTCTGCATCTTCAGGACTGTGTGCTATGGCCTGCAGGGGCCCTTATCTGGATGATGCTGTCCTAGTCTGTCTCCCAACTCAAACCAGTCATCATCTGTTAGTGAAATGTGATCCCTACTAGACTAGATTTTCCTTGTATAGGCCCTCCATTCTTGTTTTTTTTCCCACTACTACAGCATGTTACAGACTTTAGTATTTCTGACCTATTTTGCGAAGCTTCCATCTTGTTTTATCTCTAACCAGGCTAGCATTTCTGGTTGGGTCTCTTTCCTGCTGTATATGGGTTTTTGGTTGATTTTCTGGCTAGTCCTGAGCTAGATAGAACATGTATTGTAGATTATTTTTTTCAGATTTTTTTTAGCTTGTTTTTTTTTTTTGCAAGGCAATGGGGTTTAAGTGGCTTGCCCAAGGTGACACAGCTAGGTAATTATTAAGTGTCTGAGGCCGTATTTGAACTCAGATATTCCTGACTCCTGGGCCAGTTATCCACTGCACCACCTGGCTGCCCCAGATTTTTTTTAAAAAATAATCTTTACTTTTGTCTTTTTACATTTTCTATACTTCTTCCATGCCCCATTTTTCCCTCCAAGAGTGCTACCCCCTTTAACAAATACTTTTTGAAGCAAAAAAATGAAAAAAGAAAAAATCTGCAAATTGATCATTACAGTAAAAAAAAAAATTTTATGCAACATTCCACATCTGTGGACTTCCTCTATTCCCCTCCTCCAACCCTCACCAAGGGGGTTCTTCTCTTTCTAACCATTACAAAGAAAGAAGTGGTTGGTATATTCTTACATATCTTCTTTAGGGCCAAATTTGTTCTTTGCTAATTTGCAACATTCAATTTTGATTATATTGTGTTTGTTCTTACTTAATGTAATCATTGTGAATACTGCTTTCTTGGCTCTATGTACTTCATTTTGCATCAGTTCATGTGGCTCTCCATGATTCTGTGTATTTATCATATTTGTCATTTCTTATACTACAGTAATATTATATTCCAATTACCACAATTTGTTGAGCCATTTCCCAAGCAGTGGGTATCTATATTATTTCCAGTCCTTGGCTATCATAAAAAGTATTGCTGAAAAACTTTTTTCCCTTTACTTCTTGAAAATAGTTCTTGTTTTTATATAATTTGAACTGGTTCCTTATATATCTGGGATATTAGATATTTGTCTTTAAAACCAGTAAATCCCCCCCCCCCCCATTCCCTTCCATTAATGGTTTCCTTTCTAATTTTAACTGCATTGATTTTTTGGTCAATGATTTACTTGGGGTATATGCTTAGCAGTGGAATATCTGGGTCATGGGTATGAACATTTTAGTCACTTTAATTCCAAATTGCTTACCAGAATTATTGCATTAATTTATAGTTCTACTATAGTATACAGATCTACTATAGCTCTACTAATGATGCATTTGTCAACTTTGTCAATTTGCTAAGAATGAGGTAAAACTTGAGGGTTGTTATAACTTGAATTTCATTTTGCTTATTATTATTATTATTTCTTATGATTATTTATAATCTGTGATCACTACTTTGAAAACAGACTAATTAAAATCTTTCACCATTTATTTGACCACTTATCTATTGTGGAGTAAAAAATAGAGAGAAAAACAAAGTATGTTGAGAATTAAAAAAAAGCTATTGAATTAATAAGCCAAATTAAGATTTTTTTCTAAAGACTAATAAAATGGATAAACCATTAAGCAATTATAATAAGAAATAAAGAGGAAAATCAAATGACCTTTCATGAAGTAAAGATGAAGTAAAAATAGAGAGAATATAAAATAATTAATAAAATAATTACCAGAAAGTATTAGGTACTAGTAAATAGAAGAAATCAAAGAAAATAGAATAGTAGCTACAAAAAATGAAACATTCAAATTAATGAAATAAGAACAACCTGTTTTTGGACAAAGAAACTGACTGAACCAGAAATAAATTGCTAAGAAAAAAAATAAAAGAAACCAAGTCACATGTATTTTTAATACTTAAACACTTAAAAAAGAAGTAATTATGATCTAAAAATATTCTTAAAAGTAAAATGAAAGGGTTATGCAATATTTATTTTATGTTGCTGATTCTCAAACCAGGGAGAGACAAAAGAAAGAAAACCAATCACAATAATGATTATTGATAAATATTTTATATTTTAAATACAATATTTTAAATACAATCTATATGTCTAGAAAATAATTCATAATTCACTGTGACTAAATTGGATAAATTTCAGGGATCCAGAGATTGTTCAATATTAGGAAAATTATAATAAAGACCATGTTTATTTTAATATTTCAATTTCAATATTTCAATAATATCAATTTTGAAAATACAATGCTCATTTATGTCAAAACTATAAAAAGTAGAAGCACTGAAATGATCTTCTTTAATATGATCAAAAACAAATGGCTAAATCCATGAGTTAGCATTTCTTACAATGGAAAAACACTACATGTGTTCCTAATAGAAGTGAGGTAAAGCAAGAATGGTTCCTCTCCCTACTATCACTGGAAATAAATATAGAAATGCAATAAGACAAATATATATAAATGTCAGCAAAATAAAGACAAATTTATCTTTATTTAAAGATAACATGCTAATGCTTAGAGAGACTTTAAGAGGCTGGAGAAGAAAGAAGGGACTGGCATTCCATAGTGCACAGGGTCATAAAGAACCACACTGAACAAATGAACAATAATAATAATAACAAGCTAAAATCTGAAAAAGTTCCAGGATCAATAAAGAAAGTTATTGAGATGATTAATAGCTAATGTGGGAGAGGGGGATTGGGAAAAGCATCGAATTCCATTAGTAGAGAGAGTAAGAAGGTAGAAGAACAAGGGGATGAGAAAATTTAGGGGCAGTTAGGCAACTAGAGGATATTGTTGAAATGGATGACCTGATGATGAAGCTGAGTATTTCAGCAAGAGAGGTCAGAAAGAGATTGATTTAGTGGACAAAAAGGGAAAGCATGAGGTGCTCTGAACAGGTTCAGGAGGAATGAGTGTATACTGTAGAGCTAAGTACAGGTGGTTTATTGGTCAAAAGGAAAATTTCAGAATTATAGTCTTGGAAATGGAATTCAGTTCAAAGTATGTACAATCAGTTTCTGAAGGACAATCTATTTATAAGTGGCTTATGTATAAGACCTAATCTCTGTTTTGAAGGGAATGTTTAGTCTAACCAAAATTATGAGAAGAGTGAGGCACATTTATAAAACAAAGTTGATTATGTCAGTCTCTACTCAAGAAGAATCAGTGTGTATCTTTTAATTCTAGGATAAAATATAAGCATTTTTTTAAAAGTATATAAAACCTTCATCATCTCACTCTAGCATAAGTTTGCTGATGAACACTGCTTCTTTGATCTTCCTCATACACAATATTCTATCTATAATATAAGATGCAAGTCCTCCAAATATAGGACTTATTTATAGAATCATAAGATCATAGATTTAGAGGACAGAGGTCAGGGAGATGAATGATTTACCCAGAATCACCTAGCTATAGATATCTGAGGTAGGATTTGAACCCATCTGTAAGCTCACTACTCCATTACTGTACTGATGCAGAGAAAAATAATCAGAAATATAAGAAAAATATACACAACATTTTGTTCAATTGCTTCACTTGTATATGGCTTTCTGTGATACCATTTGGGGTTTTCTTGGCTAAGGTATTGTAGTATTCATCATTTCCTTTCCCAGCTCGTTTGATAGATCAGGAATCAGAAGCAAAGTTATATGACTTGCCTAGGGTCACACAGCTAACAAGGGTCTGATGCACTATGTGAATTCAGATCTTCTTGCCTTTAGGCCCTGCACCTATCCACTGCACCTCCTAGCAGTCCTATACACATGTACAATAATGAAAATTAAAAGATCATAAAACCAAAGATAAATTCTGAAGTGTAAAACCTGTGAGGGTCTCAGAGAACAGTCAGGAAAACATACTTTCACTATCATGACACAAGTCAGGGATTAATAGAACAGAATGTGGTATATACATTGTTGGATGTGATTACTGTTTATAATTATTTTTCTTTCTTATAAGCACAACTGGGTGCATGTCTGAAATAACTATGATATAAAGATAATAATCACTAATAAAATGCATTTAATTAAATCTTCAAAAGTTTCAAAATGAATTTAAATTTAACTTGAGAATTTTAGCAATTCTTTACATCTTTACATTAAAAAAAAAACCCTGGTTGCTTTATTTATAGCATATTTCTCTCTTCCATCAATATTAAGACTCAGTCCCTGAAAAACCCCAGTCCAAAAAGTTCTGCTAGCTGGATGATCTCTCCTTCCCCATATTTTCCAAGATGATTGTGCCTTTAGATATACTTTGTCCTTAGTACATTCTACCTTGTATCATAGCTACTTAAGGGAAGGGACTATAATATTTTTTATTTTTATAATCCTTTCATCTAAAACAGTAGATTCAAAATAGTAAATATTTAACAAAATTTGTTGGATTTAATTGTATTATTGGCAGGACCTTATAGAGTTTGCACTCCAAAGATACAGCCTTTGAAAACAAAGGACTATCATGACAAGATATTTTGTCAGAGTAGAATTTTCATGACGGTTGAGGAATTCCAGGCAAAAATTTTTTACTTCCTATAAATTCTAAATTCTATATGCCATACTAGGAATGAGCAGATTCCTGTATCTTACTCCAAAGGTCCAATTAATTTGTCTGAGTAATATAGGTAATGGAATAACTCAAATTCAGTACAATTGAGAAAGTAATACTAATATCTATTGGTTAATTTAAGGGGTTAAAACATGAGATCAAGATCTAGATTTTAAAACTAATGAATGGAATTTAAATGGATTATGTGAGAATATAGAGATGATGCTTTTTTTTCTATGAAAAAATCTCCAAAGAGAGGAAGTAAAATGAATCCATTCCTCTAAAAACGTATTAAAAAGATAACCCTCTCTTCACCCCTTTGCACCTTGGAAAGCATACAGTATGACACATGGGCAGAAGTGTTTTTAAACAGAGTTATTATTTAAAAGAAATTCCAAGAGGCATTAGCTGCTTTTAAAGAATTCTTAACTTATTGCTTTGGGGAATTAACATAAAGTTAGTGATGAATATAACTTTCTATTAAGCAATTTTCTTTCTCAATTGTGCACAGCCACTTACAAGGCAGAACATAACAGCTCAATCAAGCCTCATTATGCCAGATTTAGTTCAAGCCCTTCTGAAGTACACTGAGAAAGACTTAATAATGCCTGGAGAAAATCTTTTCATAAATTGCTCTTTTGCAAACTAGAAAGAAAATGAATATTATAGATACCTTTTTATGTGTTCTCAAATTCTTTTGCCACGTGGCAAGAGCAGCTGGAATGTACTTGGTGCTGGTAACATAACAATGTGCCAGTAGGACATGGCAGAGTGTAGTTGCCTGGCTCATCGCATTAAGAATTTTCAGGGTGTGCCTTAGGGATAGAGAAGCTTCAGTCCAGATTCCACCATCCACAAGCTTCATTGTGCAAGGTACCAAAGCGATCTGTCCAGCAATGTACAGGACTTCTCCAACCTAGGTAGGGGGAAAGGAGGAAAAAATGAGTAGCCCCCCCCCAAAAAAAAACAAAAGGAAGAAGAAATTTCTCTTTTTATTCAGGTGATTCCATCATCTTCATTGAATTATGATTTTGTCCCAAAAGGAATGAGTTCACATCAGCTTGTTCTTGACAAAAATCTCAACTCAGTGGAATAGCCAACTACTTAAATTTGGTTTACTAGATGCATTTAACAGGGCTTAGTTAGACATGAAGATTCATGCTGAAAGTACTTGTGAATAAATGATATTTTTCTGAACAGTTCAACAACAATAGTTGTCTATATTGGATGAAGAGCACTGATAAAAAAGGATGATGGGATTTTCATTCTAAGATTCTGGATCTGAATGAGAGTTCTACCATTCACTAACAGCATGATCTTGAACAAGTCACTTTTAAGGCATCAGTTTTTACCTCTATAAAATGAGAGGGTTGATGTACATAATATCCACTAGCTCCATTACAAAAGTGTGATAAAGTGGAAAGACTTTGGAGCCAGAGGATGACCTGAACTCAAATCCTATATCCAATGTTTCTTACCTATATGACTTTGATCAAATAGTTTTACCTCTTGGAAGAGTTGATTCCTCATTTGCATTATGAAGAAGTTGGATCAGATGGCCCCTGAAATCTCTTCCAGTTCTAGATTCATTATCCAGTGAACTTTATTATGCCGTTTTTTTTTTTACTCTAGGGTAATCATTTGGTGTAAGGAGGCACCTGTTAATTCCCCAAAGCAATAAGTTAAGAATTCTTTAAAAGCAACTAATGCCTCTTGGAATTTCTTTTAAATAATAACTGTTTAAAAACACTTCTGCCCATGTGTCATCCTGTATGCTTTCCAAGGTGCAAGGGGATGAAGAGAGGGTTATCTTTTTAATACTTTTTAGAGGAATGGATTCATTTTACTTCCTCTCTTTGGAGACTTTTTTCACAGAAAAAATTGAATTTCATTTAAAGGTAATTGGTGATAGGAATAATAACAAAAAAATTTTTTCTTTTTGATAAGGTGGTCTCATGAGGCAAATCCTAAAGAAAGTTGGTGTATTTTTTTAAATTAAATTTTAAATTGCAGTTCTTGTGCTTGATCTTCTTGAGACACAAGAAATAGGAATGTTTGGTTTTTACTCTTGTTAGATTACATTTTTCACCTTTGTATTACATTAGTAAAGATATTTTGCAAGCCATTTACTTTGTTGTTGTTATTGTAATACCTTCTGATCTTGCTTTTAAAAATAAACACATGGGAGCAGCTAGATAGCCAGGTGGACATAGCATAGGGTCTGGCTTCAGGAGGAATTTCACCCCAGGCACTTGCTAACTGTGTGACTCTGGGCAAGTCATTTCACCCTGACTGCCTACCCCCCCCCAATAATTAAATCAAAATAAACATCTGGTAGTTAAATAAATGATGTATTCAACTCTTTTCTATTTTACTTCAAAAAAATCTGTTATGGAACATTGATAACTCATGTCACCAGAAGACTTAAGAAACAAGTTGTTCAATGTATAGAATTGTCCAAAACAAAAAATAGACTTTTCTTCCTCTTAAAGGCTCACTATACTAATTCTTTCATCTTTAATAAAGGATTTATAGAACTTTTATCAGACCCAAATGTTTTCTGAATTGAACTTAAGATTTCTCCAAATTAGAGCTAAGTGAAAAGAAATCTCCATCCTGGAAGACAAGGCAATCAAACCATGTGACAGTCCCATATGCAACTCCAAATCTGTCCTCATCACTGTCTGTAGAGCTCACAAAAGAGTCACACATGTAGCTATTGGAAGAATATCTTACACAATTTGGCATACAAGTTCTAAGATTAGCAGCTGAAGAGGGGGAGGAAGAAGAGAGGAACATAATAGATGAACTGACACCCATCCACTATCTTTTAAAATTATTTGGAATGTTAAAAATATTGTTTTGATTAATCTATATATACTCTCAAATTTGAAAGAGAAATGTAAAGCATGTTGTGGTGGAAAGAACAAATGGTTTTTTAAAACTACTATGAAATATATGTCACCGAACAAGGGAGTCCAGCCAGCTCCCAAGTGGCATGTTGACATGATGAGAAGCAAATCCAGGATGCTGCAAATCAAAGAGGAATGGGTCTATTTTTAAAGAGGCCTGTGTTTCCCACCCCCCTGTGCCAAGTGCAACCTTCTGGAGAAGCCCAGCCTACAAAATAGGTAAGTGTCTAAATGTTCCAGGAGCTATCTCCCCAACGTTTATCTACCTCCTCCCCCAAAAGGCCTTTGGCTCTACATACATCACCCATGTTAATTATGAGACAAACAAGAGCTGTTCAACCAAGTCACTTCCCTTATTCTTGAACAGATTGTTTGAGACATAATATGAATACTAATTAATGATAAAATATCTGTCGGTGTTTTGAAATATGGACTAAGATAGCACTTTTAAAAAACCTCCCAGATAGTCTTGTACAATAAGTCCATTGGTCATATGAGGGGTCAGACTCTAGCTCTGATATATCTGAACAAAATTGGCAGAGCTTTTGGCTCCAATTCAGTGGGAAATTGTGGAGGGCTTTTTTGGGTAACTTTCTTTTAACCTTTTTTTTCTCTCTGCTAAATTGGAAAAGTTAAAAAAATCTATTCTCATTGCTGAATGGAGAGAAAGAAAAGAGAGGGTCTTATAGGACTTAAGAGTGGAAAGAAGACAGACATTTACTTAATCAAGGAGTATGGATGGAGTATGCTCTGTGAATCCTAAGTAGGTTTTATTTTGTCTGATTACAATGTGAAGAGCACAAATGTTTAGGTTTGTTAGTCCTTCATCAAGGGATTCTACTTTCAAAAGCTGTTGTTGAATTTCTTCAGTCTTGTCTGACTCTTTATGACCCTATTTGGGGTTTTCTTGACAAAGATACTGAAGTGATTTGCTATTTCCCTCTCCAGCACATTTTTCAGATGAGGAATCTGAGGCAAACAGGACTAAGTAACCTGTCCGGGATCACACAACTAGTAAGTCTGAGGCAGACCACTCAGGAGGATGAATCTTCTTGATTCTAGGCCCTGCATTCTATCCACTATATCACATCTAGCTTCCTGTTTGCAAAAGACAAACAACCTTAACATAAAATCCCTCCTATAAAAATTCTCCTTTATATATAACTTTCCTCCAAACCAGATCTATCCTTACACAGAAAATGCTCCAAGTTGCAAAAGTAGAAGGTATCCCAAAAGTCTTAGGATCATTTTAAGCTATTAAAGCATAAAATGATCCTAAGGTTGCTCTAATCATCTTGTTTACCTCTAGTTGAATAAATCCAGCTCTGATATATCTGAGCAAAATTGGCAGAGCTTCAGAATAAAAGCTAGAATAAAACTAGAATAAAAACTCCTTGAGGACAGGGACTATCTTATTTGTATTTGCAGTTACAGTGACTGACAAGTACTAAGCATTTAAGAAAATACTTGTGGATTGATCGATGAAGCTAATCATGCACATACATAGAGCTATGGGAAAAGGACCCACTGTTATTAAATGGAGATGGGATTATAAACATAGTCAGATTTCTAAATAGTGGTGGTAGGATGTAGTAGACAGAGTGCTTAGTTTGGAGTCAGAAACCCAAGTTTAAATCCTGCGTTGGACAATAATTTAGTGTGAACCATGGAGAGGGTTAATTTGTTCAATATTCAGACAATTCCATAGGATTTATTTACTGAATTACAGGTAAACTGTGATCTTTGGTAGAGGAAGTTCCCACAACTAGAGCTAAGAGCACTTAGGAAATTGTCTCTTGATTGGGTATTTAATCTTAAGTGCAGTAATGAGAACAGTTAAAATAATTATTCAAAAAATATATGCAATGTGCAGTTGAGATAGGTCTCTCCCCTTCTAAATCAAGTATTTTGTTATTTTGGTTTCAGGAATTCTACTCCAACAATCTCCTAATTTTTTTTTTTTTTTTTTTTTTTTGCTTTCAAGTTCTATGTTTTACCTGGAAAGGGAAAGCTTGGTGGTAAAAGTCACTGTGTCTTAGAATTTCTAATTATTTTCAATTATTGGAAGAGTTGTGGATAATCTGAAATTGTGGATAATAAAAAATATAGTTTTGAATTTACACCTGAATATGAGCATATTTCATCTTTTAGATTTTCACTTGAAATAGAAAATGAACATATATAATGAAAACTTTATTCAGAAAGGTGCTGGGAAGTAGTACAATTTCCTTCTTTTCTCTTTTGTACTACCATTCCCTATAACCATCACTATGCTGATAATATATAACTCCTCAGAATGATGAAAAGTCTTCCCTCTCTTAAATCTTCCCTGGATTGGGAAAAATGATTCAGTGCTTGGGTCTCTCTCTCTCTCTCTCTCTCTCTCTCTCTCTCTCTCAACATCAGAAGTAAACAGGGGAGTTGAGATGTCCACAAAACTATAGAGAAGTTGTTCCTAGTTTTTTAAAGTGTCACCAAAAAAAAGTACAAAAGAAAAAACAATGTTAAAAAAGATGAAAGTATTATTTCATATATATAAATGATTATGCAGATAATTTAATTTTGAATGATTAATTGTTGAAAGGATATATGTACATTTTATACTTTCATTTTATGCATGATCTTTTTTCCTCATCTGACTTTTTTTGTTAGTTTTTGCAAGGCAATGGCGTTAAGTGGCTTGCCCAAGGCCACACAGCTAGGTAATTATTAAGTGTCTGAAGTGGAATTTGAACTCAGGTACTCCTGATTCCAGAGCCAGTTCTCTATCCAAGGCCACTACCTAGCCACCAACCCCCATCTGTCTCTTAAGATTAATGAAGACAAGGACCAAGTCTATTGTGACTTCATCCTCAGAGTGACTAATATAATGTTTAATATTCTTTTTTACATAGTAGGTATTCAGCAACTGTTATTACTGGTGCTGTATTAAGTCTTAGCCATCAACTAATAGATGCTAAGATACCTGTATTTTCATTTTTTAAATGAAAAATTCATTAATGTGCTTTTTTTTTTAACAATCCCCCCCTCCCTGCACCCCCCAGCTACATTACCTCATTCATACCTAACCAGTGTGCCTTCTTTGTAACAAAGAAAAACAATTAAGTTGCTGAGGACTATGTCTGACTGAATAAGTTATATTTTGTACCTATTGTCCTCTGTTTTTTCAAGGAAAGGAAAGAAACGTATTTCTTCATCTTTTCTCTAGTGCTAAGATTGGTCATTATAATTACATAGTACTCATATTCATTTTAGTGCTTTTCCCCTTGACTTACTACAGTTATTTTAGACACACACACACACACACACACACACACACACAGATTTCTTGTGCTTTGAAATGTTTGTTTTCCCTGGACATATTCATGCTTTAAGGTCTGCCTAAGTTTTTAACTTCCTACTCTTATGTGAGAGTAGGAGAGATATGAGTGACTTACTAAGAAAAGTAAGAAAACCTTTGGTAATGCTAAGATAATAATAGCAGGTAATTCATCCTATCAAAACCAATAAGATGACTGGGGAGAAATAGCAGGGTTCTGAAAATAGGTAAAATAAAGGAAGCTTGAGGGAAAAAAAAATGAAAGAGAAGACTAGGGATAATTTCTTTATCCTCAATCACTTTATATAGTTCTTTTACTTAAAACAAATAAACAGAAAAGGCAATCCCAGCTGTCATGTATACTCCTGCTGCTATTTTTAAAAAGCACAGAACCTGGCATAATAGGCAACAACCAACCAAAGAAATTGTAGTTATTTTTATGGTACAGAAGATGAGGCAGTTGTAACAGTGGGAAAATACACCCCAGTAAATCTGAATATGTAGGAAGGCTCTCAGCATAATGCAGAGAATAAAATACAAAATTTTAATATTCCCTTATGTTAATAAGAGTAGTGAACACATTCTTTGTTCACTCCCCCAAATACCTGACCATCACATTAAAAGCATTTTTGTTTCCTGGACAGAATGGGGCTAATGTTCACATGCTGGGCTCAGGAACACCCATCTGGACTCATCCCCATTCACGGGAATTGGACCTACTCCTCTCCTTTTCCACTTCCTGTACAGCAGTCCCTGATGCCTTGATTAAAAAAAAGTAAGGAAGTAAAGTCTTTGCTCTCCTTCTTTTACCTGCCCTGAGGGTTTTTAGTGGTAATCAAAGAATTAGAGTAGTGGAAGTTAGCAGCACCTTTTTTTTTTTCTCAGTGCCAGGCACCAGGTGAGATAGATACAAAAGACAAATAAACCATGCTTCTAGGACACTTCTATTTACAAAAGCTTTCATATATTTTTAACTGAAGTAAACCTACTTCCTACCAATTAAGGGGCCATGGAGAGTTAGATCAGATAGGAAAAAAATGACAGAAGGCATTGAAGGATGCTTGTGGGCGTTATGCACCATTTTGGCGCAAGGGTGTTTTTGCTAATGAAATATATATTTAATACAAAGCAGTTTGGAGCTCATGAGGCTAAGTAAGGTGTATGAGCTCTACTTGGCTTGATGCTCCAGGGTACTGTCAAACAGGTAAAGTACAATACATGAATAAGTAACCAATAGATTATTTGATAAACCAAGAAGTACAGCACTCTTTTATGCCATAATATTTTTTCATGAAATGTCTAGGTGGAGAGGTCTGACTGGCAGTTGACTGGAAGAGAAGTTTAGAACAGAGATAGAAATGTGCAAGTGAATAAAAGTGGTAATAAAAGTCAGGGGACACATGGAGAGGCAAAGAGTTACAATTCAATAATAAAGAATGCTCCACTTAGGGGATGGAAAGAGTAAAAAGAACAAGTCAAGAAAAGAACAAAAAGATACAGTGGTAGGTGAACAGTGTCCAGTGATGTTGAGTAGAATCGATTAAAAAGAACAGAGGAAAAATAACCTGTAATTTTCCTGCATTGCAGGTCTGATCATGAATGTCCCCTATGTAATAAATGCTGGTAGTTCTCTATTATCTCTAAGATTGAATAAAGATTCCTGTTTATCATTTAAAGCTTTTCACCCTCAGGCCCTGTCCCTCTTTCTGGTGTTCTTACCTATAACTCCTCTCCACATATTTCTGTGATCTAGACATATTGGTTAACTTGCTGTTCCCTTTCCATACTGTCTCCAGTACCTTGCTCTGGTTGCCTTCTATGCCTAGAACCCTTCTTTCTTATTTCCATCTCTATGTACTCTAGCTTTCCTTCAAGATTCAGCTCAAGTGCCAAATTTTATACAAAGACTTTTCTGATCTTCCCAGATGCCAGTGCACTCCTTCCAAAACAATTTTTAAAATTATATGTATATATATATATATATATATGTATATGTATGTATTTTTTCCTTATATGATCCTGCTCAATCTCCATCCTTATCCTCCCACTTGTAATGTAAATTCCTTAAGGACAGATAGTGCTTCATTTTTGCCTTTGTATTCCTAGTACTTAGCACAGTGTCTGGCTCACTAGTAAGTGCTTGTTGATTGGCCGGTGGATTGATTTAAGGGTTGATAGATAAACTTTAAGGTTCAGTTGTGCCAGTGGGTAGCTGAAATTAGAGATATGGACCACTGGAATAAAAGAGATGGAAGAACCATAAGGTTAGGATTAGAGGTAAATGAACTTCTGAACAAGTTCAAGAAAAGGAAATGTGGGAGGCATGATTATTACTACATTACTATGATAACTACAAAATCATACCAACCAACTAGTATTACTTAAATTTTGTAGCCAGAAAAATTCTACTTCTGAAACATACTGGTTGTGTGACCCTGGCTTTAATCTCTCAGTAATCCAGGAAGCCTTTGAAGACTATTTAAATTTAGACAAAATATATACATGCACACACACAATCCTAAAATGCTAATTTTCCTCCCTCATATTAGCTTTGTAGTTGATGATACAAAAAAAAAAGTATATTGATAAAAAAAACACAAAAACTAGGGCTTTAATTATAGGATTGTAAGCTTTTTGTGGGTAGGGAGTACATTTTATTTATCTTTGTATACCTTTAAAGCATAGAACAGGAATTTATACATAGAATCTACTTAATGTGTTGAATAAATGCTTATTATCATTTTTTATTAGTCATGAACTATATCTGACCTTAATAAAAAAAAACTGTTCTATAAACAAAAGGAAATCCTGGTACAACTTATATTCTGTATTAAAATCTGAGGGAACTTAAATGATAATACTATAATTTAAATGATTAAGTTATAACGGTGTCATGGATACAGTGCCAGATTTGGAGTCAGGAAGACTCATATTCGTAAGTTCAAATCTGGCCTCAAACATTTCCTAACTGTCTGACCCTGAGCAAATCATTTAACCTATTGTCTCAGTTTTCTCATACACAAAATGAACTGGAGAAGGAAATGACAAACCAGTATCTTTGCCAGGAAAGTCCAAATGGGATGTTGAAGTCACACATGACTAAAAACAACTGAACAAAAAGTTAGAGAAAGTTCACGTCCTGGGCAAACAAGTGCAATGCAAACTTACAAAACTTTCCCCAGTACCAACTATAATTATTGGATAAGCTGTAACAAGAACCTAATTAATATTGGAATCAATTCATTTATATCTTTTGAACATTCATGAAAAATGGAAAAAGCAGGGAAGCTGGAGGCAGGAAAGAACTCAAGTTGAATTCAACCAAGCAGAATGGAATAAATGCTTCAAGAAAACTACAAGGTTCCCTGAAATCAAACATTGCAGAATGTAAATAGAGCACCACATACAGAGGTTGAGATTTCAGAATTTAAGTCATAGTCTTTTTGTTCTATAGCAAACCTTTCTTCCCCTTAGCAGCAGAGATCTAGAAAGCTCATATTTATAGTCATTAGGAGAGGTCTCAATTGTGTGTCTGAGCCTCCACTTTTTGACTATGGCCCCAGAGGTGTCTCAACACCTGTGTCCCCAACCTGTTCCAGCTTGTTGAAATAATGGGCAAAAGCAGAAGAGCCTGCCTTACAGTAGGAAACAGTCAGTGTAACATTTTTTCTCAAAAAAGCTATTTAATGTTTTGAGGGCAAGTTGCTAAACAACACCAGTCAAAAAACAATTGAAGGCAGAATTTCAACATGGCCTCAAGTATTTTGCCAAGAAATGATATACTACTCTTCCCAGGGGAATAAAATACCTGTTTCTATGAGTGATTTGAGTCAATAAGTAATAAACTAAATCTTTGTTATGAATGCATTCTGGTGTCTGAATGACTGTTGCCCTTTTGGAGGTCAAAGTGCATAAAAGATTTAGTGACCTTCTGACTTGCCAGTCAAATAACCTGTGATTATGTGTGGTCAGTGTAAGTATACATCATGAACAATGTGCTAATTGGCTGCCTCTGGTCAGTCATAGGCCCCTCTGACCTTAATGAGTACCTAATCAATTAATACTTAAGGCAATAAAGACCTCATGCTGATTAAGTTAGACAAAAATCATTTTTTCTAACAAGATTACAGCTTTGAAGTGGCAAACTTTTAATTTAATATATGATAATTCCTTTTTCAGAGGGTCCTCTTATTTAGTAAATTGCACTCTGTAATGTGAAATTTTTGACTTGGTTATACAATATGAATAAATGTTTAAAAAAAGTATAGGCATTAGAAAGAGAATTTTTTTATTTCTACATTTAAATTAAATGCAACTCAATCAGAACATGATATAATCTTGGGGGGGATAAATATAAATACTTTCCTTAACTGATACAGATTTCATACTGAAATGCTGGTGAAAATAATGAAATGTAGTGATGGGCTACTATGTGATGAGTATGTGTGTCATTCTGAGCAGCAGTAGTTAGCAAACAAAGGATTTCTTTTTAATTGAAAACAGAGGCTCTGTTGGATATTTCTCATTTTGTGACAAGTAGGGGGAGATTTGCTGCTAAAAAAATTAAGCACCTGTAAATTATAATAAAAATTCTCGGACTGCAATGACAAAAAAAAAAAAGAATGCCCTCTGCCATGAAATGGTCAATGTGTTACATTCATTTTAGTGCTGCAACAGGGAAAATCTGTAAATAGTCTTTGCTTAGAGAAACACACAGGTAATTTGTAGATGTTTCTAGAATTATTTTCTGTTTGTAAAGTATGTTGTCTGACTTTGGGGAGGAACTAGTTTATCATTTAAGGTTTAAAATTAATTATTTAGATACAATGATCACAGATTTACAAAATTCATTCTCTTTTCCTGAAAACAAGTTTTCTAGTTTATAGGTTTGGAATTCCTTTGACATAAACGATGCATCTAAAACAGACACAGTTGCATCCATTTATTTTATAATAGAAAACAGGCACTGTTCCTTTAAAAAAAAATCTAACAAAAAATAGCAGCTGTGTATATGCAATAACTGTTTCATGCAAGCTTTTAATACAGATTCATAATATGCAAATGTGTCATACTATTTTTAATACATCATTCTAACATAGTGTAGTGAATCTGAAAACAGAGCAAACAAATTCTGCGTATTTAGATTCATAATGAGCAATGTGTACTGTTGTTCAGAGCTATCGTCATAGTATACAAAAATATGAGTGATTGATAAAAGTCTGATAAATCTTAATGATGTTGACCTTAATGATGTACACAGAAGGAGTGGCCCACAATACTGCTGGTATCGATTATACACACACATATACATATACACATATATGTATATATAGATGTGTATTTCTATATTATATACACGAGACACATATAAATATCTCCTTTCTTATTACCTTCTTGAACAATTGACTTTTGGGAAATGATACACTACAATGGTTCTCCAAAAATGGGCAATCTTACCCAAATATCCAAAGGCACAATAAAATGAATTCTGCCATTTAGATAGGGTAATTTAGTGAAGTAACCTTAGTGTTTTGCCCAAGGTCATTTGAGAAATCTGTGGTGAGGCAGAAATTAGACTTAGTTGGCTCACTGCTTAGTTTACCATGCCAACTTGCTTGCCAATTTTACCCCTAGTGATTTGCAACTAAGGACTACAGGACCAGAGATAATAATGGACCTTTACTTTGACTTCCCCTGATGATTTGTAGAAGTGAAAACTTTTCTGTTAGGTGTGAAATTATTTACTTTCTCCTCCTGTATTCTAGAGAAATAAATGACATTTAATATTAATAACTATTAAACTAATGGAGAACTAGAGTGGTTTATATAATCCAAGGCTATAACAAAGTGATGTAAAAATAAACTTCCTTACTAAATATTTGTTTCTACTTTTTCCCATGCTTAAAATGCCCTTGCCATATCTCTCTATTGAACTACTCAACCCATCATCCAAGACCCAGTTCAAATGCCACTGCCTTCACAGCATCCATGATCTTCTCATTATCCCCCATCTGCCAGAATCACTTTCATAGCTTTACTTGTATGGTTTACATACTCTTTCTTATTTACCTAATTTTGTTTTTATAGTTATTTTTGTACATGTTATTTCTTCTCCTCAGGTATAAGCTCTAAGGCAGTGATTCTGCTTTATCTTTCTATTTCTTAAACCCTTAATCTTAGATCTTTGATTCAGATCTAGAAGGGATCTTTGAGATCATTTTTTTCCAATCACTTAACAGACAGGAGAAGTCTAAGGGCCATGGAGTGTCTTTGCCAAATGTCCTTACTGCAGTGAGCTATAAATTCAGAATTAGAAAATATATCATCTGGCTTGATAGTCAGTGTTCTTTCCACTAACAGTGTTCTGTGCATATTGCTGAATGAGTTCAGTCATAGTACACAGAACCAGGAGAAATCTCAGAAAAAACAATTTGGCAGAGGGAAGTGGGTAAGTTGGATTAGAAGAGTTTTAAGGTATATTTCAACTCTAGATCTATGATGCCATGAAACTACCCTAGGCCAACCCTCTCATTTTAAAGATAGGGAAACAAAGATTCAAAAAGATTAAGTAATTTGCCCAAAGTCTTACAGGTAGTATCAAAGATGTGATCTAAACTCAATATTAAATTCTTTCCCCATTGTGCCACTCTACATCAGATCAAAGGCATTTTTAAGAAATGAAATGGATAGGATTCAACTATATAAACTCAGGTAAAAATCTGAAGAAGGAGACATTACAATTAAAAAAATAAGAAGACAGGTTTTAACTGAGGTTTTTCTTTCTTATCTTTGACTCATAGTTTCCTAGGAGGGACTTCCCACAATATTATGACAAGTGTTAACTAGTGTTCAAAAAATGGCCCAAAAAAGCAGAAATCTTCCACATTATTTTTGTCCTTTTGAAGTTTGAGAAAAATTTCTGACAGAACAGTTTTTGGTATGATTTTTTTTAACTATTAAAAAGTTACTAAGATGTTGATGTTGCAATAAAAATAACAGCTACAATGAAGTTATGTTTTATCTCAGTATATAATATAAATAAAATTGAATCATTTTTTCAAATATAAAATACATATATATTGATTTGGGATACTTCATTCCACCCCCCTTGGATAACATGACTGCAATCTACTATATCTTGGGATAGTGTTTAAAAATGTAGTGAAGTTCACACTATGCATAGTAAAGAGAATCAAAAATATGAGAGCTTAAAGGAACATTAAAGATCTTCTGGGGCTGCTAAGCGGCACAGTGAATAGAGAACCAGCTCTGGAGTCAGGAATACCCGAGTTCAAATCCGGCCTCAGACACTTAATAATTGCCTAGCTGTGTGACCCTGGGCAAGTTACTCAACTTTATTGCCTTAAAATAAATAAAAAAAAATAAAGATCTTCTAGTTTGGTCTAGAGATGTGAAGACTGCTTTCTTAAGAATAGACAGCTGCAAAATTGGGGCTAGAGCTCAAGTCTCCTGATACACAGATGTGCTCTTCCCATTGATTTATACATTTTCATAGAAAATACCAAGTGGAGGTCTGTATTTATTTCAGTTGTACATTTGAGGGAGAGAAAACAATGATACTTGACATCTAGGTATTTTTCTTTTTTCTTTCCAAACTTGTAATCTCCTCAAGGTACTGTTTGGCAAGGATTATGCCTTTGTCAATGCATGTTAGGATGCTTTTAGGGTTATTGATTGATGTTGACCTATTAGTAGTATATATACATGATGGTGGTGATCTGCCTAGCCTGGTCATGGTGATCTGACCTTTCTGTGCAACTTTACTGAACCTTTTGATTCAGGGGGTAGGGAAGAAATGATGGAAATGGGCATTTTTTGATTAATTAATGTACATGATAGCCTAAAAGGCATATGCTTTCATATTAAATTTAGCAAGAAAAAATATTGATGGACAGAAGACTTACCCAAGTAACATCATCCAAAAAAGTGGGAGAGAGTTCAAAACTAACTGTTGCTCAGAATATCAGGACTCAAAATGAAAACATTTTCACCACCTCTATTCAGTTTAACCAATACCAATGAGATTTAAGGCACTTGTTAAAATGAAGAGATGTTTTAACTAACTATACCTGTGCACTGAGCATGAGGCTGTGATGTTTCTAGTAGAATACAACTCAAAATCTTGCAGAATAAAAGCCATTCTTTGGAAAACTCAAAGGGCTGAAATCAATTGTGGGTTGAGTAAGACTTTTTCTGTGTTATGTCATTTAAACTGGGATGACTGGGACGACTAGAAAAGTTGTATTATCTAGAATATGGTTCATGTTATGTTTAACTTCAATAATGGAATGAAAGCAGAGAAAATTTTTTTCCTCCTCTAGATCAGTTCATCCACTGATTCTTCCTCCCTCAAAGAGATCTGTAAGTGAATTTCAGAGGGTCTGTGATGAGAAAATTATAACTTTATTTTCATTGACTTTTAAGTGAGCATTTCCTTCAATTATTTAAGAATATGATTCTGAGAAATGATCCATAGGCTTCATCAGACTGTCAAAGCAATTCATGAATCCCTGCCCTAGATAAAGGTTACAAAATCTCTTTTTGAGTTGGTGTTCAAATTGTTTATCATCTCTATATCATGGAAGAATCACCTCTGGTGTCTATTTCACAAAGTATTAAACTCCCTCCACTAAATAAGTTCTTTGATAAGGTCAATATGGAATCACCTGGCCACAGTTACTCTCTTTAACATCAGATAGAGGAAGATCAATCCACTCAGTACATTTGGATTGCAGTCTTGGCTTTGGTCTTTAAAAGGGAGAGTGTGTGGATTCTGAACAAAGACCAAAGACTATTACTTTCAATTTAGGGGAAAAAAAACCTGTTATCTTACTTTGCAATTTTGCTATCTCTTATACTTTATTTTTCTCCCTTAAGGATATGATTTTTTCTCTCTCATCACATTCAGCTTAGATCAATGTATAGCATGGAAACAATGTAAAGATTAACAGTATACCTTCTGAGGAGGGGTGGGGGAGGGAAGCAAGAATAGGGGAAAAATTGTAAAACTCAAAATAAATAAAATTTTTCTTTAAAAAAATAAAATGGAGAGTGTGGACTCAAATAGATAAAGAGAACTGAAACTGAGAGGAACTACAGATTTACTTTGTTTTCTTGAATGAAAGACTACATTCCCATTTGGGAACTATGTGACACAGTCCTAGATATAGCTGCTGCAGCGTGATGAAAGGTTACTGAGTCAATTAGGACACTTCGGAAATATGAACTATCAGCTGTGATGAAGTGGTGGAGGGGGTTGCTAAACCCAGTAGTGGCATCAGTCTGAGGTGGACAAGAGGGACCATAGGTAGCTCTTTCCAATTATAAGAATGGAGGCCCTTCTACTGTAGGATAGTGTTGTGAATCTGAAGAATCCTTAGGGAAGTGGGACTCCCTGAAGGGTAAGGTTCATAGACTCTCCTTTTTTTGGTGGGTGGGGGGAGGCAATTGGGGTTAAGTGATTTGCCCTGGTTCACACAGTTAGTAAGGCCATATTTGAACTCAGGTCCTCCTGACTCTAGGACTGTTGCTCTATCCACTGTACTATCCAGACTCTCCAACAGCCCCTTGCAGGGGTGGGGGGAGGGGGGCTTAGTGTTAGAGCTGGAGGGAAGGAGAATTATTTTGAATTTTTGAGGGTTTGGAAGCAAGTTTTTTGGATTTTATTTTAATTTTTTTAAAAGATAAATGAGGCTCACATGTCTGCATCACAACAGCTTAGGGCCCTTTATGTTCTGTTTTAGACCTTCACCAAATTTTGCTGTTTCAAGGAAGGTGAGTACATGATCAAAAGGAAATAATTTCTTAAAAAGCTCCTAAAAATGAATCAAGTTCAAATAGATCTATGACTCTGGATCTAGGTCATGGACTTATTGCTTTCCAACTGATAACATTTCTATATTATTAGTTTAAAATCTATCCTTTCCCACCCCAGCCTCAGGAAGTGAGTCTTCTGAATGACCTCTCCAAAAGACAGGCTTTCTCTGTTGCATTATAGTATAAAGTCTTTTTTCCATTATGAAAGCTGGAGGGACTCTCTTGAATGATTGATTGGTGAGGTGTCCTCTGGACATACTGGTGCAAACACCATGCAACCACTGATTGATGTGCTCGTTCTTTCACGAGCACATTCATTTTCTGTTCTCTAACTCACACAATTTATTCATCCCATGATGCATTTATGCATCCATTATCACTGTCTTTCAAATTTTAAGCAGGGTGAAAAGATGAAAAGTTAATGCTTATAGAGTGGTGAGGCATGCCTATCCTACGTAAAAGTACTGAGTTCCCCATATGTGCTATAGAATATTTCTTAAAAGATTCCCTTCTCTCCTTATAACCTATAAAATCCCATATATTAAAAACAACCATGGAGCTGTGAAAATAAAATGATATCAGAGGCGAGACTAAAGATTTCTGAGCTGAATCTCCCATCAATAATGGGAGCATTGGACTGAACATCAGGAGGCTTCTGGGGGCTGCTGCAAGTTATTCCACCTTTCTCAGCCTCAGTTTCACCATCTACATGGCAAAGGAAGGGCATGAACTAGAAGACCTTAGTTCCTTTCCTGTTTTAACTAGCCAATGATCCTGTGATTCAGCAATTATGTAGTGATTATCTGGTGCCTTTAGGTCCCCACCATCCCTCTACACAGTCTTCTTGGGAGACAACACAGTCCGAGAATATCTGAAAAGGAGATATGCTAAAATGGCAAAAATTAAATTGGAGTGTTCTATATGAGATAGTCTACTTTCTGCTGGAAAATGATTATAATGACTGATAAAGTGAAAGTATATGCTTTGTAAATTTTTAAATAAATATTTTTCTTTTTTAAAGGTTAATTTAGATGTTTGTATACTCAATTAACCTTATTGATACCTTACTTCTCTCAGGATTAACGTACCCAGTTCTTTCAAACAGTTTTATATGATATGGTCTCAAAGTATTCTCTTTTCTTTTAAATCTATCCAGTTTATCAATACTTTAAAAGTCTAGTATCTGGAACTGAACACAAGTAAATACAACCAGATCTTTCCTGATGAGGTCAGAATACAGAGACATTATCAACTTCATAATCCTGGAAGTTACCTTCCTTTTATTTTTATTTTTTTTAGTTTTTGCAAGGCATTGGGGGTTAAGTGGCTTGCCCAAGGCCACACAGCTAGGTAATTATTACGTGTTTGAGGTCAGATTTGAACTCAGGTACTCCTGACTCCAGGGCTGGTGCTCTATCCACTGCGCCACCTAGCCACCCCTACCTTCCTTTTTATAAGAAAAGATGGCATTAGAGTTTTCAGGATGCTATAAAAATATATGGTAAGTTTATGGCAAATTTGGAGAAGAAAATAGGATCAGGATCTCAGGATCACACACTGTTGCAAACATATACTTCGTGTCACTGCTACCTGTCAAACAGTCTTATGTCATATATTTTTTTTCTAATTAAAATTTCTTCCTCCTCTCCAATTAAAACTTTTATTATTTTCTTTTTTACCCTTCCCTGGAAAACAAAACCAAAAAACTCTTCTAACTGTATAAGAACATTTTAGTCGCATATTTCTCATGAATTTTACTAAATGATAGTTTCAACTGGGATAAAAAAAGAATGATGTGAGATACTTGCTTAAAAAGACAAAAAAAAAAAAAAAACAACCCAGTAGACCCATAGGTTTAGAAAAGGAAAAGGAGTTTATCTAGAAGAAAGTCAGTTTCCTTAATGTGAAAGGTTACATTCTACAATTTACTTCTTCAGAGATTTGCACAGCTTTTCTCAGGTCAAAAAAATCAAAAGACTTTTTTATTTAAGTGCTCATTCTGAAATGTTTTAATTCAATTAAAAATATGATATGAAGTGTCTACTATATTGGGCACTGCAGACAGGGTAGAGTGAGAGGAATGTGATTTAGATGCAAAGAAGTATCATAGATTTCATCACAAAATATCACAGAATATAAGTAGAAAGAAAGATTAAGAAATTGGCCAGATTTCCGGCCAAGATGGTGGAAAGACAGGCACAGTTCTAAAGTCTCCTGATCACTTCCCCATCTATCACATGAAACAAACCTCTTAAAAGAAATCCGACCCACAAAACCCAGAAAGAAAAGCTAGAAGAAAGAACATCTACCTCAGGATTTGTCTCCGGCAGCAGCTTTGGCCGAATTCGGGGGGTGAGTCTGGGCTCAGAGGGAGAATCAGCCCCAATCAGCGAGATTAGCAGCTGAACTGGAACCCGGAGTCTGAGGGCCCAAGAGCCAGACCTGCTGGATCAGCGGTGGGGCTAGACGGCAGGGGCTTGGGTCAACTGGGGAGCAGAGGCACTGGTGTTGGTGCTGCCCACCCCCCCCCCCCCGCCCCAGCTTGCTGATAGGGCTGGGGGGAGAGTTCTGGTGCAGCAGAGCTGCGAACACCATCCCTGGGCTCCTCTGGTCCCATTACAACTCAGACCTTCTCCCAAACAAATGCAAACTAATTCTGCCTCAGGCCCAGGTGTGTGAGCAGAAGAACCAGCCCAGCTGAGGAATGACCTCAGGCCAGGGTAAAGCCCACCATTGACTGAAGGCAAAAGAATTCAAGAGCTCCAACTCCTCCCTTCAAGCAAAGGGAGAAGGCCTCAATCAAGGTCATAGACTCTCCAGAGAAAGCAACTAACACTTCCTACTGGCCAGCCAGAGAAATTGCAATCAATGAGTAAAGCCTTTAGCGATTCCAAGCTCCGTGAACCAGCCCCTCCCCAACTCAAGGTCTTAGCAAAATGAAGAAGGGTCAGCGGAAAGGTGGATCCATAGAAAAATTCTTGGAAGGGAAAGACCCTAACTCAGAGAGACCTGGAACCTCTGAGGAGAATACAATCTGGTCTTCAGCACAGAAAGATTTCCTTGAAGAAATAAGGAAGGAGGGGCGGCTAGGTGGCATAGTAGGTGGCGTAGTGGATAAGGTACCGGCCTTGGAGTCAGCAGTACCTGGGTTCAAATCCGGTCTCAGACACTTAATAATTACCTAGCTGTGTGGCCTTGGGCAAGCCACTTAACCCCATTTGCCTTGCAAAAAACCTAAAAAAAAAAAATAAGGAAGGAGCTTAAAAATTTGGGAGAGACAATTAATACCTTGCAACAAGAAAACAAAACCTTAGAAAGTACAATTGGACAAATACAAAAGGAGAATAAATCTCTCAGATCCTCAATTGGACAAATACAAAATGAGAATAATTCTCTCAGATCCTCAAATGAGCAAATGCAAAAAGAAATTAATTCTCTCAAAACCTCAATTGGTCAAATGGAAAGCTCTTTCAAAAGTAGAATTGACCAATTGGAAAAGGTTAATGAAGAAAACTCCTCCCCCCCAAAAATAATGGAGTCTACAGAAACTAATGACTCCATGAGACAGCAAGAGTCAGTTAAACAAAATCAAAAAATAGAAAAAATAGAAGCAAATGTGAAATACCTCATCAACAAAACCACTGACCTCGAGAATAGATTGAGGAGGGGCAACTTGAAAATTATAGGACTTCATGAAAACATTGAAGAGAAAAAAAGTCTGCACTTAATATTACAGATGGAAAACTGCCCTGATATCATGGAATCGGAGGGCAAAGTAGTTATTGGAAGAGTACCTTGATCCCCACCAGAAAAATATCCTAAAATGAAAACACCAAGGAATGTTGTGGCCAAACTCCAGAACTATCAGATAAAAGAGAAAATCCTGCAAGCAGCCAGAAAGAAACAATTTAAATATCAAGGAGCCACAGTAAGGATCATGAAGGACCTGGCTGCATTAACATTAAGGGATCGAAGGGCCTGGAACAAGATATTTTGAAGAGCAAGGGAGCTTGGAATGCAGCCAAGAATCTACTTTCCTGCAAAGCTGAGCCTTCTCTTCCAGGGAAAAAGATGGACATTTAATGAAATGGAAGAATTCCAAAAATTTCTGATGAAAAGACCAGAGCTAAACAGAAAATTTGGACATCAAACAGGAGGCTCAAGAGACACATGAAAAGGTTAAAAAAAAAGGGGGGGAGGTAAAAGGAAAAAAAATGCAATCCAGTAAGTTGAAACTGGCTATATCCCAGCATGGGGGAAAAAAGATTCTCATAAATCTTGAGAATTGTAACTCTAACAGAGAGTATACACCTAGCCAGAAATGATGGACATTCATGACCTATCCATGAGACTGCTATCTAATGGGATGTAACTGGCTTTAACCTCACTTGGGAGAAAGACTCTAATAACTCTCAGGAATTTTGACTCTTCGATAGAATATACTGAACTAGAAGGGACAGACACTCAGAATTTTCTATGACTTAGATAGAATGATCTAAAAAACATTACCTCCTTAAAAGGGGGGACAGGAAAGAGACTGGAGGAGGGAGGAGATTGAATGAGGTAAATCTCATTACACTAAGAGGTATAAAAAACCTAGGGTAATAGAGGGGGAAGAAGGGAGCAGATGAGAAACACCTGAATCTTCTTCTCATCAGATTTGGCTCAAAGTCAACCTACACATACTCAGTTAACTTATAAAACACCTAACCTTTCAAGTATTAAAAGGGGAAAAGGGGAGGGGGGGCCGGAGAAAGAGAAGGGGAGTGGAGGAAAAAAGGGGAAATAACAAAAGGAAGGAAAGGGAAAGGGGAAAGAAAGGGGAGGGGTGATAAAGGAAGAAACTGGCCAGTATATTTTGATTTTTAAAAAATTCTGAAATTAATCGATGCAAATAGGATAAGTTTTTCCAAAATACAGTATAACAAAAGAGGATGATACAAGAAGTTGCCCAGTCTCCATTATGCACAGCTTGTTTTCTTTTATATCTATTTAATCTAACAATCTATCAAATTCAACATTCCTTCCTTTTTTGTGTGTATTTAAATAAAGTAATGCCTCAATGGTCTAGTACATTGCCAATTAAACACTGGAGAGAGAATCTTGAGAAATTTTCTGTGTTTTGTAAAAAAAGTTAAGTAGAGGTTCTGCAACAGTTCCATCTATGAAGATACATAGGCTCAATAAGAAGATGAGCCTATGGAGTAATAATTTTTTGACCATGGGAACTCATAATTACTCTGAATTCTCTCAATTAAACCAAAAAAATCCCCATAAAAATGAAATGTCAAAATATATGATCTAATATATTGTTGTTTATCCAGCCAACAATCATTTAATCCTCTTTTACTCTATGAAAAGTCATTGTATACATCATTCATTCTTATCCAAAATGACTTTTGTTCAGGTGATGATTTGATCTTGGATATCCTGATAGCTCAGATTGCATTCCCCCCAGGTCATCAATGTCTCTATTTTGAAAAGCCTATTCCCTTCAAGACCCTGCCTGCCTTTAGTGAGCGGTGAAATGAATGCCAGACTGCAGTAAGCAATTTGTTCATCCTTGGAGAGCACATTTGCACTACCCCATGATACAAGCTTTTAAATGATTTTATTCGTTCACCTGTGTTGAACATTAAGGGGGTAAATTTTCAGCCCAGGGATTTGGCTTTAAAACTCCAATTGATGTTAATGAGAATTGGTAATGAGCCCCTTCTTCTTAATTAGTGGCACCATACCTGTGTCAGTAGGAGGCAGGGCTCTGAAGTGAGCTTAACGAGGTGATAATGAGGAGAAAATGTTCTACCCTGGATTTTGGCCTGGTCCATACTTCACTGCTCAAACACTCTATAGGAGCCCATGCTTTAAAACAAATTTATAACTTGGCTTTTCCTGGCTGTGTAGACCTACCCTAAGAGGAAGAATGCTTTCAAAAAGCTATTCATGTCTGTCAAAGAAAAGGATGTGAGTCAGTAGACTCAAAGGATGTAGGAAGGAAATGACTGGGTCTTTTACTCCTTTTGTATGTAGAATAATTTTTGATAATGAAATAAAATACTTTTCACAGATTCTCCCTTCCTCAATTAGGGGAGAGTAATCCATTTGCATTTACTTAAAAATGAACCCCTACATACTAATCAGGGCATTTTACAGGCAAGTCTAAAGAAACAATGAATTGGCTTTTGTAGCATTCCTCCTGGAATATTAGTATGTTGATAAAAGTAGTTTGGATCTTAAATATCCAATTTACCTGAGAAACTCTTTCCTGCTACAATACATGATCTAATCCAGCAAGAATAAAATGATCTCAGTCTAATAAAATTTTCACTGTACCCAGCAAAGGATATAAAAGTTGGATTATTGATTTTGTTTGAGTGATGAGGTATAATTTCATACGCCAACAGAGTGGAGCACAAATCCTGACCTGCCAGCTTTCATTATGGGGACTCACTTTTTTGCTACCAGGTAACTTATACCAAATCACAATATAAATCTGGATTTCTCAAGTTATTGAAAATGAATCTCTTCAGCAGAAAATAATTAATAGAAACTTTAGAATTGCAGTGTATCTTGATTCATTGCAAGGTGGAGGAATAGGGTGGGAATTAGAGAATATACCTAAGTCAAAAACTTTTATAATTTGACTGGTAGGCAATTATACACTTGCTCAAAGATATTGTAACTCAGATGGGAGCTCTAAATTGGAGGTAATATTTCCTTTTTTTCTACTGGAAATAGTTTTATGCTTTCTAAATTGGTTTCAGTCAATTTAATATTTAAAACCATCTATCAAAGCAAAAAACAAAAAACATTTTTATGAATGTTGTGGTCAGTTATCTCAGCACTATATAAAACACAAGCTAATAATACTATAGAGCAGTTTCTTCTATTGTCTCATGGACATAAAATGAAGGCCTTATTCTGTAGAGTTTCTTTACAAATGCAAGCTGAAAGTGTGCATGATTAATGTAAATTCACCATTCCTGCAAAACTACTTAAAGGGGATGAATGAGTCATCATTACGATCTTCATAAAGAAAGGAAAGTACATAAAAATCTATTGATAATAAGTAGAACTAAAAAACATCCTATAGCTAATTAAAAAAAGGGTTTAGCCTCAATATTTCTTTGCTGTACCAGGAAAGGTGACTAAAGCCATCACAATGAAAATGAAAAGTGATGAGCTCACACAAGATATGAGGTATGTTGGAGTACAAATGGTACTACCTGAGTAAAAGAAAGTGCTGAAAAAATGAAAGGACCATTCAAGAGAAAAGTTATTTGGGTAGAGTATTTCATGAACATCAACACTGAGGGCAGTGTGCTGTTTTGGAAAGGGCAATGAATTCTAGGTGACAAATCTAAGTTTCAATTCTGTCACTAACTAGCTACATAACCTTGGGCAAGTCATAACTTTCCTGGTGATGGTTGGACTAGATGAACTCCAAGATTCTTTCTAAAATCTTTCAAAAATTCTATGACTACTTAAGAAAAACATGGCCTGCATTTGCAATACTCTTATTACCCTTGAAGCAAACACTAGCCTATGAATCTAATTAATTCCTATGGCAATATTCGATCAAAAGTTGCTGTAAAAGAAGATAAGAGTGTAAATGATAGAATTGTAGGGAATTATCAATATTCTAAACTTATGTATTCAAACTACTAGCCTTTAATTGACTGGGGCTTTTTCCTGGCAATTTCCTTTTTCAAAACATGTTTCTTTCTTAAAATGAATAAACCAAATCTGTTTAGGATTATTTAAAGAGCTAAAGCACATGACAATCAACACTGACATTCCTGTAGAATATGAGACATGAATAAATCAATATTTGTAAAATCCTCAGTGGTAAAGAAGGCCTTAGTCTAAATTCCTTTTTTTTTTTTTTGCAAGGCAATGGGGTTAAGTGACTTGCCCAAGGCCACACAGCTAGGTAATTATTAAGTGTCTAAGGCTACATTTGAACTCAGGTACTCCTGACTCCAGGGCCGCTGCTCTATCCACTGCACCACCTAGCCACCCCCCTAGTCTAAATTCTTGCTAAAGTGTTCAGCATTTTCCATTAGTCTCTGGTCTTTGTTATCAGCTTTTGTCATCTTTGTAAGGAAACAGAAAAGTCACACAATATGTTGAATTGTAACACTGAAATCAGTATCAGAAGACATTTATATGTGAGCAAAAGTTATTCTTATTACAACCCATAACAAGTAGTCATTCAGACTTTTTGGGAAGAACCTCATTGATAGGGAATTTACATCCTGAAGCACCCCATTCCATTTTTGAATAACTCAGTGGAAAGATTTTTTTCCCCTCAAATTCAGTCAAAATCTTCCCAAGTTTTATCTTCTACATCTAAATGTCCCCTCATTTTTTAGTTAAGCTTTGTTGCCTTTTCACCACCATCATCCTCTTCTCTAAATGCACTCTCGTTTGTCAATGTCCTTCCTATAATGAAGTGCTCAGAACTGAACATGTTTAGGGAGGGAGTGAAAAGGGATCATCACCTCCTCTGTCCTGGAGCTTTTTTGGCTGTCTTGTCTCATTGTTGACTAATGCCATGGATGTCAACAGTGCTGGTCTTGAGATTCATTAATACTTATAAATCTTTTTCACAGTAGTTAGGATCTAGCAAGGATTCTTGTAACCAACACTGATATAGTTCATTTAAAAAAGGCAATACAATTGAATTAAAAAAAATTATCAAGTATGTGCTCTGTGAAGCACATTGTACTTGGCAAGAAGGAAATAGCTGTTATTCTTAAAGGACTTTTTTATTAGAGAAAACACATCAGGTACACAAATAAGTACAGTATATGGAAAGTAGAGATGAATTTTCAAGAAGATGAAGATTCAAAGAGTTGGGAGTTAAGGATGCAGTATACTACTGGTATGTAGCAGAACTTGTGTGAAGGCATGGAAATAGCAGGTGGGACAAGAGTTTGGAGAACAACTAGTAGTTTGGCTGGAATGTAGGGTGAGTAAAAGAGAATAGTAAGAGACAAGGTTGGAAAAATGAGTGAGAGACAGTTTGAGGAAAGAAAGCCAGGCTAAGGAAATTGTACTCATAGACAATGAGAAGTCAATGATTAAGAGTATCAAGTGTAAAAATCTACATTTATCTCAATCATGCATTCCTTACTTATTAAAAACAGATAATGGATGTTCTCCTAAGTTTTTTGAACAAAAAAAAAAAAAGTTAAAAAAGCTCAACCGAATTAATAATCCACTAGCTTTCTCATAAGTAGTCTGAATTTGGCAAATGTGCTTCTGGCTGCCATTTTGCCTTGTGTGATGGTTCTAATGACATGAGAAAAAAAATGATATAACCTAAAAATAATTTAAAATATTGTGGGGTAGCTAGGTGGTGCGGTGGATAGAGCACCAGCCCTGGAGTCAGGAGGATCTGAATTCAAATCTGTATTCACACACTTAATAATTGCCTGTGTGACCTTGGGCAAGTCACTTAAACCAACTGACTTAGATAAATAAAAAAAATTTAAAAACATTATAAGCACAATTTGGAGTACCAGTACACTCTGGCAACCAATTTCAGATAATCATGATATATATTGATATGACATAGTAACATGATATAACAGAAGAGTAAGTTTTATAATCTAGGAATTATCCTTCTGGTCTTCAGAATTATTCTAATGATTAAGTTTTATTAAAAGATTTATTGTTTTAAAATAAATTCTCATAGACCTCAATAAATTATTGGGACCAAGACAGTAGAAATTCTTTCATCGTGCCTGATATTGCAAGTGTAATCTTATTTCAAACTATAGAAATGATCATTTATTTTGTGTCTTGAAATTTCAGTAATTCAAAAAGAAGTTCAGGATTCCTTGGTGTAAACTAAAAAAAGGTAATTGCCTATGAGGTCTTGGGCTTCTCACCGGCCACCAAGCTTCTTCATTTGAATTAGGCTCTGTAACTTGGCTGTATGGAAAGAGACAAAGACAAATGGCATCTGGGGAGAAACTGTGATTACTAGGGTTTCCCCTGACTCACATATACTGGAAAATATCTGGGCCAGAAGTACTCAGTTATCTCTTTCTTTCCTTAAAAATTCTTCTGTAGATTCTCAGTGATTAATTGGATTTTGACTTAGAGTTTAAAGTTTGACTTAAAACAACTTCCCCTGAAAAACGCACTTTCTTTGAAATAGTTACTAAGTACAAAGCAAATTTATTCAGCCATAGATTATTGTAAAATTTTATTCAAGACTGATTATGTGTTGTATACTATGAAAGTGCTGATTAAGTTCATAATAAAGAAGAAAATGAAAAAAGATCAACAGAGATTTTATTTATTTATTTTTATTTTATTTATTTTCCATCAATGTTTTATAATATGGTTGTTGAAAAATCAATGTGATAGACCACTTTGTTAATGTGCATCAGAAGAATATGTCAAGTCTCTTTAGGTAGATTTTGAAAAGATAAATATTTGTTGTACTTTTGTATATTAATCACAATATGAGAGATAAGTTTTATTTTGGTTATCATGATACTTAAATTTCATCCATTTGAATATTTCCTCCAATTACATAGATCTCAATTCATCCAAGTTTGTCCATTTCACCACATAATTTGGTAAACTTGTGATGGGAAGTCTATCCATTGGTGGTAGTGAAAATAAGAAAAGTGACACAAAGTAAAACAACATTTTTGGGAAACTGCTTTCTTTTCAAATTAAGAGGCAGTGGAGCACTTAATATGTACCCAAAGGAAAAGGAAATTTTGATTAGAGCAACTCATAAAGAATATGAAGGCATAAGCATTTTTTAATCTATACCACTACCACACAATCATGGAACTTTGAAATACTGAAGATACTGTCCTGCAAAGAGGACAATATAGAAGAGCCAATTCAAAGAAAAACATAATTAAGTGCAACCTTATCTGTCTGGTTTGCTTCACCATCTATATTATTTCTCCATACTTTCAACAAGTATGTACTCTAATCAAACAAAGTTATTCCCTCATTCCTCAGTGTTTTCTCTCACAAGTTTTTTTTTTTTTTACTTTCTTTATATCTTTACCCTTAGCAAAATGTCTGGCATACAGTAAATGCTTTAAAAAGTCTATTGATTGAGTTTAACAACGCTATTTTGTATTAAAGTTATTATTTATGAGAAGGCAGAGATTGGGTTTTATCTAATCTTTGTATGTCTTGTAGAGCATAATTCCTTTGTGATTAATAAATGTATGCTGAATTTTACGAACACTGCATTTGTAACTCCAAGACATCCTTGCCAAGGCAGGCCTCATTTTTTATCCCTTCTTAGTAAAATATGAATTGCAATATGTGCCCTCCCTTCTTCATAATGCTGTTGTATGGGTAAAATGTGACAATGGTTATGAAGGACTGAAATAATATAAGATATTACTATTATTGTCCCGATTGTCCTCTTTGCTATTCCAGGACAGTGTCTACAGAATCCTCTTTGAAGCAAATAATGTATCTATGAGACAACTGTCAAGGTTTAGAAGTGTAGTTTAGTAAGTCAAGTCAAGAAGCATTTATTAAATGACTACCTACCAAACTTTATCTGAATTCTAGGGGTACAAGAAAAGGTCAAACAAAAAACCAAAACAAACCTCTAAGACTAGTTCTTGCTCTTAAGATCTGCACAATCTGGGGTGGCTAGGTGGCACAGTGGATAAAGCACCAGCCCTGGAGTCAGGAGTACCTGGGTTCAAATCTGGTCTCAGATACTTAATAATTACCTAGCTGTGTGGCCTTGGGCAAGCCACTTAACCCCATTTGCCTTGCAAAAACTTAAAAAAAAAGATCTGCACAATCTAATGGGAGAGTCAACATACAAATAACTAGGTATAGACAGGATAATTAATAAAAGGAAAAGATGGGCATTAAAGTACAATAGAAAAAATTTCTTTTAAAAGGCAATATTTTAGCTGAGATTTAAATAAAGCTAAGAAAGCCAAGAGATAGAAATGGGGCAGACATTGGAGATAGTCAGAATTGGGAAATGGGGTGCCTTATGCAAGAAAGAATGGAAGTCAGTCATCTGGGGAAGACAGAAGACAGAAAAGGTAGGAAGGGGTCAGGTTATGAGGGGCTTTAAATGCCAAACAGAGGATTTTCTATTTGATCTTGAAAGTAATAGAGAACTATTAGTTTATTTAACGAAGGGTTACATGATTAGACCTATACTGAAGGAAGTTAAATTTAACAGTTGAGAGGAGGATGGTCTAGTATGGGACTTACACCAAAGGCAAAGAGACTAACCAGCAGTCTACTGTGATGATTCCAGTTCGAGGTGATGAAGACCTATGCTAGAATAGAGACGGTATTAGAAAATGTAAAATTTATAGGACTTGGCAGTTGATTTAGTTATGTTTAGTGATATGGAACAGAATCTCTCTCAAAGTATTAGGCTTAAACGGTCCCTACAACTTCACAGTAACATATTGTTGGAAATGAATTATATTGAAACACTGGAGCTGAAGTTATTAGAATGGAAAGTAAAGTCTACAACTGGTTAACATTCTGGAATCTTTTTTTTTTCTTTTTTGCAAGGCAATGGGGTTAAGTGACTTGCCTAAAATCATATAGCTAGGTAATTATTAAGTATCTGAGGCTTGTTTTGAACTCGGATCCTCCTGACTCCAAGGTCAGTGTTCTATCCACTGCACCACCTAGCTGCCCTAAATCTTTTTTTTCCCCTTAGAATGTATATATTTGAAGTGATTCAATGTGAAGTGAGCAAAACCAGAACACTGAACAAGTAACAGCAATATTGTAACCATGATGAACTATGAAAAGTTTTGGCCACTTTGATCAATACAATGATCCACAACAATTCCAACAAATTCATGATTAAAATGCTATGAACATTTAGAAAAGAACTGATGGACCCTGAGACAGACTGAGGCACATATTTTTTCTTTTAATTTTTTTGCTATTTATTTATTATAACATGACTAATGTAGAAATATGTTTTATATGATTCTTGTGTATAATAGGTATTGTATTTCTAGCCTTCTCCATAAGTGGAGGAAGGTGGAGGAAATGAGAGAATTTGGAACTGAAAATTAAAAAAAAATGTATAAATTTGTTGCACCAATCAACTGGGAAATAATTTATGGATCAGGAATGTAGATACCCAGCAGGAAGTCGTTGTCTGCAGGTTTACTGATGGAACATGAAAGCTGTTTAATTCTTTTATATTATTTCTCCTCCGCAATGCATCAGTGGTAATACATTATAAAATCTAGTCACTATGTGAATGCATGCTGTTTGAGAGCAGGGTTATTTCAGATTTTATTTCTACAGTTCCTGGCAAAAAAGATACTCAGTAAATGTTTACTGATTGATTTCTTAATTGCTCATAGGTAACCTACAACCTTAATTCTTTGATCCAAAGCCATAGAGATACTTAAGAATATTATATAAAACAGATAGGTTTATCTTTTAGACAGAAGTTTAGATCATGAAAACACTGTACTTTTCTAAATGTAATCCAGTCCCATTGTTCTTGTTATATATTATGAATATTTCTTTTAAGAAGAGAATTGGGATATATTGGCCATAAAGATCACTGAATAAGCAATGCATACATAAAGAAATAATTATATACTAATAGAAAGGAAATGACTAATTACCAATAAGGGAGTCATTTCCAAATCACCTCTCTCTGTATAGTCATATTAGTAGGGAAAGGATAAAATAAATGTAAAAATCAATATAGTCAATATAATAAAAGATAAACTCAATATATAATTAAAAGAAAAGATAACAATGTGATGAAAGCATACTATACAATTGAAGCAATTTCAAACAAATTTGAACAAATAATTAAAAAAGAGGAAATGGATAACAGAATGGCTATCAATACTGATCAATAAATCAGAGAAGGTAGTAAATAACGTGTTAGTAGGGCTGGCCATCTCCATGGAAAGACTCAAAGGAAAGAATGGGTCAGGCATATTTAAGGGACAAAGTTGCACTGCAATAAAACTAAAACTTTATTCTTAGTTGTCACTCTTATTGGAGGTAGATGTCCTGAAACCATACATATCAATGTAAGGGGCTCAGCTTATGATGCAGATGATCTTCCTGTTCCTTCTATTCCTTCTTCCATTGATGACAAAGGTAATTAAGAAGTGTGGATTTAGGGCCACATGCATCTACAATCTTTTCCTCTTCAATGTCTCTGTCTATTTATTTACAAACAAGTTCAGTTCTCTCTAGGCCTCAAAAAACCCCCAAACAAACATCCTATAACACTGTTAGCTATTGAGTAATTTTTTTCCACTTCACTGAGATATTTTAATGTTCTTCAGAGTGCAATGGAGTTAAAAGAGACTTGAACTTGATATCAGCTGTGCAACCATAAGCAAATTATTGCTTATTATTATTATATTTGCTAAAATCTGTGAGCATCAATTATCTATATATAAAATTGAAATATTAAAATCTACAGTACTTATTTATAGTATTGTGAGGATCAAAGATGAGAAGGTTTATTAGGTTCCTTATAAACCCCAAAGTTTCATATAAATGCTAGTTATGATTATTACTATTTACTGACTTGAAAAAAAATTTTCTATATTTGAAATCTCTATTTCCTACTGTTATTTCCTTATCTCCTTGAAAACTTGTTTCTGTCTTCCATCCATTCTACTATCAAATATTACCAATGAAAAAATCTAATGTTTATTAAAATCTTCATTCTCCTCAATTTATTTAATACTTTAGATCTTACTACTGTCTCATTTCTTTAGGATAATCTAACACTTCTTGATAGGATAATCTATCACTTCTTGATTCTAGGTACACAAGCATTTTGCCTTGATTATCTTACTGGTTCCAATCAATGTATAACACTGCCAAAATAATAGATTTCTGATCAACATTGCTTTCAGAATAATGTGAAATCTACTTCATCTAGCTTTAATGATCTCCAGACCCTGGCATTGCCCTTCCTTTCCATTCTTACTTCAAACTAATCCCTACCTCACAATCTATACTTCAACTATTGCCTGTCTCTGCTCAAGTTGTTCCTTGTTCCTGAAAAGATCTTCCTTCCTCTTGTCCCAATCTATGCTTTTTGAATTTTTGCCATATTTAAGATAAACATCAATGCTACCTCTCCCAGGAAACTTCCCTCATTATTTCCCTTCACCACTGACTTCAGTCATGACCTTTTCTTCCTCAGGTCACACAGAGCATTTTAATTTGTACTTGTCATATACTATATTGTTTTGTAGAGATCTGACATAAGTCTATATTGGACTGTAGCTTCCAAGAATCAGGGGGTCTTTCCTACTAAACTTTGTACTAAAGAATTAAATTAAATATGCTGCTCTTCATGAAACTGAATTGATGTTTCCCCATTTCTATTCTCAAGGAACAGTATCTTGAAAAAAAGAGAGGAAATAATATTCTCTCATTGAGTCTTTTGTTTTCCTTTTAAATTTTGGGAAAGATATTGATTACAAAATAAACACATTCATAATTGTTGGTAACTTTTCTTTGCAAACATTAAGTCTCTGGGCATTTTGGTATGATGTAATCAACTTCTTGTTTGTAAAGATGAAAACTATAGATCAGATCAAATAGATACTAATTTCTAAAGAACTGATGCTCTTCTAAAAGCAGCTTAGGTGAGAAAGAACTCTAGTCTGGAAATTAGTAGACATTCATTCTAATCTTAATTCTACCACTATCTAGTCCTTGACTAGAATCCCTTTGGTGTTTGTTGAGCCCCTTTCCAGACTCCCTTATCCTTACCCAGGGGAATGTTGAAGGGGCAGGGGACAAGGAAGAAAAGTACTCCAGGATCTCTTAGATATCCATCAAGATTTCCATTTATTTACCAAAATACAAGTGAAAAATACAATATTCTCCCCAGTTCCTGGTCCACTCCTACTCCTGTGGCACTTAGTAAAATAACACTCTGGTACTCAAGGATGTCAGGTGATGAAGGTTTACAATACCCCCAACACATAATAATCCCTAACAGGGCTTCATCTTCCTAATTTGTAAAATTAAGGGGGCTGGAAGGATTATTTTTAGGGTTCCTCAAGTTACAAAATTCTAAGATTTTAAAAGACTGTAATTGCATTAAAGGAGTCAATTTGCATGGGCAGAAAGAGCATTTTCTAGGTGTTTTCTAGATTGATGAAATTAAGGTTCAAACAACAGTCTTTTAATTTACTGGTTTAGAAGAAAAGATCACCTAAAAACAAAATGTTTAAGCTAAATTCTTCATATTTATTTTTTGTTAGACATTAAAACAAACACCACCTGCCAGTAAAGTTCCATATAAAGAGCAGGTCATAAGTTCTACCTATAAAGCATCATAATATGAAGTATAAAAGAAGATAAACATGAATAAAATTTGAATGTGTTTTTTAGGGTAAGCTTATTTTTGTTAGGTTAGAGAAACTGCAGATTCCTGTATTCTGGTGTACCAAAGTTATATGAATAAAACATGGTTGTGCAAATGAACTCAACAATCTTACCCCAAAGTGCCAATAGGGAATAAAATGTTTAATGTCTCATCCACTTCCCTAGGAAAGTGAGAGTAAACCTGTGCACACAGTCAAAACAACACCCCCCCCCCCCCGAAATAAATCTGCTATGGGGAAATGATTAGATAGACCTTTGAAGGACTTCAAAACTCTCAGTAATATGTTATTCACTTAAAAATATTCCCACAATTCTGCTGTCTCCCATCATTCTGTGCCTCAAGATTCATCTGTCAACTTTGATGCATCTTTTTAAGTACCCCTCCAAGTCTAAAAATCCATGCCTAGAGACCACAGATGAGCATTCCTTGCTTTGAAACTATCTGATCAATCAGAAGATCATTTACCTGCAAGGATTATTTGGTGAAGCTAAAGCGGCACATCAACCCAAGCATCTGAAGGCTGAGGCAGCAAAACGTCAACAACAAATTGTCATTGGCATTCCATTTATGAACCTTCAAACGGCATCAGATCTTTTCCATGGGAAACCAGATCAGGTCAGACTAGAGCTGAATATTTCTTAACAAGCTAACCATCAAAAGAACTTACGTTTTGAATAAAAAGGCTATCATTTGTTGATTTGAATATCAAAGGGATCCACTGCAAACTCCCAGTCTAGAAAAACCTCCCTAAGCTACACCAGACAGGTGTTTAATAATCTATTATTAAGGCACTATTTTAGGTTACTCAGAATTATAAAAAATAGCTGTAGCTGTGAAGCTGCAAATGGGACTGCACAAAGAAATGAATGCTATTAACATACTATTAACAATTCAAAAGAATGAGTTGACATACCAATCAAACTTGTTAATTGACTGTCAATGGCCTGTCCCTGAATATACAACATGACTGCATTATAGATTTCAAATGCTGACAGGAAGACAGTTCCATTTGCATTAACTTCATAAACTGATCAACAACCAAACTGCCACATACATTTATAATGGGGAGTCGAAGCATTTCAATATTCATGGAGCTCTGTAATTGTAAATTAGGTCCTGGCAAACAATACAATACTGTACATATTCTAAAATATCCTAAATTTCCTTGACCTACTTTCTTTTTGATTGTACAAGAAATGAGGAAAAAAAGTTAACATTTCAGAGATGATTTTTGCTTTAATTTATGATTTCTGCCTTAAGCAAAATTTGTTTGCAAGCCAAGTTGCAACTCTAGTTTATAACAGTTCTCAAGATGCATCTTGGGTCTACGATATATGAGGTATACAAAGAGATGTAAAAGTATTCTTAGTTCTGTGTTGGAAAATAAGAAAATCAGAAAAAAGGCGGTATCATATTTTGCCTATGTATGCCTGAGGAATGAACTATTAAGGACAACAGAGTCTGTGGGTAAAAATATTAGCATAAAATAAAGATTATCCATTAATCCTGTACAAGGACTTTCTTCTATCTCCTCAACAGACCTGATATTCTGAATCATACTTTCAACGTCCTTAATCTTCCATCTATTTGAGGATCAATACAGTAAAGGTAACTGAAGATAAATGAGGGTTAAAAATATGTTTACCCAAAGGTTTCTTGAAAAATGACCTAAAATTCAATAGTTATCAATAGAGTGATATTTCTCTTAAGTGTTTCTTAAACACACTTAAAACACTATTAAAATATTTAATACTATTAAAAATTGTTAGCAAGTTTTTAGCTATTTTTATTTCAGGGCCCCAACACTACTTCTCAATGCAATAGGTGTTACTCAAGCTTTCTGCTGAAAGCTTTTCCTATTATCTTGACAATTTAAATTTATGGCCTGGACCAATTTTCCTCTCATGGACATATAAATTTGTACTGCTATTACAGAACATGGTTTAGAGAATAATGTTTTTTTGTTAATCTTGCAATTAAAAGACCAATTGAATAATTAACAAGATCAGTGTCTCAGTTTTATCTATTAGCTGGCTAGTGGTTTTCTAACATGATTTCAATATGGTTGAATGCCTATAACCAATTAGATGGTAGATTTAAAAAAAGATTTAAAAAAAATCTTTCCCCCCGAAATATTATCATGTTAAATGGCAGCACATGATGGATACTGATAAGTGATAGTTTTACAAATATATGTTTAAGGGTTTTTGAGATAGTGAGAACATCTGAACCAAGGAAAATTTAAATTAAAAAAATTAAATAATCAATGAGGAAGCAATCCAGTAGAGTGAAAAGAGTCTTTGGGTTAAATATCAGGAAACTTGTATTTACTTACAGCTTTTGTCATAGATGTATGACCCTGGGCAAACCTCAAAGCTTTGGAGGTTTGGAGGAGTGCCTGGAATTCCTCATCTATTAAATGGAGGTAGCAAAATTTGTGTTATCTACTTCACAAGGACAAATGAAATAAAGACTTCTAGGAGTACTTCTGAAACAGTAAATTGCTAAGGAAATGCAGACTCATAACATAAAAGCAATTGAAATGCAAACTATTTTAGAGCTAAGTTGATTACAAAGGAGCAGAACAGACTGGACAGCAGGAGATGCTTTTGCAAGAAATAGAATAGAGGAAGGTTACTGAATGGATTCTGGGTTCATCTTCAATTTGTAATCTGAAGCTGTTCACTTTTTAATAGCTTATTTCATTCTCAGGCAATGTCTCTTTGAATTGTTATATAGACTCATACACAAATACACAAGGCTACTTCATTATATGTGATATGGCTTCAGAAACTGCTATCTCATTGAATATGTAATTTTTATTTATATAATCATAGAATTTTAGAGCTTAAAAGATTTTAGAGTTCAAGAGATGTTAAAATTTAGAACTCAATCCCATCATTTTAAAGATGAGGAAGTTTAGGTAGAGATTATAAGTAATTTACTAATAGTCATGATGATATTTAATGGAGGAGCTATTGTCAAAACTCAGGGTTCAACTCTCAAACCAATTATTTTTATAATATCACATTGTATTAAAGATGTTTCAAGATGTGCTAAGATGGTGTACGATAATGTGACATAGTGCTTTAATGTTTGCAAAACTCTATATTTGTTTTCTTATTTGAGCCTCCCAATAACCCTTTGATTTCATTGTTATTCTAATTTTACAGAAGAGGAAACTGAGGTTGAGAGACTTTAAATAACTAGCTTAGTCATACAGTTGCTAGTGTCTGGGAGAGTATTCAAATTCAGATCTTCCTGACTCTTGGCCTACCACTTCAGCATCTAGCTGCCAATAAGGAACAAAAACATATCAAGAAAGAAAGAATACGTCATCTTCAACATATAAGAGCAAAGTTTTATGTGAACACTTCAGTACTTATATTTTATTAGTCTATGATTTCATAAGGATTTCTGAAGTTTCTGTCAAATAAATTAAATTTTTATTGAATTTTAGGTCTATATGCTTTGAATCAACTCACTTGACATCTATGATTCCTTCTAGTCTATATAACTCATAAATAATATTTTCTCACATCCATATTCATGAATCACCTTACTCTTTATTTTCCCTCTGTAAGCTTCTCCCAACATTCATCTTATATTCCATATATGTACCTGGTGTTCACAATTTTTTCAAATTCTTCACCAATCACAGTTATTCATCTCTTGATTTCTATTACGTTTATTGGATAGGGATAAAGGTCTCATTACTAAAGTAAATGGAGAATTGCATCAAATTTATGAGGTCACAAATTATTCCCCAATTGATAAATGGTCAAAGGTTATGAACAGTCAATTTTCAAATGAAGAAATTAAGTCTCTCTCTATCTATCTATCTATCTATCTATCTATCTATCTATCTATCTATCTATCTATCTATCTATATGTAATACATATATATACACACACACACACATATATATATATATATATATATATATTCATATAAAAATGCTCCATGCAAATTAAAACAAAAATGAGGAATCACCTCACACCTATCAGATTGGCCAAGATGAAGAAAAAGGGAAAATGATCAATGTTTGAGAGGTTGTGGGAGGACTGGGACATTGATGCGTTGCTGTGGAGTTGTGAATAGAATAGCTCTTCTGGAGAGTTATATGGAACTATGCTCACAGAGCAATAAAACTGTTCAGACCCTTTGACACAGCAATTCTAATTCTAGGCTTATATCCAGAAGAAATTGTAAAAGATGGAAAAAGTCCTGCATATTCAAAAATATTCAAAGCAGCTCTTTTTGTAGTGGCAAAGAATTGGAAATTGAGGGGATGCCCATCAGTTGAGGAATGGCTAAACAAGTTATGGTACATGAATACCATAGAATACTATTGTTCTATAGGAGACCATAAATGGTCTGACTTAGAGAAGCATGGAATGAATTATGGAATCCGATGCTGAGTGAAGGGGGCAGAACCAAGAGGAAAAATGTACACATCAGCAACATTGTGAGATGAACAACCTTGATGGAAGCAGCTCCTCTCAGCAGTTTACAGAGATAGGATAGCTGTACTAGACTGGCTATGGATAATGTTATACCCAGCTAGAGGAAGAAAAGCAAAACAAAACAAAACACACACACACAACACCCCCAAAACCAAAAAAAAAAATCAACCCTTCAGAATCTGATGAATACATTATAAAAATGATCTCTTATGTATCTCTTTCCCTTAATCCTAATTCCTCATACTAAAAATAACTAATTTGTAAACATGTTTATCAAAATATGTATGTACAATGCTAACCAGATCGTTCACTGCTGAGGGGAGGGAAGTGGGAAGGGAGGGTGGAAGGAAATTTTATAACTTAAAAATATACATGTGCATACGGATGAAAATAAATAAATAATAAAAGTTTATTGGATATAGGGTCCATTTTAATATTTATTATTTCTCCACAAGGCAAGTTGAAGACAAAAATTGTTCATTGTCAATTCAATCTAGACTTTGGATGCTCAACAATTAGTCAATATAAATATTTATTAAGTATGTACTAATGATGAAGAGAATTATGAATATCACTTTAGCTGTTAAAATCTTGTCAATTGTGAAAGGCTGTTTGCTCCTGAGATGTAAACTGACCTTGACAGTTGATTGTATCCTGTCTCCCCTTGACCCTGTTGATTATAATTTATCCCCTATTTTCCCTTTCACCTAACCTTGGCTGTAAACACTGGCATGACAGGAAATGACATTTTGAACTTAGAGCTCGCACATCTTGGGACAGAAGGACCAGTATGTAGCTTGCCATTGGAAGATACCTGGCCCAAGGTGCAAGACCACTCCCTGAGTGTCACCCCTTTCCCAATCTACCACAGAAGGGTATTTAACAGGAAGTACCAGCTATATTGGGCGCTTCCTCTTCTTGACTCTATCTTCTGATGATGCAAGATGTCTCTTTTCTCTCTTTCTTTCCTAGGTCGTGTGTTCCCATGCTTCCATGCTAAGCCCTGGTGGTTCACCATAAGCTCCCATGTCACATGGCCTGGGACTATTTCTCTCTCTCTCTCTCTCTCTCTCTCTCTCTCTCTCCCCTCTTCTTCCCTCCCTCCCTCCTTTCTCTCTTCTCTCTAACTCATTCAAACTTCATCTAGTCTTTTCAAAGTGACTACTGCTTTTCTAGGAGTTCTAACCTGTATATTTGTAATAATTTGCTATAACAAAATCCTGATCAGTTTTAACATCCCAGAAAGCATGCAAATTCTTTTGCTTTTCAATGGCTCCCAAATTCCTGCTTATCTGTTGACCCCCAAAATCCCAGAGGCAACACAATTATAAAAGAGGTAAAAGTCATGGCCACCAAAGAGCCTCACAGTTAAATGGGGAAGATAACAAATAATAAAATATGTGTAAACAAGCTATACATGGGACAAATTGGCCATTATTAACCAAGAGAAAGCACTAAAATGAAAAGGGCTGGGAAAGGTTTCCTGGAGAAGATGGGATTTTAGCTGGGACTTGAAAGAAGTTAGAAAAGGAAAAGGCAGAGATAAGGAGGAAGGAAGGGAGAACATTCCAGTCATGGGACAGTCAGAAAAAATGGCAGAGCCTAGATATGGAGTATCTTATTCCCAAAATAAGTCAGTATCACCAGATCAAAGAGAACATGGAGGGGAATAGGGTATAAGAAGAAAGTGTTTTTGTGTGGGTAGTTTACAAAAGGTTCCAGGATTTTGCATTTGATCTGAAGGTGATAGGGAGCTAAATGTAGATCTTTATTCAAAATAGATTCTTCCCTCCCCCATCCTGGGAACTTGATTAATTGTGCATTTCTCAAGGATAAAGCTTTGGATTTGTACATTAGGAAGTTAAAAGTGAACTTTGGAAGAATAGAAGCCAATTTTCAAGGAGTTGAAGAGAGGTGAGTATCTATGAAATGAAGTAATATATGTAGAAACTGTTTATTTTTGATCAGAGAGAAAAGCAGTATTGGATCCAGGAAAAATCTTTTAAAAAATGGAGAACATAAGGTGGCTCATCTTGAGTATTATGAGCTGATAGTACTTTTTTTTTTAAAATTCTAACTTTTGGAATAGTTGTTGTAGGAATGAAATTAGCAATCAATAAGGATTATTAAGTGACAAAAAGGTCCAGCTAAAAGTTATAGGCCATAAATTCAGATTGGGTAAAATGACCTTTTCTTGTAATAGGAATGGAAAAGTCATGAAATAGGAATGGGAAATTAAGCTAGTGAATATTGCCAATGGATAAAGACTATTAGGTGATGAATGATAAAATGGTAGACAGAAGGTTCTAGTTTGGTGACTAGAATTAGAGGAATTAAAATGGTCAACCATAACTTGGCAATCTGGGTAGAATGGAAAATTAGCTAAGCAAAGATTGAAATAAACAAAAATTAATCCAATATAGAATTTGGGATTTTTGGCATCATGGCTTATACCTGCATAATATTTCACTCTAGGTAGTTTCTTGGACATTGGTTATATTTTATAAGGCTTCTAACTTTAGTATTTGGAAAAGAGAGGTGTGAGCAGATTTGAACTGTCATTTAATCAGTTCAAACTTTTAAAAGATGAGATACCTCAAATTAAATTTCTTTTGTGAGTTTAGAAACGTTTTATAAGAGATTTTAATTCTCTGTTACATTATATCATGTCCAAGAAGGTGTTATCCATAATCATACTGTTCTTTCTGCTGTCACAATGAATAGAAAACATTAAGTTAAGTTTCTGTTTAGTATTGCTTGGAAGTCTCTTTTGGCCTTAAGGCTTATGAAGTTCCCCCTTTACTTAAAGATATATTGTGTTTTGCCTATTAGCCTAAGGTGATTTTTTTTCCTCTTCTGGAAACTTGTTTGTATTACTCATGTAGACTATCTATCTATCTATCTATCTATTTTACTTTTTTTTTTTTGTAAGGCAAATGGGGTTAAGTGGCCACACAGCTAGGTAATTATTGTCTGAGACTGGATTTGAACCCAGGTACTCCTGACTCCAGGGCCGGCGCTTTATCCACTGCACCACCTAGCCGCCCCTCATGTAGACTATTTAAAAAAAAAGTGCTATTATATAAATGTATCTATTCTTAATGGCCTATGAAACATTTTTAAATTAATCATTAATAAAACATGGTAGTTGAATATGACTTACTCCATCCCCAAAGTTCACTTAATAAATTAATTGGAAATAAAAGCTTCATTCTTATCTAATTCATTTCTCTGACTCCTAAGACAAGGAAGATTTGAAATAATTCAAATCAAAGAAATGTTAAAAGACAGCTAAAAATGCTATGCAACAGACATACAGACTTCAGCATGAAAAAAAATCAATATTCTCTAACTTCAGTGGAAAAACAGTATGAAGTAATATGTGTAAAGGGCTGGCCACAGAATCAGGAAGGGCAAGGCTGAAATCTTGACTCCTGTCCATTGACCATATGTTATTAGATAAGTGATTTTCCTTTTCAGTACCTCAGGCAATTCTTTAAGATTCTCTTAGGTTGTAAAGCAGTTTCAGATTTGCATTAGTAGAGGGAGTTTCCTCACCAGGAATTCATTTTCCACTGAAATCTCAGGTCTGGTCCAAAAACAGAACAAAAATTATTAAAATTACTAAAAAGAATGGAAAAAGGAAAAGCAATGGCTATACACATGGATTGAAATATTTTTGACTTAAAGAATATGGGCATAAAAGAAATGAGTAGAAATTGTACAAAAAGTGGAAAATTCAGATTAATTCATGTTCTGATTAGTTCGATCCAAATCAGTTACAGAATTGACCAGGTTTCTAACCATGCAAGTTTATGACCTTCCTAACTTAGTCCTTTACTTTTTCAACTTCCCAACAGCAATGACCTTAATCCTCCTCCAGTCTACTTCAACCCCAGATGGTGTGAGTACACTGGAGATTTGGGGGGCTTTTCTGTCTTCAAAAAACTGAGGCACTGACTTTTTGATCACATCTTTCTTGCTTCCCAGGCCATAACTAACTTCAATCACTTCACTTTGTATCATATGATTTATAATTATTGATTTTATCAATGTGTTCACTACGATTCTCCCCTCCCCCTTTAATCTACTGCTTTTTTTTTTTTTTTTTTTTTGCCAATTTTAAGCAAACTCCAGTGTTCACTTTTATTGCTGTGATAAGGAGAGGAATCACTGCTGGAAAGCTGCAAAACCAAATCATCTTATTTAACCCCAACTAGGCTCTCTTTAGAGATGGGGACTGGATTTGTGATTTCACTGGTATCAGGAATTCTCTGGTGAGGAAACTCCTTCTACCTTCTTTGTTGTTCCACTATCTTCCTTTTTTTTTTTTTGGTATATACATAGCCCAGCAGAATGATTGCATATAGTAGATGATTATCAAATACTGAATTGAATCAAATTCTATTCCAAAGACAAGGAACCTCATGTTGCTCCCAACCAAATTGGATAGCTTTCTGTTCCCTGGATACACCTTGATCTTCCATAATTTCACATGCTTTCTGTTCACTTAGAATATTCACCCCATCTACCAATATCTTATTTCTATGGACAATCTCAAATTCATTTGTGTATTGAAGTATATACTAAGCATATATACTATGTGGTTGGCATTGTGCTGGGGGGCGCATAGGAACAAAAATATTCTTTTACAGAAAATAGCCTGTACACGTATGTTAATGAAATGCATACAAAGTAATCTTTCTGAGGGAGTGGAGGGGGAGCACTAGTATTTGGGAGAAATCAGGAAAGACTTCTTGTAAGAGTTGACATTAAGCTTTGAAGGAAACTAGAAATTCTAAGAGATGGAAATGGGAAAGAAATGTACACTAGAGATGGGGGGGCAACTTGTACTAAGGCACTGAGAATGGAATTGGTATGTGATATAAATAGATCAATTTGGTTATAAATTCACATGGGAAGGATAATGACATTACAAAAGACTGGAAAGGTAACAATGAGTCAGATTATGAAGGACTTTAAATGATAAATGGAGGAATTTGTATTTGCTCCTAAAGGTAATAGCTATTGGAACATCTCCTTATTTTAAAAATATATTTTATATTTAGTTCATTAAATATTTTCAGTTACATATAAAACAAAATTTTAACATTCATTTTTAAAACTTTTAAGTCCCAAATTCTCTCTCTAGCCTCTCTCTCCCATTCCATGAGAAGACAAGCAATATAACAATTATACATGTGAAGTCATGCAAAATATATTTCTATATTTGCCATGTTACAAAAGAAAATATATTAAAAAACCCCAAGAAAAATAATGTAAGAAAAGTACGTTTCAATATAGACTGAGTTCATTAGTTCTCTCTGGAGGCATATAAACATTTTTCATGATGATGCTTTTGGAATTTTCTTGGATCATTGTCTTGATCAAAGTACTACATTTTTTTTATCTGCTCATTGCTACAATATAGCTGCTATTGTATACAATGCTCTCCTGGTTCTGCTTATTTCACTTTACATGCATTAATATAAGTTTTCCTGTTTTTTCTGAAACCATTTTGCTCATTATGCCTTATATAGAACAGTAGTTTTCTTTCACAGTCATATACCGTAACTTGTTCAGGCATTTCCTAGTTGATGGGCATCCCCTCATTTCCAATTCTTTGCTACCACAAAAAAGAACTGTTATAAATATTTTTGATATTTTCTTTATTCTTTTATCTTTTTGGGATATAGGGCTAGTTATCATTTAGTAGTGGTAAGAAAACCATGATATCAGGGAGGTGTTGCCAGTAGTAGTATTACTGAGTCAAAGGATATGCATAGGTTGTTTACCCTTTGGACATAGTTCCAAATTGTTCTCCACTACTACAACTTCTTGAGCAGAGGAATGGTAGCGTCACTTATTATGTTCAGTAGAACCAATGACAGTTATATGGAAGATTATTTTACTTATTATTCACTACATTCCCCTACCTCCATTTTTTTTTGGGGGGGGGGGAAGCAATGGGATTATGTAACTTGCCCCAAGTCACACAGCTAGGCAATTAATAAATGTATGAGGCTGGATTTGAATTCAGGTCCTCCTGACTCCAGGGCCAGTGCTCTATCCATTGTACCACATAGCTGCCCCCTACCTCTACTTTCTTTCTTTTTTTTTAAGTTTTTTTTTTTGCAAGGCAGTGGGGTTAAGTGGCTTGCCCAAGGCCATACAGCTAGGTAATTATTAAGTGTCTGAGGCTGGATTTGAACTCAGGCACTCCTGAATCCAGGGCTGGTGTTCTATCCACTGTGTCACCTAGCCGCCCCCCACCTCTACTTTCAAATTAAATTATATGTGATTTCTTTTTTGTAAAGCTCAATAACTGATTGTTTATATTTTCCTTATGAGACTTATCATAGTCACTTTAAACTATAATTATTTGTATGACTATTTTATATCTTCCTACTAAATTGTTAGCATCTTGAGAGCCAGGTATCTTTTTTTTTTAATCTCCTATAGCTCTTAGCATAGTGTCTATATATAGGTATGCGATAATTATTGAACTGACTATATTTGAGATATGTAGATTTTTATTTAATATTGTCCCTATTTTTAAAATAAGGAACTGAAATTAGTTTGCTATGTGACAGTTTTCAGGAACCTTTTTTCCTATTTGATAATTTCTTACATATTCTATTTAACTGATAACTTAGATTTTCATGGCTTTCCAAAAATAAAGTGACAGTAATTTTTTTTTTTTTTTTTTAGTTTTTGCAAGGCAATTGGGTTAAGTGGCTTGCCCAAGGCCACACAGCTAGGTAATCAAGGCCACACAACTAGGTAAAGGAAATTCTTTAATAAATTCAATAGCTAATTTTATTAATGATTTGAAATACAGTTAACCCATTCTTTCTAATTTTCACTGCATATGCTTGCATTTTCCAAGTGATTTTTTTTATTGGTTCTTAATGAATAGTCTATATTACTTCCTAATTGTGTAAACATCTTTTCTTTGTTTTCTTGCGAAAATCTGAAAAAAAAAAAGATACCCTTACCAAAATGCCTCTTAGAACTTTGCCATTAGATTACTCCCATGCTTGCAGTGGTTGAAATGGTTGGCTAAAATGAATGAAGAACCATAATTTTGCTCTTGCAACTAGAGGAATAACATTTAAGCTCAAACATAGGGAATGCCCTCCCTTAAAAATGTTGATACCTACAGCACTTTAACTTGAAGCAGATAATTAAGTGCCAAAACTGAAGTCATCCTTTTGACATATTGAGAATAAAATATATGAAGATTTTCTAATAAAAATGGGTCTCTCAATGGATTTGAACTCATTACCTTTGATACCTAAGGAAGACACTTTATTTACTTGACTGTTTCACCAACTAATAATAATACTCTACTTATATATCACATTTCCTCAAGAGGTCTCAGACTACTTTAAAAACATCATCTCATTAATCTTAGAAAACCCTAGTGAGACTATGAATCATGGGAATTTACAGGTGTTAAATTAGGTCAGGGAGAAACTTCCATATTGTTCCTGAATTCGCAAGAAAACACTATATGGAAAAATATTTTTAATTGAAAATAGAAGAGATAGGGTTAAGATAACAATATGAATACCTTTGTCTCAGTCTATGACATGATGCTCATACAGAAAATGGACTCGTGTCAATCAAGTCTTATTAATGTTTTTCAGTTTCTCAAGGGGAAAAAAGACATAAAGAATATTAGTTTTAAATTTTGGCTGTGGGTTTTTCATTAATGGCAGGAATTTAGTCTAATGAAATGAATTCTTATCTATTCCAGTCAATTTATATAATGTAATGCTAAGGTGATTAAAATCTTTTATAAAGACACAGACTAAGATTTTCTTAAGTAGCTATTACTATCATGTCTATATGTAAGAGAAAAAGTTTTGAATATTAAATACTCCATTTTATAATTTGATTTTATATTTCCTATTTCTTTAAAAGTCAATTTCTTCTTTATCACCATTGCTGTTTTCCATTTAACAGATAAAATCAACCCTTAAATAATAACTGACACATATATAAAACTTTATAGTTTACAAAGTACTACATACACATCTCATTTTAATTAGTAGACATTTATTAAGTACCTACTATGAACCAAGAACAATATGGAAGTTTATTCCTGACCTGTGCATTTGATTTTACTACAATGACATGAAATAGTTACTACAATTTTTATATATTTATTCTCATTTTACGGATGAAGAAATTGAAACTCAGAACAGTTAAATTACTGGTTCATGGTTACAGAGTACCAAGGGAAGAATTTGGGCCTGGGTTTTCCTGAACTCAAGTACAGTACTATGCCACTATGCAGTGTTATTTCTTCACTGGGTCCTCATGAGCCAGGACTAGCTTGACTAGATATTTTGGACCTCTCTTTGAATAACACTAGTCCACATACGTTACTCAGAAATTAAGGACTATTAATTTAAGGTTTTTGGTAACTCATACATATATAGTTGGTACAAAAATCTCTCTAACAACACCATTTAATTGTCCATCTCTGCCCCTGATTCTTCAAGATATTAGACCAAAGTAGCAGTCATGAAGGATAATAGCCAAGTGGGATGCCAGCATTGTCAGTTATGTAGTCATCCAGTCAACTAGTTTTAATTATGAACCTACTCTGCATCAGGGAAATACAGCTAAGTTCCAGGGATACAAAGAAATGCAGAAGACAAGCTCTATTCTCAAGGAACTCATAGTTTAATGAGAGAGAGGCAGCATGCAAACAAGGATGTACAAATAAATCTATACCAAATCAAATGGAGACAACAAATTAGAGGGAAGTCACAGACATTATGGGAATTGGGACTTCTTTTAGAAGGTGGGACTTTATCTGAGGCTGAAAGTAAGTCAGGATAGGAGGTGGAGATGAGGAGGAAAAGATTTTCCAGCATGGGGGATAGACAGGTGAAAATGTTCTGATTTGGAAGATGGTGTCTTGTGTGTGAGAAACAGTGAAGAAGCTGGTGCCCTTGGATCTCAGAGTACTTGGGAGGCAGCACAGCAGAAAGAATGATGCTTGGGAGAGGTCCACTTTACATTTGTTTGCAGGAAGCTTGTGGTCATAACATCATAGGCTTAGAGTTGCAAAGGACTATTGTGGACATTTAGTTCAATCTCATTTTACAGATGGAGAAACTGAGGCAAAGAAAGGTTATGTAACTTGCCCCAAATTAATGATCATGATGATAACAATAATATGTCATCCACAGTGCTTTGAAGTTTGCTAAACACTCAATAGGCTAATTAGCTGCCTTACTTTTACTGCACATGTACAATAGGAAATAGTAGGGCTGGGATTTGAATACATCTCTACTCTGTTTCTAAATCTAATATTCTTTCTATTGTACCACATTGCTTCCTAGGAGAAAGAATGGACACCATAAGTGAAAACCTATCACAATCACTCCAAAAATATTAAAAGGGCATTCCTCTTAAGGTGGTAGATCAATGATAATAATCCATGTGTTTTAAGATTAAATTTGAGACATGTAATTATGAGGCTCAAATGAGATGATGGATGTAAAAATGCTGTGAAGAAACTAAAGCTAGATATGGAAGACACAAGGCACTATTACTTTATTATGAAAAGAATCCTGAGCCCTATCACAGGTAGCCATAATGTCATTGGCTTTTGAGAATTTGAAAATGTGTTCTTCTGAATTTGTCTATTTTCCACTGTCTTGCACATGTTATCTTGAGTGTAGCCAGACTTAATGACATTCAAAGTACTTCTTCAGAGATAGAAGAATATCTGACAGATTCTTTAGCATGGGGGGAGGAGAGGGGGGACAATGTCTGGTGTGAATGTGCAACATCACTATTTCCATTTGGAGACTATTTCTTCTTTGATGCTTGGTAACAATAGGATGCTGAAGCTTGTCTGGGTATGGTAGGTGTTAGCACTCGATATAACACATATTTTTTTTAAAAGAACACCAGAGGATTGTTCCTCCTGGATTGAGACCAATCTAGCATCTTCACACACAAATTTGTTCCCATAACATATGTCAGAGTTCATTTAGTGAGGCCAAAATTTACTACTCAATGGAGAAAATATGAAACTAATAGAAAAAAATTGTCAAGAGAATAAACCTCATATGTTTTTAAAGTCTATCATATAACAGTTGTTAACAGTAATTATGTCACATTATCAAGTAACCCCAATTCAGTTAAAAAAATCTAAACTATATTATTAATGGCAAAGTACTTAAATGATTGGTTTCCACACTTGTGGCAATTAAAGACATTTGTTTTAAGTTTTAACTGAACTATTCTGAACACAATAAATACCTAGGACAGATATAGCAACAGTAAAGAGGGAAAATATATACAGTTCATTTTGCTATACTGTGACATATGCAGTCCCAAAAATCACCTTGCTATGCAAAATTGTGCAATTAAAAATCATAGGGATTATGGTGAAAATAGGGTTAGGGATATAAACACTCAAAAACTTTATTGGTGATACACAAAAAAGTTGGGAGCCTAATAAAAATGATCATACATTTTTATGCAGATAGTGGTAGTGTTCATAGATTAAGGTTTCTACTAAGCTTGGAACTCTGTTCACATAGGGCAGGGCAGGCAAAATCTAGTGCTGGAGGTAAAGCAGCCATGGTAGAAGTTAGGGAATGGGAGAAGAGCAGACTCCTCAGTCTATAGCTCCTATTTCACCAGAAGAGATATAATAAATGAAACTTTACCTTGAAAAAGGCCTGAAGTTTGTTTGTACAAGAGGGCATTAGAATGGGTACAGGTTATGAGTTATTATTAAGTAGTGAAGTTTCATGTGTCCTCTCACTGTTTTTTGACAACAAAAACAATGCATAAGAAAACATATAATTCATGTTATGGTTAATTGTTCCCATATCCATTAATTCTGTAGAAACCAATTTGCATTTTCAAAACAAGCATTAAAGCAAAATCTGACTATATACAACTATTAATGGCAATGATCCAGGAGTCAGTGATAAATCTCCTGTAGCTAAGGGGTTTCAGATAAATACTGATCTTCCATTAGACCACATATGGCTGTAAAAATTCCAATTTGCTTTAGGTTTGAAATAGACCTAATTTATGCCGTGAATGGGTTGGGTAAAATTTTAACACCTTCATGGATTTGGACAAGGACATTCAGATTCAATCACAAGTTTCTGATATGATTTGGTCTGCTAGTTCCATGTGGCCTGATGAATTACAGAAGTCACAGGAACATCAGAATTGGCAGGGGCAGCAGCAAAGAGGACAATGTTACTGTACTGTAGAATATAGTGAGAGGAAGAAAGAATAAGAAGAAAGTTAAAAAGGGGCCAGTTAATAAAGGAATTTAAAAGCCAAAAAGAGGATTTTATATTGGATACTAGAGGTAATATGGAGTTATTGAAGTATATTAGATAGGAGGTGTGGTGACATAATTAGACTTGCACTTTAGGAAGATCAAATTGGCCCCTTAGTAGGGGATGAATTAGAGTGGGGGAAGATTTGAGTCAGGATGACTAACAAGAAGGCTACTGCAATAGTTCAAATGCGAAGTCCAAGGGGTTGCAGAAGAGTTTTGGTAGTATCAGAGGTGAGAAGGGGGTATATATGAGAAACTCTGTAAAAATAAAATTGATGAAACAGCAACAATTTGGATATGGGGGAATGAGAGAATGTGGGGTAGAAGATTATACTTGTGACTGGGAGGATAGTGAAACCTTTAACAGATGTAAGGAAATTAGAAAGAAGGATAGGTTTTGAGGAAAAAATATTGAACTCAAGAAGTATTGAGTTTAGGACATCTATGGAACATTCAGTGTGAGGTATTCAATAGTCATCTAGAGATGCAAGACCTGAGGTCAGCAGAAAGGTTGGATAAATGGATCTGAGAATCATCTGCATAGAGAACTTAATCCTTGAAAGATGATAAGATCACTAAAGTATAGAGAAACAAGAGAAAAGAGTCCAGGAAAGAGCCTTTGGGAACACTCAAGAGTAGTGTGCATGACCTGGCTGAGGGTTCAACAAAAGAGACTGAGAAAAGTAGTTGTACAGCAAGGAGGAGAACCAGGAGAGAGTAGAGTCATGAAAACCAGGAGAGAAGAAAGTATCAAGTAGAAGAGGATGATCAGCAGTGTTAAATTCTATGGGGAGGTCAAGAAGGTTGAAAATTGAGGAAAGGTCATTAAGTTTGTCAATTAAGAGAGAAGTTTCATTTGAATGATTAAATTTGGGAGTCAGACTACAAAGAGTTGGGAAGGGAGGGAGAGGAAAGGAAGAATAGACATCAATTGTAGATAGCTTTTTCAAGGAGTCTAGCAAAGAAATGGGAGAGAGATAAATAGGAATATTGCTAGTAGAGATGGACAGATCTAGAAAGTGTGAGTTCTCTTTGATTTATGTTTGGAAGGCTCTCCCTTCTCATCTTCACTTACTGACTTCACTGGCTTCCTTTAAATCCCGGCTAAAATTCAATTTTTTTACAGGAAGTTTTCCCAACCAATCTTAATTCCAGTGCCATTTCTCGATTAATTATTACATGTCTATCCTTTCTACAATTCATCCGTACATATTTGTTTGCTTATTGTCTCCCCGATTAGACAGTGAGTTCTTTAATGTAAGGGATTGTCTTTTGCCTCTTTTTGTATCCCTAGCATTTTGCATTTGACCGGTAAAGGATCTTTATAAATCTTTACTGACTGACTTACTGCTGGGTACCAGTGAAAGATTCTCACTATTTATCAGTCACTTCTCATTCTCATCACATAAATATCTTATCTCTTCTTCATATTGGATGTATACCTGATGAGATATACTAACTTTCACTCTTCTTCCAAGATCTTTACTGGCTATCTGTTGTAACTACCATGCCACATCATTGCCCTCTGCATGACATTTATTTTTAATTTGTTGGAGAAGGCTGCATTCCATATCTCATTGCCATGTAACAAGTTAGAATGTTAGTATTAAAAGGATGAGCCTTTATTTCCATAAGAAGCTTGTGGTTATTATAGGAGTTTTGCAATTTCCCAAAGGTAATCCAGTTCATTCTTCTTTTCAAATCTGGGAATAATTTATCCAACTGTAACTGTCAGTCCAGACATCAATATTACTAGATACTCTGTTTTCTATCTAAATTCATTCAATAAGTACCCCATGACTAAAGATTATACCCATCCTCACCTATATCTCTTGGGCTTACTTTCAAAAATTCAGCTTAAATTCCACCAGTTTTTCTGAAATTGTACTATTTAGTTCCATTTAATGGAACTAAATTTAATCACAAAATTTTTTTTAATGGAACTAATTTAATGGAACTAATTTAATCACAAAAATGTTTATTAAGTGATGCCTGCATATTTAAGCAGTTAGGAACAATGAGAAGTTAAAGATGCTGAAATTATGTACCTGTAATATTGGAAGGATGGTGGTCCCTCTGATAAAAAGTTAAGTTGGTCAGTCAATTCAAATTAGGTCAAGAAGCATTTATTGTGCCAGCATGTGCTAGCACTGTGCTAAGTATGGGGGAATACACCTCTCAGCAAAAAGCAAAGTCCCTGCTTTCAAGAAATTTACTCAAAGGAGGGTACCATAAAAAATACAAGTTGAGAAGTGGAGAAAGGGAGGTTCATTCATGAGGGCTTTGTGGATATAAGTCCAGAGAATGAAGGATTGTATGACTTAGACATTTCTCAAAATGAAGGTTCCAAGAAGAACTCTTCAGTGTGAAAGATGGGGGTCACACTGATTGTCCAGGGAAAGCACAAAGGAAATTAGGATGTGGAAAAGAGAAAGTTTCATCTGTGTATAGGGTTTAGGAGGAAAGATAATTCAGTTGTAGATTTGTTGAGTTTGAGATTTCTCAGTCATCTGGTTTGAAATGGCCAATAGTTAAATGGTGATGGAGAATTAATATTCAGAGCAAAGACTGAGATTGTCATCCACAAAGAGAGGAAGCTGATGAGGTTACTAAGAAAGAATAAGGGAGCGGCTGGGTGGCGTAGTGGATAAAGCACCGGCCCTGGAGTCAGGAGTACCTGGGTTCAAATCCGGTCTCAGACACTTAATAATTACCTAGCTATTTGGCCTTGGGCAAGCCACTTAACCTCATTTGCCTTGCAAAAACTAAAAAAAAAAAAAAAAAAGAATAAGGTGACAAAAAAAGGAGAACCTATGATAGTATTTTAGGGAAAATCCCCCATTTAATTGACATATAAGAAAGTTGAGCCAGCAAAAAAGTATTGAGGGGCCAAGATGGCGGAGAGAAGACAGGCACAGTTCTAGAGTCTCCTGTTCTCTTCCCCATCTATCACATGAAACAAACCTCTTAGAGGAAGTCTGACTCACGGAACCCAGAGAGAAAAGCCAGGAGAAAGAGCATCTACCTCAGGATTTGTCTCCCGCTGCAGCTTTGGTAGAATTCGGGAGGGTGAGTCTGGGCTCAGAGGGAGGATCAGCCCTAGATCAACCAGATTAACAGGTGAATTGGAACCGGGAGTCTGAGGGTCGGAGAGCGGACCTGCTGGATCAGCAGTAGGGCTGGATGAAAGGGGCTTGTGTCCGTGGGGAAGCAGAGGCGCTGGTGTCCCCCTGGAGCTTGGGGAAGGGGCTGCAGGGAGAGGTCTGGTGCAGGAGAGCTGCAGACACCATCGCTGGGCTCCTCCTGTCTGAGAAACTCTGAGCCCCTGCCTCCATTGCACTGAGGCCTCCTTCCAAACAAACAATTGCAAACTGCTTCTGCCTCAGGCCCAGGTGTGTGAGCAGAAGAACCAGCCAGCTGAGGAATGACCTCAGGCCAGGGTAAAGCCCACCATTGATTGAAGGCAAAAGAATTCAATAGTTCCAAATCCTCCCTTCAGGCAAAGGGAGAAGGCCTCCCAACCAAGGTCACAGACACTCCAGAGAGGGCAACCAGCACCTCCTACTGGCCAGCCAGAGAAACTGCACTCAGTAAAGCCTTTAGAGATCCCAAGCCCAGGTGAACCAGCACCCCCCCCCCCACTCAAGGTCTTATCATAATGAAGAAGGGTCAGCGGAAAGGTGGATCCATAGAAAAATTCCTGGAAGGGAAAGACCCCAACTCAGAGAGACCTGGAACCTCTGAGGAGAATACAATCTGGTCTCCAGTACAGAGAGACTTCCTTGAAGAAATAAGGAAGGTGCTTAAAAATTTGGGGGAGACAATTAATACCTTGCAACAAGAAAAAAAAAACCTTAGAAAGTACAATTGGACAAACACAAAAGGAGAATAAATCTCTCAGATCATCAATTGGACAATTAAAAAATGAGAATAATTCTCTCAGATCCTCAAATGAGCAAATGCAAAAAGAAATTAATTCTCTCAAAACCTCAATTGGTCAAATGGAAAGCTCTTTCAAAAGTAGAATTGACTAATTGGAAAAGGAGTTGCAAAAGGTTAATGAAGAAAACTCCTCCCCCCCAAAAAATAATGGAGTCTACAGAAACTAATGACTCCATGAGACAGCATGAGTCAATTAAACAAAATAAAAAAATAGAAGCAAATATAAAATACCTCATCAACAAAACCACTGACCTTGAGAATAGATTGAGGAGGGGCAACCTGAAAATTATAGGACTTCCTGAAAACATTGAAAAGAAATATTACAGGATCTAGTGACGGAAAACTGCCCTGATATCATGGAATCGGAGGGCAAAGTAGTTATTGAAAGAGTATATCGATCCCCACCAGAAAAAGATCCTAAAATGAAAACACCAAGGAATGTTGTGGTCAAACTGCAGAACTATCAGATAAAAGAGAAAATCCTGCAAGCAGCCAGAAAGAAAAAATTTAAACATCAAGGAGCCACAGTAAGGATCACGCAGGGCCTGGCTGCATCAACATTAAGGGATCGAAGGGTCTGGAATGAGATATTTCGAAGAGCACGGGAGCTTGGAATGCAGTCAAGAATCTACTTTCCTACAAAGCTAAGCCTTCTCTTCCAGGGAAAAAGATGGATATTTAATGAAATGGAAGAATTACAAAAATTTCTGATGAAAAGACCAGAGCTAAACAGAAAATTTGGACATCAAACAGGAGGTTCAAGAGAAACATGAAAAGGTAAAAAAAAAAATAAAAAAAGCAATCCAGTAAGTTAGTTGAAACTGGCTATATCCCAGCATGGGGGTAAAAAAAAAAAAAGATTCTCATAAACCTTGAGAAATGTAACTCTAACAGAAAGAATACACCTAGCCAGAAACGATGGACATTCATGACCTATCCATGAGACTACTATCTAATAGGATGTAACTGGCTTTAACCCCATTTGGAAGAAAGACTCTAATAACTCTCAGGAATTTTGACTCTATTAGATAGAATATACAGAACTAGAAGGGACAGACACTCAGAATTTTCTATGACTTAGATAGAATGATCTAAAAAAAAACACTACTGCCCTAAAAAGGGGGACAGGAAAGAGATGGGAGGAGGGAGGGGATTGAATGGGGTAAATCTCATTACACTAAGAGGTACAAAAAACCTATGGTAATAGTGCAGAAGAAGGGAGCAGAGGAGAAACATCTGAATCTTCTCATCAGACTTGGCTTAAAGTCAACCTACACAATACTCAGGTAACTTATAAAACATCTAACCTTTCAAGTATTAAAAGGGGAAAAGGGGAGGGGGGATGGAGAAAGGGAAGGGGAGTGGGGGAAATAAGGTGAAATAATAAAGGGAAAAAGGGAAAGGGGAAAGAAAGGGGAGGGTGTGATATAGGAGGGCAAACACACTGAAGGGGGTGGTTTTCAGTAACAAAAGACTGGGGAATATGGATAAAATGGGGGAAAGGGGGGAAAATACAAACAGAGGGAAGATAGCAGGGAGGGCACTAAAGAATTAGTAATCATAACCTTGAATGTGAATGGGATAAACTCTCCCTTAAAACGTAAGCAAATAGCAGAGTGGATTAAAAACCAGAATCCTACAATATGCTGCTTACAAGAAACTCATTTGAAGCAGAGAGATACATATAGAGTAAAGGTAAAAGGTTGGAGCAAAATATATCTTGCTTCAGCTGAAGTAAAAAAAGCAGGGGTAGCAATCCTTATCTCAGACAAAGCAGCAGCAAAAATAGATAGCATTAAAAGAGATAAGGAAGGAAACTTTATCCTCCTAAAAGGTACCATAGACAATAAAGTCATTTCAATATTGAATATATATGCACCCAGTGGGACAGCATCCAAATTCTTAGAGGAGAAGCTGAAGGAATTACAGAAGACATAGACAGCAAAACTCTACTAGTGGGAGACCTCAACCTCCCGCTATCAGATCTAGATAAATTGAATCATAAAACAAACAAGAAAGAAATTAGGGAGGTAAATAGATTGTTAGAAAAACTAGATATGGTAGATTTATGGAGGAAACTTAATGGGGATAGAAAGGAATATACCTTTTTCTCTGCAGTACATGGAACTTATACAAAAATTGACCATGTACTAGGACATCAAAACCTAATGATCAACTGCAGAAAGGCAGAAATAGTGAATACATCTTTCTCAGATCACAATGCAATAAAAGTCATATGCAATACTGGGCCAAGCAGATATAGACCCAGAACAAATTGGAAACTGAATAACCCCATTTTAAAAAATGAGTGGACCAAAAAACAAATTATAGAAAGAATTAACCATTTTATCCTAGATAATGATAATAATGAAACAACATACCAAAACCTATGGGATTCATTCAAAGCAACTCTCAGGGGATATATTATAGCTCTAAATGCTTATATGAATAAATTGGAGAAAGAGGAAATCAATGAACTAAACATGCAAATAAAAAAATTAGAGAAAGAACAAATCAAAAATCCTCAATTACGTAACAAATTAGAAATTCTAAAAATTAAAGGAGAAATTAATAACATTGAAAGCAAAAAAAACTATTGAATTAATAAATAAAACCAAAAGTTGGTATTATGAAAAAACCAATAAAATTGATAAACCTCTGGTCAATTTGATTAAAAAAAAGAAAGAAGAAAACCAAATAGCTAGTATCATAAATGAAAAAGGTGAACTTACCACCAATGAGGAGGAAATTAAAGTAATAATTAGAAATTATTTTGCCCAACTCTATGCCAATATGATAATCTAAGTGAAATGGATGAATATTTACAAAAATATAAGTTGCCCAGGTTAAATAAAGAAGAGATTAATACCTAAACAACTCTATCTCAGAAAAAGAAATTCAACAAGCCATTACTGAACTCCCTAAAAAAAATCTCCAGGGCCTGATGGATTCACAAGTGAATTCTACCAAACATTTATGGAACAATTGGTTCCAATCCTATATAAACTCTTTGGAAAAATAGGGAAAGATGGACCTCTGCCTAACTCTTTCTATGAAACCAATATGGTACTGTTACCTAAACCAGGAAGAGTTAAAACAGAGAAAGAAAATTATAGACCTATCTCCCTGATGAATATAGATGCAAAAATCCTAAATAAAATCTTAGCAAAATGATTACAAGTCATCACTAGGATAATACATTATGATCAAGTAAGATTTATTCCAGGAATGCAGGGTTGGTTCAATATTAGGAAAACTGTTAGTATATTCAATTATATCAACAAACCTATCAGAAATCATATGATCATATCAATAGATGCTGAAAAAGCTTTTGACAAAACAAAGCATCCATTCCTATTCAAAACATTAGAGAGTGTAGGAATAAATGGACTGTTCCTTAGAATAATTAGCAGTATCTATCTGAAACCATCAACAAGCATTATAGTCAATGGGGAGAGGCTAGAGGCATTCCCAATAAGATCAGGGGTGAAACAAGGGTGCCCATTATCACCACTACTATTCAATATTGTATTAGAAATGTTAGCATCAGCAATTAGAGAAGAAGAAGAAATTAAAGGAATTAGAATTGGGAAGGAAGAGACAAAACTCTCACTTTTTGCAGATGACATGATGGTCTACCTCGAGAATCCCAAGAAATCATCTAAAAATCTACTGGAAACAATTAGCAATTTTAGCAAAGTTTCAGGTTATAAAATAAACCCTCATAAATTCTCAACTTTTCTATATATGTCTAGCAAGAAACAGCAGGAAGAGCTAGAAAGAGAAATCCTATTCAAAGTAACCTCAGACAATATAAAATATTTGGGAGTCTATTTGCCAAGACAGACTCAGAATCTTTTTGAAAACAATTATAAAACACTTCTTACACAAATTAAATTAGATTTAAATAATTGGGAAAATATCAACTGCTTATGGATAGGTAGAGCTAATATAATAAAAATGACAATTCTACCAGAATTAAACTATCTGTTTAGTGCCCTACCAATGAAAATTCCAAAAAATTACTTTAACGAGTTAGAAAAAATTATAAGTAAATTCATATGGAGAAATAAAAAGTCAAGAATTGCCAGGAGCTTAATGAAAAAAAGTGCAAAAGAAGGTGGCTTAGCCCTACCCAATCTAAAATTATACTATAAAGCATCAGTCATGAAAACTGTTTGGTATTGGCTAAGAAATAGAGTGGTGGACCAGTGGAATAGACTAGGTGTAAAAGCAGGAGATGATTATAGTAATCTGCTGTTTGATAAACCCAAAGAGTCTGGCCATTGAGATAAAAACTCCCTCTTTGATAAAAATTGCTGGGAAAATTGTTAGTTAGTATGGAAGAAACTTAGATTAGACCAACACCTCACACCCTTTACCAAGATAAGATCCAAATGGTTACAGGACATAGACATAAAAAACAATACTATAAGCAAATTAGAAGATCAAGGACTAGTCTACCTCTCAGATCTATGGAAAGGGGAACAGTTTATGACTAAGGAAGAGTTGGAGAACATCACCAAAAACCAATTAGATGATTTTGATTACATTAAATTAAAAAGCTTTTGCACAGATAAAACCAATGTAACCAAGATCAAAAGAAATGTAGTAATTTGGGAAACAATCTTTACAACTAATGATTCTGACAAAGGATTCATTTCTAAAATATACAGAGAACTGAGTCATATTTTTAAAACAAAAAGCCATTCCCCAATTGACAAATGGTCAAAGGATATTCAAAGGCAATTTACAGATAAGGAGATCAAATTAATCCATAGCCATAAGAAAAAATGCTCTAAATCATTAATTATTAGAAAAATGCAAATTAAAGCTTCTCTGAGGTACCACCTCACACCTCTCAGATTGGCCAGTATGACCAGGAAGGATAGTGATCACTGTTGGAAGGGATGTGAGAAATCTGGGACACTACTACACTGTTGGTGGAGCTGTGAACTCATCGAAACCCTTCTGGAGAGCTATTTGGAACTATGCCCAAAGGGCAACAAAAATGTGCATACCCTTTGACCCAGCAATACCACTACTGGGTCTATACCCTGAAGAGATGAGGAAAAAGGGTAAAAATATTACTTGTACAAAAATATTTATAGCAGCCCTGTTTGTGGTGGCAAAGAATTGGAAATCAAGTAAATGTCCTTCAATTGGGGAATGGCTTAGCAAACTGTGGTATATGTATGTCATGGAACACTATTGTTCTATTAGAAACTAGGAGGGATGGGATTTCAGGGAAACCTGGAGGGATTTGCATGAACTGATGCTGAGTGAGATGAGCAGAACCAGAAAAACACTGTACACCCTAACAGCAACATGGGAGTGATGTTCAACTTTGAAGGACTTGCTCATTCCATCAGTGCAACAATTGGGAACAATTTTGGGCTGTCTGCAAAGGAGAGTACCATCTGTATCCAGATAAGGAGCTGTGGAGTTTGAACAAAGTACAAGGACTATTCCCTTTAATTTAGGAAAAAAACCAGATAGCTTATTGTCTGATCTTGTTACTTCTTAGACTTCTTTTCTCTTTAAGGATATGATCTCTCTCTCATCACACCCAATTTGGAACAAGGTACAACATGGAAACAAAGTAAAGACTGACAAAGTGCTTTCTGTGGGGGGGGAGGGGGAGGGAAGCAAGATTGGGGGAAAAATGTAAAATAAATAATATCTTTAATAAAAATAAATTAAAAAAAAGTATTGAGGAAGAGTATTCAGGTAGGATGAGAACCAGGAGATAGTTGAATCATAAAAACCTGAAAAGGAGAGAGCATCCATGGACCAGAGAGATGAGAAGAATAAAGTATGAGGAAAAAAATTTCAGATTTGGCAACTAAGAAATCATTGACAACTTTGGTGAGATGAGACAAACTGAGAGGAGATTTAGGTTCTAGCTTCAGTTCTGAAACTATCTAATCTTGTGACCATGGTTATGAATTAGCTTCTTTCAGACTCTGTTTCTACATCAGTGAAGTGAGATTTTTTAAAAAAAATCTTTAGTATCTCTAACAGCTTGGGGTCGCTAGATGATACAGTAAATAGAGCACCAGCTCTGGAGTCAGGAGGACTTGTGTTCAAATTTGGCCTCAGACACTTACTAACTGTGTGATGCCAGACAAGTCATTTAACCATGACTGCCTTAAAAAGGATGGGAAAAAAAAATTCTTACAGCTCTAAAATACATGATCACATAAGTGGAGAGTATAAACTAGGGAGCAGGGTAATTAAAGTTGAATAAAATATTCAGAATCTTAGAGTACAATACATAAATAAGCAGGAAATTCCTATAAAACAAATATTCATCTAAGTTCCCCTGAAATATCTGCAGTCATGAAGAACTCACTATAGAATTCTCACTATTAAAACAACTAGCCCCATTTGAGAACATTTTACCATATTTCCCTATGTATAAGATGTTCCCATGTATAAATCACATCTTAATTTTGGGACCAAAAAATTGAAAAAAAATTCATAAATTTATTGAACTCAGGTTTAACTCATCATAAAATTCATACAAATTGCTCATCACTGTCAAAACTCCTGTCCATTAGGTCATCCTCATCTGTGTTTGGTGACGAATCACTGTCTTAGAGAGGCTGTGGCTGCTTTCCTGCCTATGCTCTGGTCTGGGGTTCACCATAAGTATTCCCTGGGCAAATCTGGTGTGTGGAAGCATGCACAGTCCATTCTGTTTCACGAACCTAAGGGACCAAGAGTATCTATCTCCTTTGAAATCAGTCACTTCTTTTTCATCAGCAATTCTTTTTGCCTCCTGTTGAACTATCTTTGTGGACACAGGAATTCCAATTGCTCTTTGCTCTTTAATCCATCTCTTCAATTCCCTCTCTAACTCACACCATTGTGTGACTTGCCTCTATGGCCTTCTTCTGGGGGGCTTTTTCAGTAGTGTTTCTTCTTCCCCCATGGTCAATCTTGGACTGTTTTCTCAGTTGGAGGAGGACCAAATTGATGATTGATTTCCATTCACTTTTGCAAACTGGATTTTTTTAACTTGAATTCAGCTCTGTACTAAAATCTTTTCTGAGCCATTTATGGGCAGAATGTAGCAAAATGTAACAATATACTGGTAACAAACATGAAACAATGAGCACAATGAGAAGTGTGAAAAAGTGGGAAATGCAGTAAAAAAAATCTGACAATGAGCACAAGACAAGAGCGTGCAAAAAAGCAGGAAATGAAAGTAAAAAAATCTACAACCACTATATAAGATGCTTCCAGTTTTTAGACTCCAAATTTTTTGAAAAAGGGTGCATCTCATATATGGGGAAAACGGGTAACTTAGGAAATCTTGATAATATGCGAATGATTTTCAGACCCATTCCAATTCTGCATGCTGGGACCAAAGTCTAAGTACTCTTTCATGAAACAGCCCTGCCATATATGAAGAGATTACATGCCCACTAAATATTTTCCTTTCTAGGCTAGAGATTAATCTAACAATCCATCAAAAAGCATTTATTAAGTGCCCAATAAGTACCAGGCACTGTAGTAAGAACTGGTAATACAAAGACATAAGTAAAATAGCTTCAGCCATGGGGAAAACAAACATATATATAATTATATATATATATATAATATATATGTAAATATGACATTATGTATCACAAAGACATAAGCATAATTATGTATATATATATATATATATATATATATATATATATATATATATATACTTACAGATATGTTTACTCCCACAGCATATATCTGTGTGTATACACACAGATATATGCATTTGTAGGTGAGTATTCCATACATATTAGCATCTCACTGTAATAATGCTATAATCATATAAACTGAGCTGGGGGCACAACAGATCTCCTTTTATAAAAAGTATACACATATATGGAATCAGTACAATTTTAAACTATTAAAACTTAAGCTGATTAAGCTTAAAACTGCATTAAGACTTTTGGGACACTATATAAATAGTTTACAAAGAGTAGTAATGTGCAAGAAGACTGGCAAGATAGGAAGGGGTTGGGTTGTGTAGAAATTTTAGTTTAAATTTGAATTCCCATTTTTTTACTCTATCCTCAGTATAGTTTCCAGTCTTCTTATCATAATAGTCTATCAATACTGGTCACTCTCTAGCTTATCAATGACTACCTGAAAATATGCTACCCTAAATAGAATATAAAACTTCAGCAATGATCTAAGGCTGGGTACAGTGGATACAAGATCCCCTGATTTAAATATTACCCTTCTCAAAGTGTTGCTTAAGATTTTATTGCACTCTTGGTGTGCTATATCACTGATGACTCAAATTGAGTTTGCATTATATTAAAAACCCTGGACTTTTTTTTTTTTTTTACACAAACAGTTATGGAGCTATGTTTCTTCTATAAAATACTCCTATAATTTATTTTTTAAAAAATAAAATATTAGACTTTACATTTTCATCATTATTAAATTTTAAATTATTAAATTTGGCTTAACTTCTAACTTGTCAAAATCCTCTTGGATCCTAATTTTTTTCAGTCAATATATTACGTCTCCCTCTTGACTTTATGCCATCTGGAAATTTGATAACTGAGTCATCAATGCTTTCATTCAACTCACTGCTATAAAGGTTGACCAGAACAGAGCTAGATCTAGATCCCTGGGGCCTACATTATTGATCTCTTCCTAAGTTAACATAAATCCATTAATCATGATTCTATGGTCTAGTCATTTCAACTGATCTGAAACCACCTAATCATAGCATAATCCAGCTTACCTTACTCACTAGAAATTGTAAGAGACTTAATTAAATAACTTATTGAAATAAAGTTTTCTTGTAATATTTCCTTGTTCTATCAACTAATAACCCTGTCAAAAATTGAGAAAAAAGAGGCTAACTTGTTACTACTTATTCTTTTTTAAAAATACATTTTTATGTCTATACATTGCTTATATGTCTCCTTCCTCAAATTCTTCAATCTTCCTCAGTCCTCCCAAAGTCATCCATTGTGATGTATTAAAAAAGACAAAAAAGTTCAGCAAAACTACTAATATATCAAAAAGGCATGATTTGTTCTTGAGGAATCCATGTTGGTTTATAATGATGGTTGTGCCTTTTGGTAAGTGCTCATAAATCTTTTGTATCATTAATTTATAGAATACTCATTTTTTTGCTCATGGCAACATTTGCTTATCTTTAATCCTGTGACATACTCTAGTTTTCCCAGGTATTTAAAAAAAATTAAATGAACAAAAATTGTTTTCAGTTCCAAATTCTCTCCATTGCTTCTGATCCTCCTTTACCCATTGAGAAGGCAAGAAATACAATACTTATTATACACATCTCCAAAATTTTTTAAAGAATACACACACAGTGATTCAGTAATTTCACCTGTAAATTCTTTTACTGTACTATGAAGTTTTTCAAGACTTGGTGACTTGAACTCAAAAAGGACAAGTCAGTGTTTTTTTTTTTTTTTTTATCATTTTCTCACATAGAATTAAAATTTCTGTTAAAATATTTTTTGTTCTACCTTACTTTCTAATCTAAAGATATTTCTTTGTGGAAAAGTAAACAAGAGGAAAATCATTAAGTAGTTTTGTCTTTTCTCCATCATCTGCTGTAAGTTGAGGTCCTCTTTGGTATTTAATTTTACTCCTGATGAGAAAACTAAAAATTTCTTTTTATTGTCCTTACCATACACTACATACTTTAGCTTTAGGGGCATCAACATTCCTGATATTATTATTATTATTGCTATTGCTATCATGGAATTCATCAGTTAAGAGATCCACAAGCATTTTGCTGTCATGCTTGTGTTCATTCTAAGTTACTTGTCCTTGGGCTTCTACTCCTTTCTTTTAAAAGTCTGATTTAGACAGTTCATTTTATTCTTTACCATTGTAATATTTTTCATCTAATAGGATTACATTCATCCTCCTTTCTCTGAATTATCTGAAATCTGTATTTCTAATGACAAGCCTAGATCCAAATTAATAACACAATTTCTTCCCACATTCCTATCATTTCTACTTTGGCAATCATTCATCTGTAATGGTCAGAAGAGGTCCCGAATAGCAGATTGCTTTGGCTGTAAATCAAGAGAGGTATTAGCCATGGGAAGTTTTACAGTCAGGCAAGAGTTTGGATGTGAAGCAAAAGTAAGCTGAGGGACACAGAATGTCCTGGGCAAGGAGTCCTGTAGTGAAAAGGAATTTCAAGATCTGTCTGGCAATAGAAAAAAGAGATTGAGGTGGGGAGGGGGAAGAAGCAGAAGTCAAGGACACACTGCACACAAGGATGAAGGAGAGAAAGGAAGCAAAGCCCAGCAGGAACTTTGCAAACAGAAAGCACTTAATATTTGTTGAACTGAAGGTGATAATCAAGATTTTTAGTCTTGAAATAATCTTTAGGCATTCCATTATTTGGCTCCATCTACTTTTCTTCACTCTATGTATTCTATGTGTTCAAACATTTTGCCTAGAATTCCTTTCTCCTCTCTACTGAAATAAAACCTATCCTTTTAAGGTTAACAATGTTTAAGGTTAACAATGTTTCCCCCCCAGTCCCCAATCCACATCACATTATGTACCACACTTAAATATTTGACAAATTATAACTTATGTTGTAGTTAAATAGGTCTGATCTCCTTTGCTAGATGGCAAACATGTAATGGGCAGGGACAATGTCTCACTCAATTTTATGCTTCTACAGTCCATAGCACAAAGTCTTATACATAGTAAATATTGCAAAATGAATGAATAGAAAGCATGCTGTTTTGGAAAATAATGTGAAATAACTAGTCAACCATGTAGATATAAGGTATTAGGAATGACAGATTAGAGAGAAATGAGAGATCTAGTTGGAGAAGTAGATTTGGAAGATATCCAGAGAAAGATCAATCAATCAATCAACCAATCAATCAATCAATCAGTCAGTCAGTAAAGTTGTTAAGTACAACTATCAGAATTAGCCCTGGCATAGAGGATAAAGAACTGATCTTTGAAACCAAAAGATTTACATTCAAGACCTAACTGACACATACTTGCTATGTGACACTGGCTCAATTATCTAACTTTTCAGTGTCTTGGCAACTCTCTAAGAGTATAAGAGCTACAGAGATCTGCATAGGTAGAAGATGTTTACTTATCTGGGATTTTCTTCTCTAAGTAAATTAGTCATCTAATCTCTATCACAATGTGCCAGGGTACTATGTTAGTTGTTGGAGATATAAATGAACTAGTTCCTGATCACTCCAGGAGAGTAAACTCTATCTTAACATGTAAATAGAACTAGATTATAAAACAAATGCAAAATGTTGTAAGGAGGGAGGGTACTAGCATACAGAAAGGGGATCAGAATAGATTTAATGTTGAAGGTAATACCTTAGTAGACTTAAAGAAAGAGGGAATCTATTAGGTAGGGTTGAGGATGAAAAGCATTCCAGGCATGAGGTGAAGGAGGGATGTGCAGTGGAAAGTCATGGAGATGGGGGGTAGACATATGGGTGAAGCACAGTGAGAAGATCAGCTTGACCTATCTCACCCATAAAATGAAAAGGCAGGGCTTGATGGCTTCTAAAGTCTTTTCTGGATCTCAATCTCTGATTACTTGCTCTTCCCAAACTTATTGAACATGGGATTTGGGCTCAGGATATATATATATATACACACCCACATATATAGTCTAACTCCTGATTCTGTCAATTACTAGGTGATACTAAGCAAATCACTTCATGTCTCTGATTCTTAGTTTGGGGACATTATTACTAAGCCTGTTGTAAGGCTCAAATAAGATAATGTTTATTACACACACACACACACACACACACACACACACATACACACTCACACACAAATTATACAATAAGGCAGTATAGAGAAACAGGGTAAGAAACTGGAGCTATAACTATTATTTTTCCTTTATCTTGTATAAAAATGAGTACCAGTACAAAAATTCATTCCATAAGTTCAGAGAGTAACAGTAAGAAATCTACTCCTATGTTTTACTCTTTAAGTTAAATAATTACTATTCCTTAAGCTTCTTCTCATATAATGATTTTATGGTTCTTGTTTTATTGATTTTCTTTAGATTACTTCCAGATTTTCCCAATTTTTTCTTTTCATGCATGCTCCAAAATTGAAGATCAAAGGTTGTATTTACAACTGAGATTATAACATAAATGGTAAAGTGAAGCTAAAGTGAACGGTACCTACATTCATCAGATACTAGTTAAAATTCCTTATTAAAGGTCAGGAAAGATTGGATGAACTGAAACATATGGTACAAAAGTGGATGCAACCAAAGAAATCTATAGGCACTCTTTTATAGGCAGAGTGAGGAAAAGAATCACTGAGAGATCTGATTAAGAACTCAAAGCACAGTCTTTCTTATGGGACGCTAAGCTTTATTTAGGCAACAAAGCTTTCAGCCAGCATGAATACATTTATTTCAATAGAATTCAGAACCATAACCTTCTGTATTCTTCACTTTTATTTTATGTTGCCAAGGCTGTATTTCCAATCTCTCAAAAATGTTAACAGAATTGCAGAAAGCAATCAGCAGGGTAAGGCAAAAAACAAAGAATGGAGTCACTGTATCCAATGGCATCAACCAAGGTAAACACAGTGGTGACCAATAGAAAAGAAAGAAATAATGGAAATAAAGGCACCAGCTATAAATCTCCAGGTCTGGGCAATGTTGAAGTAGAAGGTCATTTTCAGAGAAACAATATCGTGGGGAGAGTACATTCATTTTAGCTAATCTTGTCAGGTAGGGTGGTGTTTGTATCATCCCTTAAATGCAAGATAATTCTGCCTGTGAAAGGGGAGATCTGGAGCTTTGGGGTTTTAGACTCATCTCTGAAACAGGGAAAGATGCTAATCTTTTTATGTCTCTGTGCAGTTTGTAACATGAAACCATAAGTATTATTCTGCCAGTTAGGCAGGTATAAGGTAAGTACTCTTTTAATATAGATTTGTTTTTGGAGTTTAATTTAGCAATCCAAAAGGGTCTACATTTAATCAAAAAGATTTTCTTAGAAAAAGAAGAATAGGTCATTAGAGAGTATTTCTTACATTTTTGCCCCCATGTATTCTAATAGACTGAAAGATTTAGTATATATCTCCTTATATTGATGGAGAATAACATGAAGTTGGCAGGATGTCATCTAATACATCTATGTGAGTTAATTTTTTTTAACATCTGTTTTATTCACAGAAATCTAGAAAGGTTATTCTAGGCTGACCATTCTTGGAAAATACTGACCAATCATGGATGCACGAAAGGCTGGGCAAGTCTCTATGGCTAGACATTTAGCATCTTTTTTGTCCCCAAATCTAGTTTGCTGCTTTAAATAGAACTAGGACTCTAGGAATACAGCAAGTGAAATACAGATACTAGTTTTGGCAGAGTTTACATTTAAAGGGCCTTTGATTTTAATTTAATTTCTGACATTTAATAGTTATATAACCTTATTCATGTCAATCATTATTTCTGGTACAGTGGATAAAGTTCTGGGATTAGAGTTAGGACAACCCATCATCTTCATGAGTTCAAATGTGGCCTCTGACACGAAGTAGCTATGTCATCCTGGGCAGGTCACTTAACTTTGTTTACCCCAGTTTCCTTATCTGTAAAATGATCTGGAGAAGGAAATGGCAAAGCATGCCAGTATCTTTGCCAAGAAAATCTCAAATGGGGTCATGAAGAGCTGGACATGATTGAAACAAATGAACAACAATAACCACACCAATATAAATAACTATTTTGTTATTTTTAGAAAAACTTAAGGCCCCAAAATTTCAGATTTTATTATTAGAATTATTTGAACTAGATATATGATTTCATTGACATAGGAAATTCTCAGAGAAGAAGTTTTTCTATTAATCAGTACCTTCTGCTCAATTCTTAGTTTGCCTGGGGGCACTTAGAGATTAAATGACTTGCCTGGAATCAGTATGTGTCAGAGGCAGAACTTGACTCAAGGTTTTCCTTATTCATAGGACACCTATCTCTTTTGTTTGAAGGAGGGTGTAATGAAGATAGTATGGATGTAGGATCAAGAGATCTGTCTAGAGATCTCTTGGCTAGAAACCTAGCTTTGCCACTTATTTCTTATGTAACCTTGAGCAGGTAATTTATCTTCTGGACTTCAGTTTTCTCACCTCTGAAATAAGTGGCTCAGACTAGACAATTTCTAAGGTCCCTTCTAACTCTAGATTTCCATGATATATGGAACCATGGTAATATTAATAGAAGTTACTGCATCTGGAATAGATGGCAATGTCACTCTTCTTTTTGCTTCTGATATTTTTGATCATTTTCTTATGTAAATATCCAATAAAAAATCAAGCCAATGTGTAGGAGATCTTATCTCTTGTTCTAACATTGTTTTTATTCCTTCCTCTGCCCATATGCCTGATAGCTTTCCATGTCTATGCATCCTTTGTCTCATAGTTGCATTATTTCCTATGTGTAAGTCATTGATGTAACATGTCATAGTCAACTCTTACCCAGTATGAAGAGATTTTACATCATTTTTTTTTAAAGCCAGTGTTCATAAAGATTTTCTCAGGATTAAAAACTTAAATGTTTGCTAAGGTACAGAAGATTTGTCCCATGTATATTGATTGAGCTTTTCCTACTGTTCCCAACTACAAGGGATAACTCCCTTTCCAATAACTCAATTATTTTGATGTCTTCTTGTTTTTGTATTTCAGGATTTAACATAGGGCAGTAAGCATAATACTTACATTAATATTGGTTAAATTTAACTAAATACATAAAAAATAAAATTAAAATATCTTTTTAAAAAGTGTTAACATGCCACAAACTTTAAGAAGCAAAATTGAAAATAACGAACCTAAAACCCTAAAGGAGGTTTAAAATAGATTTTTTCAAGGGAGGTACTGTTCAAAATGGAAGTCAACATAAATGGCAATGAGTCAACTTGAAGGTAACAGTAATATACAAGTGACTAACAAATATTTAGGAGTGCTCATTACTTCAAGGTTATCTTGGGAAAAAATGAGATAGTTTCTGCCCCTTAGGAATTTATAATCTAGTTAGGGAGATAAGACTCACACAAGTATCAACAATTAAAGATAATAAAGAAGTGCAAGGGCAGCTAGGTGGCATAGCAGATAGAGTGTCAGACCTGAAGTCAGAAAAGACTCCCCTTCACGAGTTCAAATCTAGCCTCAGATACTTGGCAAATCACTTAACCCTGTTTACCTTAATTTTTCTCTAAAATGATCTGGAGAAGGAAATGGAAAAACATTTTAGAATGGGGTCATGAAGAGTCAAATATCTGAAATAACTGAACAATAATAATAGAGAAGATAATTCCATAAAACTTTGGGATATTTTATTGAATTTAATTGAATTAATTTAGAATGGATTTCTTTTGGCTGGCAAAGGTTTTGTGAAGGCAGTAGAATCAAAGGATCATAGATTCAGAAATAAAAAGGACCTTAGAATAGGCTCTAGCATAATCTTATTTTATAGATAAGGAAAACTGAGGTCTAGAGAGACTGAATACCTAAGGACACGCAGGAGGTATGCCTTGAAGAACTGTCATAAGCAATAGGAGATTGGGAAGAAGAAGAAATTGGGCATCTCATGCAAGGTGGACTAAAATATTCTATTTTGTGACTCAACTTAGAAGAATTTGATTTGGCTTTCATCTAGACAATGATAAAGTTTATTACTTTCAATCACAAGAAAATTGAATTTTAACAAATATTTGTCTATATGGACAAGGTTCTATGCTAAATGCTGAAAGAAACAAAGATTAATATGACCCATATCCTATATCTACAAATGTTTATGGATTTTTTTTTTTTATTTATTTAAGGCAATGGGATTAAGGACTCAGGTCCTCCTGATTCCAGGGATAGTGCTCTATCCACTGCGCCACCTGGCTTCCCCTAAGTTTATGGATTTTTTGTATTGATAATACAGATAATGCAATATTCTTCCAAATATCTTGGCAAACTTGTTATTTCAGAAATGAAAGATCCAAAGGATGTATATTTAATTACCATTTAGCCTTCCTATCTGTTTAATTTAACAAGTGTATTTCTAATCTCTATCATCTTTTATCTGGTAATTTTAGGGAGGTCTTTACTAGGAAAGTTGAAAGGACATTTGAACTTGATGCTTCACTCTTTGTAGAGCAAACATCTCCATTACATATGATTCTAGGCTCACATACAATTTATTCAAAATGAAGTAGATGGACTACAACACAAATGAAGGCAAGAGGGGAAAAATTGCCCCTAAGTGGTATAAGTAGAATGGGTTTTCCACAGTCTATCCTTTGTTGCATCACTAACAGGAGGCATCAAGAGAACATAGAAAATGTATAGAAAATAGGTAATTTAGCTCCTAAATAGGTCATAATTCATAAAGTATGGCATTATAGAAATGGAAGGGGTCTTAAGATATCATCTGTCCAACTGTCTTCACTTAGATTACAATATAAACTATTCAGGCTACATAGTTTTTCAATTTCTCTTAAAAGTCCATATTAGTTATTTTATTAATTTATTTATTTTTAATTTAAGCAATGGGGTTAAGTGCTGAAGGTCAAACAACTAAGCTTATTAAGTGTCTGAGGCTGAATTTGAACTCAGGTCCTACTGACTCCAGGGCTGGTGCTCTATCTACTGTGCCACATAACTGCCCCATATTAATATTTATAATAGCCTGATAGTCAAGACATTCTTCCTTATTGAGTGAAATTTTTTTTCTTTAAATTTTCTCTTTCTTGTTCTGCTGACAACTAGACTACATGGTCCTCATACTTCTAAAAAAATATTTCACATAGTTGAAAACAATGTTACAGTATTTATGTTATTCCATTAGCGCCCCCCCCCAAGTAAAACCACTCCAAATCATTTATTATTTCCTCATACAAGACCTATTTATCATTCTTCTAGGCATCTTACAACTCTTCTCAGTATCCTTTTTCAAATAAGGGAATACTTTAAATGACTTTTCTCTCAACATGTTAATTTTGTAAGAGCATCTTATTTTCCTTTTTGGTTTCTATTTTTAAATTTCAATAAAGCAAATGCACATTTCTATTTAACTGTTCATGAACCCACTTGCTATTCAAGCCCATGTCTATGGTGGCCAATGAAATGAAGTGGCTTATCTAACAACTACATACTATAAGAAGTGCTATCTTTAAGTTCTATTACTTTTCTGAGTGTTGCTGAAGTGCAAAATGATACACAAACTATGAGGAGAGGCCCAGATGGAAAGGAGATTCTTTTGCTTGTCTCCTATTCATTCTCCACGGAGGTCACATGCCCATCAGTCCAGTGATTCCATTCTGATCACAATTGGTTGTTAAAGGAACGTTTACATTTGTCTAATACCTAGACCAAGGTATTGGGGAAAAACAAAGAAAAAAAAAACCTGTTTTCCATTTTAATTTCACCAAGACAAGATTGGAGGCTTTGTTTTTTTTTTAAAGAGAACTTTGATAAAGAACAAAGTTTGAGAACATTTCCTTTAAATGTATTTTCTCTTTCCTATTCAGCTGACACCTAAAACACATGGTCAGCAATTCTCCTCATAAAAATAATTCCTCCCATATTACTTCCATTCTTCAAAAGGGCAATTATTTCCCTATAACAAGCACACCTCCTTCCACTGATGGCAATTGTAAATACTTTAACACCTTAGCAGGCAGCTTAATGAATTGTGCTGTTTCTCTTCACGTCTCTCCCCCCCCTCCCCATTAACACCTGGTTTCAAATCTTGATGGTGAGCCACTTTGAACTTTGCTAAATTTGTCATTTGATGATAGTTTTTGTTTGTTTGTTTTAATCAAGTCCATATGTGAACCCTTTCCATTTTAGGTTAGAATTTGCCAGAGATTCTTGTATAACTTTCAAGAAAACAGTCACCTTTATGATAGAATAAGTATTTTTACTGAAGGATTATAACTAATTAATCAAACTGGTTAGCTCCAGTTAATGACACTGGATAGGACACTTGAAGTCAGAAAGATCTGAGTTCAATTCAGTCTCAGGCACTAGGGTGATCCTGGGTAAATTACTTAACTTCTCTTTGTCTATAAAATGGGATAATAATAATAATAATAATAATAATAATAATAATAATAATGATAACAACAACAATAATAATAACAAAAATAATAGCAGTACCTAGATCCCAGAGCTGTGAGATTGAGATAGTATTTTAAAGCACTTTGCAAACTTTAAAGTTATACAAATGCTTGTTATTATCATTATTTAGCACAAAATACAAATGTTAGAGATTCTATTCTCAGGAGCTTACCTTCTACTCTTTGAAAAATAAATACCTATGAATGGAGAGTAGAATTCTTTAATGTGTACACACTCATAGGCACACACAAATTAATATTAAATGAGCCCCTTTTGATGGAGGGAGGGGAATAAGCATATCTATCATATACCAGGCATTGTACTAAGTCTCTTACACATAATATTTCATTTCATTCTCAGAATAACCCTGTGAGTAGATGCTGCTATCTTTCCTATTTTACAGTTGAAGAAAGCGAGGCAGAGAGATAAAGAGTTTAAGTAATTTGCCCAGGGTGACATTCCTAGTTAAGTGTTTGAGCTTGTATTTAATTCAGGTTTGAACTCAAGATGTTATATATCAAATATCTTTAACTTGTCTATTCTTGGTCTCAGCTCAGCTAAGAAGAAACAACAAAAAAGCATCCCAAAGAGCAGAAAAAAGTGCATTTTCAGAATATCACCTGTTGATGCAAGTGTAAAGCCTGGTTATAGGTGAAATTAACTGACAATTTACCGAGTATTCATTGCCCCTATTCTTTTCTTTGCTCTCAATTTGATTTGGGATGCATTCTAAACAAAGTTCCTAGTTCCAAGTTCCTACTCAAATGGCAGAATTGAGTTTCAAGTTTTGTGGGGTCCTCAACCCCTCCCAGAATGTCTTGTCCACATTTACATCGCCTGCAGCTAGATGTGATCAGGGTTAGGACACATCATTTTTCCCCATTGTCTAAATTGGATTCTTTATATAAAGCAATTAGTGATGATGTCAGTCCTTCATTCTCAAAGATTATGACATCAGGGAGATGATGTTATGACAAGCATATGTACTGGATTTGGGTGAGGGATGATATGCTGAATAAACAGCCTCAATTTCTCCTCTGGAGCCATCTGGGTCCAATGGTCAGATATGAAATCAGGATGACTGGAGATGTCCTGGTGGAGAGGCAATCATGGTAAAGTGACTTGCTCAAGGTCACACAGAGATTAAGTATCAGCTGTCAAGAGATATCTATCTATCTATCTATCTATCTATCTATCTATCTATCTATCTATCTATCTATCTATCTAAACAAATGGGGGAAGCAAATAAACCTTATACAAAGCAGTGCTATTACTTATTTGTTAATCTCCAGAACTAATTCTATGCATGAATCTTCTTAGTTTTGGACTCTTCTGGGGAACTTGGAATTCTCTATTACCTAAATCCCCAAACTAGTAACTCATTATCAGACTAGTTTTTGGTTTTAATCTTTGTACCATGCTATGCCATCTGTCTAGTATGTGCCACAGTGTTCATATCCCACTCCCTTCCCTCCAGTCTTCTTCAGGTTTGTTAGTTCTCATGCCTATGATAGTAGCTACCAATTAAAAATTAATAATCTCTACCACATTAGCCCCTTCCTGTCCTTCCAGAGACTATCTCCTCTGGCCTAGAGCTATGCTTGCTCATCAGTTATACTGAGGAAGACTGCTCCATTAGCTTCAGTTCTTTCTGTACTGACCTTGTTTGGTCACTTCCTCCTTTCTTCTTAGCCTCTGGACCTGCTAGGAAACTACCAAGGATCAGAAAGGCTAGAAATCTTACGCTGCCCTTGATCTGTTTTCCTTGGAACTGTCCCTTTTGCCCAAAACCTATTCCTTAATTAACTAAGAGTGATTTTTAACTGATTCTGAAATTAGGTTTCTTCACCTTTTCTTTGTGAGGACCTAAAACTTGTCTTAATAAGGGATGTATGTATTTGCTAGTAGAAGCCACCCCCCTCTGAAGCTTGTCTCTGAAACAAATCCACTCTGGTCAACGGCTAGAAAATAAGCATTCTTTAATTACATCCCCCCCCCACTCCCCAAATGATGATGATCTCTTTTGGGTCACATGCTACATTCCTGTTTCATGTATGGAAGATGCTTTCAGGTCTTACTTCATTTGTAATGCAAGAGTCACATTGGGCTCAAAGTCAGATAGACCTCAATTTAAGTTTGATCATGTTACTTATTAGTTTGTATGGCCTTGGAAAGTCAACTAGTCTCCTTGAGTCTTAACTTTCTCATCCATAAAATGGAGAATAATCTGTATAGGTTTATGGTATTAAATGAAATAATAGCCTTACAAATTGTATCATACAAATATGATATTCTATTCTGAGATCAATGGCTGATTACACCTTTCCTAGCTCACAGACTCAGTTTCTCTTGATTACCCAAGGTTCAGTAACACCGCACCCCCCAACTCTGAGTAAGCTTTCAGAATCATTTGAATTTTACATCCTCAAATTAATAGTAATAATTCCCCAAGAAGGAAATACATGTTAAATGGGCAAAGGGTATATGTAGATTGCTTTGGTCTTCTATTACTGATTATTGTTTAGTGTTCTGGATAATTACCTGTTTTTAATGCCTCAAATACAAGCTGCTTAAATGGTAGAGTGAGAAAAATAGAGAGCTAGGTTTGAAAACTGCCTCTAGCACTTACTAACTTTGTGACTTTGGGTAGGTCACTGAATCGCAATATCTGTAAAAAATGCATTTAATACCTGTAGTGCATACCTCTTGGGATTGTAGAGGTTCAAAGAGTTTAATATATGCAAAATTCTGGGTAAACATTAAAGTGTTGTACAGATATCAATTAGTATGGAAATGGTAATAATGCTATTGCTGTGTTTCTAGAACTAGTAACATTCCTATATCTCTACAATTGCATTATAGTAATCTTAGAGGTTATATTTCTCCATTAAATCTAATCTCTGCATCAGATTTTTCTTTATTCAAAAGGATACCAAGAAACCTCTTTCTCTTTATTTGTCATGGTCCTATACTTGTCCATATGAAGCTTTTCCTCTTTCAAGTCCTAATAGCCCCCTCCAGCCAGATTGGTGGTATTCACTTCTGTCAATTTCTCACTCATCACTTGCTATGTATTTTCAGAACTTCGAGAGCCCATTGTCTTAACATCAATACACAATATGATTTTATTATGTATTTACAAAATAATCTTTCCCACATAATATATACCTAAAAAATCCTTTTTGAATTACTCTAGAGGGGATAAAAATTACCTTGTATGTGCAGCAAGTAAAAGTGCTTTGGTTTTTGTTGTTTTTTTTAAATGGTAAAATGGTAGGCATTTTGTTAAATTTTTATTCTGAAATACTCAAAGGGATTTTACTTACATCATGGACTAACAGCCAGAAAAAAATTTCTGGGTAATAAAAATAGTGGTTTAAAAATTAATGAAGAGCAAAAAGAGAATGAGAACTCATTGCTTTATTTATTTATTTTACAACTTCAGAACAGTCAAATGGACATATTCCTTTATTTTTTTTTCTTGAGGTTGAAAGAGGTAGCTGTGCATAGGAGGGAAGTCACATTTAGTCCCAATCTACCTAGTAGTGGACTTTAGGACTTATATGTCAAGTTTCAGCCTGGAGCAAATTCATACATCAACTTTTATATTAAATGAAAGTAAACCTGTGACAGAAATAATAAAAGGAAAATTCATAGGTGAGTCTTCCAATACCTATGTACATTGAGGGCCATTAAAGAAGCAATCCTAGAGGACAGAAACTATATCTAAAATACAGCACTTTTTCACTTCTATCCATGATTTTTTTCTTCTGTAGCTATTCTCTCTGTCATCAATAGCTCTTCAAGGCATTTATCTTCAAGGCAAATAGTCTTTCATTAAAGCAATAAACTATCAATATAAATTAATCAGATGATTCTTTCAATTCTACAAATTAATAGCAGGTATATAAAGATTCCTTTTAAAAATCTTAGAAATTAATTTAGTAGAAGGAAGAAGAGCTATATAGTTGATAATCCAGGTAACTGGATTATCAAAACAAGTTCCTCATTTGTCCCCAAGTCTCTACAGGATGGATCTCCTGCTGCATTTGCCATGGCTAAATCATAAACTGACTCAACGGTCATTAAAACTTTGATTCTGTCCTGATCACTGTTATTAACAGTGATATTTATCTATGAGGCACTGCTAATATATTCAAGAACAGATATCTGTTGATAGTAACACTTACATGAAATAGATAATGAACCTAATAACTGGTGGAAAAAATAATCTAAGGCAAGAATGTCTACAAATGAAGTCAGGACAGATTGAGAAAAACTATATCTTTTCTTTTTAAGTAGAAATAAGGAGGGAGACATTGAGGAAGGAGAGAGAGAGAGAGAGAGAGAGAGAGAGAGAGAGAGAGAGAGAGAGAGAGAGAGAGAGAGAGAGAGAGAGAGAGAGGAGAGAACATGCTGCATCATTAACGCCTCAACCACCATTCTCCCTCAAGCCTATATAAATATGAAAACTGTGCCTTTGGCTTCTAGTTTTAGGTGATTTGCCTAAGGAAATTAATAGACAACATATTTTAAAAGAAGTATATCTATTTTGTAGACAATGTAAACAACAAAAACACTGGTGATTATTTATTTATTGAGATTGATCAGAGGTAGTTTTCATATCATGTGGGGGTGGAGATAGGTGGGTAGGGGTAGGGGTTGATTTTTTTTAATTAAGTGGTATGCTGTTTTGGAAGATAGATGGCCAATTTGTCACTACATAATTAAAAATCTAATGATATCTAAGCAGATGAGGTGCTTTGCATACAGAAATGATATAAAGACATCTTCTTGGAAGAGAAATCAAAAAGTAGACTACTGGATGTTTACTGATTTTCAATGTCCTGAACTTATTCATTTCTGGACATTTATGCCAATCCTGATCTATGAAACACTATTACCCACCCCCCCATTCATCCCTTCCAGTCTAAATGTGCATCATTTAAAGTTCAACTTAAGTAATATATACTTCTTCCATAAAGTTTTCTCTAAGGAGCTTAAATTTAAGTAATCACTTCTTGCTTTTTTCCCCTACTTCCCTAGCACTTTGTATTCCTTTTGTAGTGTTTATCACAATCTACCTTCAAAGAGAGTTATTTATGTATTTTATCTTATATTTCCTAAAAGTTCATAAGCTCTTTGAAGGCAGGTGCTATGTCTTATATATTTTTGCATTCTTCATAAGGTCTCACACAAGGGAAATATCTAAGAGATAGTTACTGAGTTGTATAGGACGTGAAAATAAGGCTTCAAGGCTTAAGTTAACACTACAGTATCAATATTTATTAAGAGTACCAGAATATTAAGAAGAGTCTTGAAAATTCATTTAATACATTCTTTTGATTTTAGACAATAGCAGCTTCTTACAGGGATATGAAGTTTACAATTAAGCATTTTTGTTCATTAAGATTTTGGGGAAAAGATCTTCTGAACTAAGAAATATTATGGGACTTATTTAAAAAATACAATACCTCATTTCCCTAATCCCAACATATTCTCTAAGAAACCTCTGACTTTACTTAGAGAGCTTAGAAGCCACCTCTCACTAAGGTAAACTGCAAAGAAAGACATACCTCAGGGAAAGCAACAGGTGTCTTTGATTTTCACAGTAATACCCTAGAATTTGGGATATACTGGACAGTTACAAGTTTGAGTGAAGAAAAAGAAGAGGTCTGAAATGTCAATTACTAAAGATGTAGCCTATAAGGAGAAAAGTACAATATATAAATTATTCATAATTATAATGCTATGGTCCAGGAATGAGAAGAGGAAAGCCAACAAATGTTGTTTAATTTTAAAAAAATAAATCAACATATAATAAGGGCACAATCTTAATTTTTAAGCCTTTCTTTTACATTGACATCAGATAATAAGTTTGATTAATAGAAGAATATTTATGAAAACCATCAGAGCTGTAGACTATTGATAAGGTTTAAAAATCTAAGTCTATAAGTCTATAAAAAGGATTATTATTTATGTTTAAAAATATAAGTCTCTAAGTCTACAAAAGGGTTATTTCAAAAGCAACAAATAATTTAAAAGAGTCTGAATCAATGACATTATTAGTTACTTTTATGTTGCAAAATTCTATAAATAATACTTTCTTAAAACTCCAAGCTCTTGATCGCCTTCTAATTTTAAGCCATTATTAGTTTTACATGTATATTTCCAGGATCCTGGGTGATGAAAGACTGATTCATTGAGCAGTGCCCTAAGGTAATTTTCAATATTCAAAAAAATGTAATTTTACAATTATAACCATCTGACAAAAAGTATAGTACCACTATCAAACCTTTTAGTAAGAAGAAACATTGTAAGTTTGCTCCTTGCAAGCAATGATTTTCTTTTCATTTTTTTCAAACTCCACTTTATTTTCTTATTAGACCCTCAACCCACAAATGTTCAACTGTCATAAAAGATCAGTGTTACTGAACTGCCAGCATAAATCTTTTGTTTGAAATGTATAAAGAAAGACAAATAAAGGAGACATTGCAGAATGTCTTCTTGAAGTAGAAGCAGATATTGAAATGATAAATAACATAACCTATGAACACTAGTTCTAATGTTCTTGGGCGGAAGAAATTTCTAAATATCAAAGATAGTGGCATTGCTGTCAGGTGGTCCATAAATAAACCATGGTTAATTCCTGACATTGGACCTTTTTTTCCTTGAGATGCTACTGTAAATATGTGTATTCCTCTTGACTGTCTGAATTCTACATGCCCATTTCCAGAAATGCCGCAGCAGATAAGTAACACTGTCATGTCTGTTTTGTCAACTACATGTTGGTTATACTTTTCTATCTATAGTTTGGGAATATTATCAAGGTCAGACAGTCTCTTAGAATACCTGTTCGAATGCTTTTGCATTTGATTATTTCTTTAAGTAGCTTCCAAAAATGAAGTTTACAGGAATCTCTATAGTTTGCAATATTTTACTCTTCCCACATCATGAAAGAAGGCTGCATAAGCAGCCTAATGGAAATTTAGAAAATTAAAAAAATTCTTTGGAGGAATTAATTATATTCTCATTTGACCACATATTATAAATAATTTTGATGTGCTAGAGGAAAGTATCCCCGACATTTTGTGATTCTTTGGCAACTACCCACCTCCTTCCACTCTCCTGACCTCCACTTTTTGTGTGTGCATGACAAATTGGCTATGAGGCATTTACAACTGAAGCACATATCACAAAATTACTTCTGCCAAGCTTCCTCTGTGACCTGCCCGTGGGACATGACATGCTCCAAGATGCATCGCTCTATCAAACCACATCTTTCCAGGACAATGCAAATTATGACGAATTCCATCATACTGCATTATGCATTTCATGCTAATCTTACTAATTCCAAAGAATCAGGAGGGCTTGCTCTTCTGCTGAAGGGCATGTTGTCTGATTGAATGATGGTGAAACAACATTTGCCATCCCCTTCATCTCCTAATCCCAGCTGCGGCCACCTCTGCCCTACATCCGCCGGGCAGCCTTTCTTGCTATGTAACTTCCAAACCAGAATTAACTTTAAATTGGTAGAATCATTTGACAAGAAACCTCAAACCACCAAGGACAGCTCTAAGGTCTAGAAAACAAAGAACTTTAGGAGTGGGGGGGTGGGGGTGTCAATAGAGAAAGGTAAATAATAATGTAAATGATTCAAGCATTTAAACTTAATTCTCTTAGTTGTTCACTGTAAAGAATCAAAACCACCTCTTTTGATGTTTTTGGACCTCATTGTTTCTATAAGAATGTTTATGAAATTTCTTGATTCGAGTTCTTTTAGTTTGTTTTGCTTTTCCTCTACAAATAATCAACCTGTGAAGCAAAAGGAGAAATGCCTCCAGGAAGAGGAACTTCAATTCTTCCCTGTGACAGAAGGGGGCAATATGACTACATGAAAGAAGACTACAGTCTATGATCGTCTATGGCCACACTGCTGAAATAAACATGTTGAATTCCCAAAGAAACATATATTTTATCCTGTGGCATAATTTACTTATAACATTAAAACTCAAACATGGAGCAATTTGTAGCAATAACCATGATTATGCTGTTAGTGGCCCAAATGTCACTGTCTAGATTAGGCTAAATGATACCTAGCACCAAAGAGCAGCTATGATTTATTTTTTATGATCACTGGTAGAACTTGCATGCTTAAAAGGCTCCCAAGAAAACTGCCTTCAATAAATAAAAGAAATAAGGATGAAAAGATTGAAAGAATCTAGTATTATTGTTCAGAGAGGTGATCATAAAAAAAATGACACAGGAATGACGCAAATTTTGAATTTCAGAGATATTGCTGAAAAAAAAGGCAAGTATCTCAGAAATCTCAATGCTATTTTTTAAATTAAAAAAATTCTGTAAGCAAATGATTTACTTTATAGTATATAAAATTGAAATGTATTTGAATTGTTCTGTGCTTTATGAATAAATCAATATGAAAAGGAAATAAAAATTCTAACCCCTTTGTGCAATTAGATGGACTCTTATTAGTCTTCTTTCTGGAAAATAAAATGGATTTGAGTATCTGAAGTATGAGGAAAATTAATTTCTTAACCCAGTAAAAAATTTTAATAGCTTACATTTTGGATAAAATAGACATTTTCTTAAGTTGGAAGTAAATAGCAGAACATATCCTTCCCTTTTTGTCTTATTTTCATTTAGAATTACTAAGTAAGTTTTTAAAAAGTGGAGGGAGAACTGCTAAAATGGGTTTGTATCAAGCTGCAAAAGCTTTACTGCATAAATAACTGCATACTTATGCCCTGACTAAAATAAGGACAACTTTAGTCAACATTTACATTTATACCTTAATGGAATCTTGAAGGGAGGATTTTTTTTAACTGAGATGTTATATAAGCCCTAATAAATACATAGTAGAAATCCACATTAAAATATCCCTAAGAAGAGAAAGGAAAATCTTTTGCTTTCTACTTTCTTCCCTTTGAGACCACCAATCCTCAGAGGTACATGCCTATGTGAGCATCATTGCAGCAAAAGGCAGTGGGCACACCCTGTGCATGCTGTGGCTTGTTGACATGAACCAGGGCAGGCAGACACCAATAATACATGAAGTGCGGTTCAGAGGCAATTAGGATCAGTTGTCAAGGCCAGGCCATTAATGAAAGAACATGTCAGAGGAGCTGGAGACTTCAATGGTTGAGGGCAAGAAGGCGATTTAGTGTGACAGATCGAGTCCTTCCAATGTCCTCAGTGGTACATGCTAATACCAGCCTTAACAACCTTTTGTGGCAGTGTATAATGTGACTAACATGGACTTTGATTCAGCAAAATGACTGCTGCCACTGTGAGTCTGTTTCATTTGAACAACAGTAAAAGCACTGCTACAAATAATTACCCACTTCCGTCCTCTCCTCCACCCAATGTAGTCCTCTTCTAAGCATGCCACATTGTTTGTCACTAAAAGGTTAGGGCGTTTTTCAGGTTATTTTCTTATGGTTATGTGATACCTGTTTTTGCAGAGGTGTATAAAGCAAGCATAATTCAATCTAGAAGGGTTTAAAAGTAAAAATAAATAATAATTAAATCCCAACTCACGTGGTTAATAATAGAAGTGGCCAACACAAATCAAATTCATCTAAAAGAAACATTGTCTACCATGAGAGCTATTCATAGGGAGAAGGGGAAGTGATTACCTGGGCTCCAGGATCACAAGTAGATGGTAACCTAATCCTCAAAGAAATGAAATGCAGAAACATCACATACAGATACTCAAACTGGGTTGCTCCATCCCCCAAAATAGTCTTTACAATTCAGTTGTAATTATAAATAAGAAACTTATAAGCTTTTAGGTAAAAAATAATGAAAGAAAATTTTAGATGCTAAATAAAAAGATTCACAATTTAAAGAAAAAATGAACAATATGGTGATATTTTAAATAGGCAGAATCTGCACATTTTAAAATTATGACAAAGCCTACAGAAGGTCCCAGTATCAATTTCCTAACACTGTTTCTTATGTGTGGATGCTGTTATTTAATAAATTTTTACCAGCCTTTCACATCTTCTGATCACTGAAAAATGTATTCTTACATGCAGGAGAAAATGCCTTTGTCTTAACAGCAGAAAAATGGATAAGATTTTCTTATAATCTTCCCAGAGATGTGCTTTTTCACATTTTCTCAGGATTTATTCCCAGCATCTCAACTACAAAGGGTGATGATGTGATACCTCAGGGCAGGTAGTTCGGCCTTGTCTGCTTATGAATGACCGGACCAGAAGAAGGGCAGATTGCTAAAGATTGATGGGAAATCAGAGCCAAATAGATTTGCTTGGAAAACAGCTTTAGTCTTTCCCTGTGAAATTTTAACTTTTTTGAAGGTCTTATTTTTTTTTCCCTTTTCTGAGACAGTATTTTTTTTTTACTCTTTTGTATACTGCGATTTCTTCCTTTTTGTTATCTGTTATTTTCTAGACACTTTTTATGCCACATCCTTTTCACTAATGTATTTACCTAAATTTCTCCACTTTCTTGAGTGAATATTTTTTTCTGTCTTCTAGTATTAAGTACCATTAGAGGAATATAAGGATCTTAGAGACTATCTAGTCTATTTCATCCCTTTTTGAGATAATGAAATTGAGGACCAAAGAGCAATAAGTGACTTGTCTAGAGTTCAACAGGAAGGAACCTGAACTAGTGGCCTCTGAGACCAAATCTATTGGTTTTTTCATTATAACTTGTACCTCTATGTCTAATGTGAACTAAATCAACATTACAAGAAGCTGTAAGTATTAAAGGACTAGGCACCCTTATATATAATTTCAAAATGTGATTTAACATATTAAATTATCTATGATATAATATATCAAAAGCACTATCATAGTATTTTCAATATTTAAATGTCATACTGATGATATTTTGTACCTTAGGGACAATTGGTAGTAACCATTTACCTTGTCATAGAACAATTACATAGATAGCAATTGAACACCACCCCCCCATCTCCAATGGACAAACTATACGTCAGTTTGACTGGGATTCTCTCTCTCAGATTTCAAGCTTCTGTTGCTTAGTTTGTTAAGATGTCTATACTATGAGATGATAAAATCTGCTACTACTTTTATTTTTTGTTATATTCATATGACAATGGAGCTGTTCTTGTTGGTGGAAAGGGAATAAAGATTGTACAATTATTGAAGATTCTTTACATTTATAGCACAGATCTTTAGTCAGTCTAAAATATTCAGAAACAAGTTAACATCAAGTTCTTGTAATTCCTTGAAAATAAACATAATTTTAATGGTAACTTTATTTTCATTGGAAAAAGAAATTTTCATGAATGCAGAGCTAACAGAGACCTTAGATATCATCCAGTCTAATCTTCTCATTTTATGTAAATAAGTGAGGATATGGGTTGAAATGCCTTTTAATATCAGGTTGAGGTTTATATATATACATAAACACACACATTCACATATGCAAATACTCACAATATTTCTATGGTAAAGTCTGGGATTTCTCATTTGTCATAATGTGTTTACTTTAAGTGAAACATCTTAAAGCTATTATTTTGTTTTCTAAATACTTATTCATAGAAGATGTTCTTTCTTTTTATGAGCACAATTATACCAGGTTTCTTCAATCATTAGCTCATATTTTAATAATATGTTGCCATTTGGGTACAGCTATAATCATAATAATGAACGTGAAGTTCAAAGATCATTAGATATATAGATGGCAAGTACCATTAACAAGAAATATTCTGTACCATAGAGATCACACATTAGAAAACTCAGAAATTTCACTGTAGAATTTGCTATACTGACTGAGGCATCTTTCTGTGTAATTAACATAAATCTCATCACAAAATATGTTAGTTTTAATAACAAACAGGGGCATCTTATAAGCAAACTAGGGAACAGATCTCAAATAAAATTGTAATATAAATAATTTAGCATTTTTATTTTTATATTTCATAATGATATTGTGTAGTTTTAATGGGCATAAAACAGAACTATGTTCCTGATATACATATACATGTATCTATATGTATGTTTAAAATTATCTCCTTTTCTAATATTTTAATTCATATCACTATAGTCACAATACATAATGCTATTAAGATTAAGTTCAAGAAAGAGGGATTAATTCTACAAGCAAGAATAGAATTAATAGTTCCTTTATGTATTTGTTTGTTATTTCCCCCCCTGGTTATATGCAAAAACAAGTTTCAGCATTCACTTTTAAAAATCTTGAATTCAGAATTCCCTTACTCCTTCCTATCCCACACTCCTTCATTGAGAAAGCATAGAGGTTAAATGTGCAGTCATGAAAAACATTACCACAATACTCATGTTGTAAAAGTAAAAATATCCCCCCCCCCAAAAAAGAACAGAGAGTAAGGCTCACTCACTCTCCCTTACCTCCCCCTTCTTCTACTCCATTGTAAAAGCTTTTCCTTGCTTTTTTATGTGAAATAACTTAACCCATTCTACCTCTCTCTTTCCCTTTCTTCCACTATATCTTCTCTCACTCCTTAATTCCATCTTTTTAATATATTATCCCTTCAAATTCAATTCCCACCTGTCTATATATCCATATATATATATATGATATATATATATATCATATATATATATGCCTTCTAACTACTCAAGTAAATTAGAAAATTCATATGAGTTAGCATGCAGGAATATATGTAGTTCAATATCTTTAAGTCCCAATAAGTCCTTTTTAAAGTACATTCAAACTTTCTGACCATATGGGTACCATGTAAGTAAATGATTTTTTTCCAAAACACTGAATGGAACCTGCACAATGCTAACAACTACTATCTCTATGAGACATGAGTCATTTAAGATCCTTTTGCCAGAAAGGTGAGACCCAATGTAACTCAGAAGGGTAATTCATGCATGAACTGCTTGATAAGGACAAAACAGTAGCTTCAGGCACATAGGGCTTAGTAGGATAAATGAAAAGATATGTACTCTAAACTCAAACTGGAGAAAGGGGGTAAGGAAGAAATGGAAGGAATAGAACATTAAACAATTTCTGACAGATGTAAAACTAAAATTAAATCAAGAGCCAAATATTTCCCAAAGGAAATTTCTTTACCCATTGTACAGTTAATTAAAAAACATCTAAATTTCCAATATTATAATCTATTTAACTAAATTGAACTTTATACCTTCTTGCATTCTGCCTTGTCACTACCATGTGAATCCGTAGCCTGTCCTATCTGCCCACCTATCAGAATAAAAAGTTGAGAGGGAAATTAACTTTTGATAAGATTTAGAATACAATGATCATTCCAAAGATATTATGCTTCTTTACTAAAATGTTGAAAACATAGGCCATTGCTAAATAAATAAGAATTTCATATAATATTTACAATGAATAATTTAAAGTGGAACTGTATATATAGCTAGTTTTTTGAATTTGTCATCTTAAACTGTACTCATTATTTCAGGTAGCAACTACATTTTCCATTTAAATAAATTACTATGACTTTTTTTAATTGCAGATTTTTATCTCTAATATTAATTGACTAGGATCATAGGATTATAGATTTACATGTAGAAAACAACTGGGAGGTCATCTTGTCCAACCACGTCATTTTACAGAAAAGTAAACTGAGACTCAAGGGCTAAGTGACTTATCCAAGGTCATGCAATAAGTGGCAAAACTGGGAATTTAAATCCACTTGACTTCTGACTCAAAAGGTAATGCTTTTATCCTGATACCATATTGAATCTCCAATATCATAAATTTAGAGCTGGAAAAGAGCTTAGAAAATGTGTAATTTCAATCCCTTCACTCTGTATTTGAGGATATAGAAGCTCAAATAGATAAATTAACTTGCTTATGATCAACAGGGTCTATGCAGTAGAGACAGAATTCACAATTTCGACATCCTACTCTTTTCTCATTACATGACTGCTTTTTCTCAAGAAAAATGAAACAAACAAAAACCTTCCTTGGTTTCATAAGCCATCAAGATATAAAAACATGTGCCCTGAGAACTCCATAAAAAAATTTGTCTATATTTAATTATTTCCCATGATGAAGGTAAAGTAGAAGATGGAAGGAGAATTTTATGATTTCAATGTTAAGTTTAGATTATCATAATTTCTTTTTTTAATGTGTTTAACACATGTTCAACAATTTTTTAAAAATATTCATTTACTGTGAGTAAAACTACTTGCAACTAAAATTATTTAAAGAAGACAGCTGGTACAACTGATATAGTACTGAACCTGAAGTCAGCAAGATATGAGTTCAAATCCAACTTCAGATATTTCTTATCTATATGATTCCAAGCAAGTCACTTAACTTCTCTGTCTGCCTCAATTTCCTCATTTGTAAAATGGGAGATAATGAAAGCACCTATTCCAGGGTATAATGAGATGATATTTGTAAAGTGTTTTGTGAACTTTAAAGTGCTATATAAATGCTATAATTATTATTACTGAACAGACTTTTGATTTCTTAACATAAAAAAAAAGAAATGACTTACTCAGGTTAATACTTGTCTTGGGACCTTGCTTAGCTAGTTCTTTAATTTCATTATTTAAACATGATAAAGTTTATGGACTACTGGCTATTATTAGGATCTAAAAGACCTTTGTCTACCACCCACACAGAAAAAAGCAAAACAAACTAATTTGACCAAGTAAAGGAAACATTATAGAGATTTTATAGTGACACTGAAGATAATAATGGTTTCTTATATTTACAAAAAGTTATATATATGAAAGTAAATATGTATTTTAATATGTCTCTTACATACATATATATACATATATACAAATATATGTATTAATATAAATAAATTGATGTTTTCACATATGCAAAACAAATACAGTTTGCATACAGAATAATGTTATCATACCTAGGACCATGTCAATGCAAGCTAAATGTAGTATCTAATATAATAAAACATGGAAAGGTTCTCTAAATTGTAAAAATACCCTTGTAAATGTTTGTTTTCTTGATTCTTGATAACATTTTCAAAATGTTACATTTCCTATATTCTCCATTTTTCATCTGCCCAATTATAAGCCATCTTTTTTTCTCCTATCAAAAATGATCATTTGTTTCTTTATTGTAGTAGATAAAACATTCTTTCATTGTTTCAGCTCCCAAGCTGTGCAGATCCTACCCACTGTTCTTGCCTCCAGCACTTCACATTATTGGTGTATTATTTCATGCATGCCCTACTCTTTTATCAATTGCTTTTGAAGTAATGTTAATAGACTAGAAAATTGAGACATTTATGAAGTATAGGCAGTGTTTATGAAAAAATCCATAAAATATGACACAGGCAAGACAAGATAAAAGCAGCATTTTAATAGATTGTGGCAAAGAGATTCTGTCAGAGTTGACAACTGACTCCTTTGAGATCACTAATTTTTATGGGATTAATTCTGTAGTATTAAAAATGAAGTTAAATGTCCTAATTAATCTGTAAATAACACACCCACAATTAAACTTGTGTCTTCCTTGCATTTGAGCTTGGAATGATTTTTTTGAGTAATTATTTCATTTATACTGAAGTTTAAAAATTGTTTTTTAGGTTATTTTATCTAAAGCTACCTGGACTCAGTTTCAATAGGCATAAGACACACACACACACACACACACACACACACACACACACACACACACACCCCTGATATTTAGATTCTAAAGCTTAATCATTGGACCAGAGCCTTCCATTACTATGCAACTATAGTGCCTGAAGAGGAAGTACCTGTCTTGGGAATGACTTATGAATGGTTCATATACATGAACAGGTGATAGGGGGCAGGAATAGTGGAGCCTGTACTCCTGAGCTTTGTTCTCCAATTCAGAACACCTGGGAAGTGAATGACCTAAATGATTATCTATTATATAGATTTAAAGAATTAATAAATTGCTAGTATGCTGGCATATCTATTCATTCCATCTATTCCTCCACAGAGCCTCCATCCCTATCCCTAGATTGTCAACTCCAAAGGTGATGATGCTTATGTGGGGAGCAGAGATTTAGAGGAAGAGAATTTCTGATAACTTGAGTTAGTATATAAAATGCAATTTCCCATAGAAATAATTTTCCAAATTGTAGATATAGTTTAAAAAAGTAGTATACTTCAGCAATATGATGGATTCAATAGATATTTGATCAGTGTGGGAATCTAAAAAAATTTGACCTTCCTTTTATGAAAAAAAAAGTTCCAAATGACCTAATTAAAAAAATTCCTTAGAAAGCAGTATATTTATAAACTGGGCTTACTTAGTAACTTTACATCATCAAATGTAAAATATCATTTTTACTTTGTGAATTTTTTAAAAAATAATATTTTCTAGTAAGTAAGGGTCACTGAAGAAAGAGGTTGGATCATTTATAAACTGACTAATCAATTCTGTAAATATATTTGCAGTTAGATTAAGTCACAAATGATAAATGTCATTTTTTGGGCAAATATAGAATCATTGACTTGTCAAAGGAATTTATAGTATCCTTTGACTTAAAAGATCATTTAAATTTAGTCTATGCAAAGTCAAAACATATAGCTACCACAGTAAAATAGTCAATTCAGTGTAAAGAAATCAGTCAGATCAGTCATTTTCTCTTAGGAAGAAAAAACATTTGGATGAATACTCATATTTCAACTGAACATTTTGGCATTTTTTAAAAAGACATAGCCACAAATCTTATTTGGGATCAGATCTTCCTTCTTTCTGCCCTTGTCCTCTAAAGGAAGAGGGTCTTAAAGAGATGAATCATATTAACTTTCATAACTAAGTGGCTTTGATAACAATCTATAGTTATATTCCAGAAGAAAAATGCCCAGAAAAAGATATACTGACATTAAGTGTTAAGATAACTATCTTTATAGAAGAGACAGTGTGAATAATGTAATTAAGGAAATAAACATCAAAGCTCTCAGAAATAACTACCTGGTTTTCTTAAATGCTGTGCTTATATACATAACTTTTTTTTCCCCTCCCAAATGTTTGGACTAAAATGGCCAATTTAGTCAATTCACTCACAACTAATTTGACCAATTTTGTCAGAAAATGAATAGGCTATTAGACTTACAGAATTCAGAGTTAGAAGAGACCTTCGAGAACATCTAAACTAACTACATCATTTCACAGATGCTCTTCAGTAAATTAAAACTTTAAGAAGTGAACTAACATCTGGGATCACTAGTTAGTGGCATGGCTGAGATAAGAAGCCAGGTTTCCCCAATCTCTGTATCTTCTCGGTTTTCCCTAAATCACACCACCTCTATCAATTTGGCCAAAACTGTGTACAATTTGAAATTGTGTGTGTGGACATATCTCCCAGATGATAGATCTTCTAAGAAGAGACACATTTGAAGGCATATTTGTCCAGTATTAAGAAGGATTATTGTGATGAAAAGTTCTGAGGTAAGAGGGAGAAGAAATGTTATTTTTTTCCATCTCTAAATTCTCTGATTCCACGGAAAATCCCTAAAGTCCTTGTTTCAGGGAAAAAAAAATCTCAAATCTCAAATCCAGTCATCAATTCACCTTCATTATTGAGGATTTCACATGGTCTAGTGATAATTCATATTTTTTAAATGTTTACAATATAATATGTACTTATATTGGTAAACTAGACATTGAGTCATCCCATAACTATTTACAGAGCCTTATATATGATGTAGCGCATAGTTTCACATGGCATTTGAGTTAGACACATATCGATTCTGTGTGTCTATCCACGTAGACTCAGACTATTCTTAGTCTGCAAGGAATAATACAACTAAATAACTTCTAATTCATTTATATCCTATTAATAGTCCTGGTGTCCTCATAAAAACATTCATGGTTTTCTTGAAGTTATATTTATTGAGAAATTCTTAAAAAAAGTATTCAACTACTTTTATACTTCAAAACTTGGACTTTATGGGATTATCCTGATCACTTACACACAATCATTTATTATTTGCCTACTTTTGCCAAGAAGGATTGTGTTAGACACAGAGGATACAGAAGCATATGCAAAAGTTTCTACCTTCAAGGATATTACAGTCTATGGGGATACCACTTATACACTTCTCAAAATATGTAAAACAAATAGAAGATAATTTGGAGAGGGAGGCACTGGGGAAGGGGTCAGGAAAGACCTTACTTAGGTAAGATATGGTGAAGCTTTGAAGAAAGCTAGGGGTTCTAAAAAATAAAGTTAAAAAAGAGAGGACATTTGGGGAACTTATGATAACCTGTGCAAAGTCACAGAGGGTGTCTTTTCCTAGAAAGAAAATATTGTGGGAGAGACAGCAAGGGGGAAAAGTTTGATTGAGCCAAAGAGACTTTTAAGAAGAAAAATTCTTATATAATATATCCTTATATAATAAGAATGGAAGAATAGTCTGGGGCCAAGATCATGAAAAGTTTTAAAAGTCAAACAGAGAAGATTGTAGAGATAACAAAGTCCTTGAAGCTTGTTTGGCAAGAGTTATATCTGTGCTTAAAAAAATATCACTTTGGTAGCTGTGTAGAGAATAGAGGACAGCGAGAAATGAATTAAGTAATGCTATATACATTTATATTTTTAAATACACCTAGATTAGCAACTGTACTAGACTTAAAATTTTTTAACATGCCTGGATTTGTGAGTGGTCAAACTAGAAATGTTATGGCCTTGTATGAGTTATTCCCTTCATACTTTTATTTGGTAACAAATGAATAGACACACAGAGAATCGATATGTGTCTAACACAAATGTTATGCAAAACTATGTGCTACATCATATATAAGGCTCTGTAAATAGTTATGGGATGAATCAATGTCTAGCTTACCAATATAAGTATATGTTATATTTTAAATGTTTTAAAATATGAAATATTTTCATGTGAACTAAAAGACCATGTGAAATCCCCAATATGAAGTAGTGACAATGACTACAACCTTGAGAAAGTGAGATTTTTCCCGATGGTTCAACATAAACAAAATATTAAAAATCTAACAACTCTTCCAAGGCATTTACATATTACATTGTCATTGGTTACTTAAATATTTTTAATTCCTCAACATTCTTTATATATTCAAATACATCTCCAGTTACACTAATTTTTGCCAAGCCTTAACAAAGCCCTGCTCTCTACCTGTCATATAAGAAATTCACTGTCAGAGTTTCTATGACTTTTCAGGTAGAAGTAGAGAGAATTAGAAATATTTATCTTCTATATTTAGCAACTCACGCACTAATCATTAGCACAACTCACTAATAATTCCACAGTGAAAAACAAAAATCCCTATGAATATCTAAAATGGCTCAGTCATACTCCATTTTTAAGACTGCTGATTAATTTTTTTCATAGAATTCACCATCTGTGCACTTTGGATCACCTTAGACCAGCTGGTTCCTCTAAGAGGAATTGCTCATTTTTTTATTTTTATTTTTTTGCTCTGTTCTGACCTGGACACCTAGCACTACAGTGATACTCATTATGTCTTCAGGATATCCTGTTCAGGACCCGTTGCCACAATACCTTGAATGATATGCTGATCTTGTGATCTTATGTTTTTCCCTGCTGTATTTCCCCTTCTACAGAAATGCTAACTAGATCTGGTCTAAACACCTGGTACATTCTTCTTGATTACTCTCATAAGAGAGAGGGTGGGGCAGGAAGGGGGGGGGTTAAATTAAATTTGGTTGATCCATTTCTAAAAATATAGTGCAAACTTTGGTTAATCATGTATGAATAAAACTAGAGTTCTGAAAATCAATTTTGTATTTATATAATATTGGAACAAGATTTAAAATTCAAAATTTAAAACTTGGTTATATTTTTTCATTTTCCCTTTTTTGTGATCTCTTTGGGATACAGACCTAGTACAAATATTGCTGGATCAAGGGATATGCACATTTTTTTCATCCTTTGGGCATAATTACAAATTGGAATGGTTGGATCAGTTCACAACTCCAGCAACAGTGCATTAGTGTCCCAGTTTTCCCATATCTCCTTCAATATTTATCACTTACCTTTCTGTCATACTGACCAATTTGATAGGTATGAGAGGGTGGCTTGGAATTGTTTTAATCAGTACTTCTCTAAGTGATTTAGAGCATTTTTTTTCATATGACTCTGGATAGCTTTAATTTATTCATCTGAAAATTGCCTCTTCATATCCTTTAACCATTTATCAATTAGGGAATGACATGTATTCTTATAAATTTCACTTAGTACTCTATATGTTTGAGAAACGAATTCTTTTATTAGAAACACTGGCTATAAAAAAATTATCTCCCAGCTTTCTGCTTTCCTTCTAATCTTGGTTGTGTTATATTGAATTAAGATGCCAAAAATATTAATTTCAGACTTGACAATCTACCATTTGTCCTCTCAAACTGTGAGATTCTATCCACAACAAGATCGTCAAATACTTTGAGCATTAGCAGTATGGTCAAGAAGCACTGTATTAAGAGGTAGGATATAAGGGGCAGCTAGGTGGCGTAGTAGATAAAGCACCGGCCCTGGAGTCAGGAGTACCTGGGTTCAAATCTGGTCTCAGACACTTAATAATTACCTAGCTGTGTGGCCTTGGGCAAGCCACTTAACCCCATTTGCCTTGCACCCCCCAAAAAAAACTTAAAAAAAGAGGTAGGATATGGATATTTGTGACTTTGAGTTATTCACTTAACTCAAGAATTGGTACTTCTTTTCTTCCTTATAGAATTAACCATTCTACTTGATATTTCCTATACACTTAATCTATTTTCTATTTTCTTTGCAATGCCTCAACCAAAAAAAAAAAGAATGCCAATTTTTCAGTTATTTGCTACCTTAAAGAAAAAAAAATTGCTACATTTAAAAAAAATATAGACCCTTTCTTTTTGTTCTTTTTGGGAGGAGGGTCAAGTAGTGGTATTACCTGGGTCAAATGGCATGCAACATTTCATTTGCATAGTTTTGGAATTATGCTCCAATTACCTCCAGAATGGCTACTATCAGTTTACAGCTCCATTAACAGTAAATTAATCTGCAAATTTTCTCACAGCACCTCCAAAATATCATTGTTCTTTTTTGTCAATTTTGCAAAGCTGATGGATGTAGGATAGATTCAGATTCCTATAATTCTAATTTATCTAGTTATTAGTTATTTGGAGCATTTTATGCCTATGCTATTGTGTTTTAAGAAATAATGAAGGTGATGTTTTCAAAGAAACAGGAAGAATTATATGAAATGATATAGAGTAAAGTGAACAGAACTGGGTGAACAATTTATACTTATAACGATATTCTTAAACTAACAACTTTGAAAGACTTGAGAACTTTGATCAACACAATGATGAAGTAAAACTCTGCAGCACTGATGATAAATATGCTACCTACTTCTTAACATAGAGAGAGGTGATGGGTTAAATAAATAGAATGAGACTTTTTGGACCATGGCTGATATGGGAATTTGTTTTGTTTGACTTTGAATATTTGCTTCAGATGTTTTGTTTTTCTTTCTTTTGAGGGAGAGGGCAGTAGGAGGGAGAGAAAAATAAATGTTAATTGGAAAAAAATTTTAATTGTTAATTTTTAATTGGAAAAAATTTTAAAAGAAAAAGAATATCAAATTAAATAATAAATAACAAAGAATAGATCATAAGTTATTTGCAGTACCCAGTCCTGGATAGATACCTATCTGATATCTCTTGGAAGCACTAGCCTAAGCTCCTAATTAACTATTGTGAATTCCTTAGGATGTAGGGGAGAGGAGCAGGACAGAGTGCTTTTGAACTCATGTGTCCAGGGAAAATTTTAACAGGGTACTATCATTTGTTCTTAATCATTTCTAATTTGTATTATAGTTAATCAATCTTCAGAATTTCCCCTCACATAGGAGCACCATATGGATATAGGATTTAAGAATATAGGAAGGGGAGTTGTTTTGGTGGAAGAACTTTTACAACTTCTCAGATGTATTAGGTCACTTTCTTCCTCCTGTTCTGTTTTGGACCCAATTCATTTATACCTACATTATCTATCTAAGACTACACTGATATTTCAGGTCTATGGGATGACTACATCATGTTCTAGGAAACAAGCATTCTTCATCCATTCATTTATTTCCTGGGTGGACAGCTGGGCTGAACTTTTTGAAATACTAACTCATTTAGAAAATCTGTAATGTTCTTGTTATTAATGATTCAGCACAAAGTTATATGTAAATACAAGTATTTGGAGGAACTTGTCACACACACACACACACACACACACACACACACACAAACACACAGATATCTATATATATTATCCCAAAAATCTCTGTGCAATTTTAAGCTTTAATGATTTAAATCATAATATTCACTACATAAACAGATATTATAGTTTAAAATTAGACAGGAAATTCTGCTTTGATATGAATAGTCTAGTAGATATCCTCTCTGACAAAGACAGTCATATTTGTTGAAGATACCTACCTATTTTCTGCTGAATTCAACAAGCATTTATTAAGAGTATACTGTGTGTTAGACGTCATGCTAGCACTGGGGACACAAAAAATGAAATAACCCTTAAACCAAAGTCAATTTATATTTGTTTGAGGATGGTGTGAGCAACAACATGCTGATAGCTAAGTAAAAAACAATATATACAGAGAAAATGAAAAATAATTTGCGGGGGACAGGATATCATTCAGTCATCATGTTAGAGATCATCAATTTTATGAAATAAGGTGAATTGCTTTATTTTATAAATCAGAGGACTGTCAAACTGAGTTATCTAATTGTGTGATTTTAACATATATGTAAGAGACATCTTGTTGGAGAACAGCCTTCAGGAAAGTGTTTTACTCTTCCAAATAAAATGCTTTTTTTATAGATTAACAATATAGTGGCATCTTGTATTCTCTACACCTTTCAGTTATATGCATGTATCAATGTAAATCTGCAGGGTGTTTTGATGTACAGTTTGAGAAAGCTCAGCTGTTCCCTCCTCATATAATTATCAATGATCTTTCTGAATTGAAGTGAACTAGTCAGATCTGAGAATGGGAATGATATTTTTCCTGCCTGAAAGCACATATTTAACCAGGTGATATCTTGAGCTCCCCTCAAGCTCCAAATTTAAGATTTTCTGATTAAGTTGTAACTAGAGCATATTAAAAAATATGACTCCCTATTATTGAGCAAAGATTACTCCTGGTATCAATTCAATTCAACACATATTTATTAATGTGCAAGTACTATGCTAGCTTCTGGGAAAAAGGACAAAAATAAAACAGTATATATTCATGAGGTCTGTACTTTACTGATAGTACATAAGTAACCAATTTGAGCAAGTTTGGGGACTCAGGGGGGGAGTCACCTTGTGAAACTCTGAACAAGACCAATCTGAGAAGTGACCCAAGTTTAATTGCTCCCAGTGGTTCTTGGAAGGGCAAACTCAGAGGAATTGCTCTAAAAGTGATCTTGGTGGGGACTTTATGCAAATTATATAAAGTGCATATGGGTAAAAATTGAAGAGGTCCAAATGTAAATGCGGCTCTAAATGAGTCAGGTTGACATGCTGAGAAAATTGCTTGTCATAAATTCCACCTTCACAGTGATATATCTGTGATGAAAGTAGATAAATCCAGTTCTATCTTTGTAGAAGATCCATATGAAGGCAATATCTGGAGTATGGAGCAGTGATGGAAACTGAAGGGTAACAATGATTTGCCATTAGAACAAAAAGGTTAAGGAGTGTCTCTTCTTTTGATTAAAACAAACTAGCATTGTCATTAAGGATCATGTATGGCTTCATGATATAAAATTTTTCATCATGAATATTTGTTTTGAAAATATTTTCAAAAATTTAATGAAAAAATTCAGAACTAAATGTCAAATATAATGAGTATTTTTGTTATACAGAGTATAACAAAAAAGATGACTGAATATGAAACTGCAAATCTCTATTATATGTGCCTTGCTTTTCCTTTTAAACAGATGTCCAACATATAGCTTTCAAAGCTGTTCTACTTGCTTTATGTTTCCTCTGGGCCATACTTCTTTGCATTAAAAATATAGTTCAATGATCTTAATTTCTTCTACTTTCTTGGAAATCCTATTTCTCTCTATCCATCCCAACCATTGGGGAAAAAAGACAAATAAAAGTAAAACTCTTGTAACAAATATGCACAGTCAAGCAAAATGAATCCCCACATTAGCTATGTTCAAAAAAAGTAGATCTCAGTTTGTTTCTTGAATCCATCACCTCTCTTTTAGGAGATGGGTTGCATGTTTGGTCATGAATTCTCTAGTCATTGCATTGATCAAAGTTCTTAAGTCTTTCAAAGTTTTTTTCCCCTTTACTGTTATGTAAATTGTTTTCTTAGTTCTGCTGGTCAATTGGTCTTCCAGTTTTCTTTGAATTGTTTTTTAATGTTTCTTATGTAACATAATATTCCATCCATTCATTTGCCATAATTTGTTCAGCCATGAGTAACCCTGGCCCCCCAACCCTCTGTGTCTAGTTCTATGATATAACAAACAAAAGTTGGTATAAATATTTTTGTACAAATCAATCTTTTGTCTCTTTCTTTTAAAAATCTCCCTGGGATATAAGCCTATTAAGGATATCACTGGGTCAAAAGGTATAAACAATATAATGACTTTTGGAGGCTTAGTGCCAAATTACTTTCCAGGAGCAGCTAGGTGGCACAGTGGATAGAGCACTGACTTTGGATTCAGAAGGAAGGGAGATTGAATTCAGCCTCAGACACTTGACACTAATTGCCTGTGTGACCTTGGGCAAGTCACTTAACTCTTGCTGCCCCATATCTAGGACCATCTCCAGTGGTCCTGATTCATATTTGGCCACTGGATCCAGAGAGAGGAGAAAGTAAGGCTGGTGAATTAGCACAGCCTAAACCCCCTCCAGACTCAAAACCAATTCATGGGCTAGTCATGGCATCAACTCCCTGAAGTTGCAGTCTTCTTTGAAAATGAAGGACAAACATTATTACTTTCCAAAAAACCTTCAACAATTCATACCTTCACCAACATTAATATACTTATTTTTATATAGCCTCTTCAACAACTGTCATTTTTTATAATCTGTTTTATATATATATGTATATATATATATATAAAGTGAAATCTCAGTACTTATTTATATTTCTTTAGTTATTAGGGTTTTAGAAGCACCTCATATGTTTTTTCCTTATAAATATGTTGTGATGTCCACAAAAATAATTTTCAGATTGGTTTCTGCTAAACCACTTTTAGATTAAATTATTCTCAGAGAATCTATGCTGGACCACCAAGCCATGCAATCTGGAAAGGTCATTCTAGGGGAGATCCTGCAAGATAGTTCTGGAGGTACCAAAGCCCCAAGGATCTTTGTTGTAGTAATTTCCAGAATAGCCCAAGTGGCTGAGTTATTTCAAAAGCTAACAGAATAATTAGAACAGATGAGGATATTGTGGTGAAAAGGACACTTAGTTTGGAGTCAGAAAACCTGGCTTTAAATCCTGGCTCTGTTACTTATTACCTGTTACTTAATCTCTTTAGATCCCAAGATAAGACAAAATACACTCTAAGATCTCCTAAATCTTAAGGATCCTAAGCACTGAAACAACATCAGCACTGTCTTCACAGAAAACTATTATTTTATGTGGAAAATGCCCATTAATTTAATGAACAAATACTGGCTAAGTAATATATCTCCCAAGAATGAAAAAAGTCAGAAACACAACTATTGCCCTACAATATTACTTCATTTACTATCCAACTGTGCTCAACGATCAGATTATCCTAGCAAATATTCCAACGTTTTTATAAATATATTAAGGAGTAATTTTAAGCACATGTTATGTGTCAGGCATCATGCTAGATGTGAGGGATACAAAAACAAAGAATGAAATCAACTCTATTCACTAGGGCAGATAGTTTATGAAATGGATAGAGTATGAGATCTGGAGTTAGGAAAATAAGATTTTGGATCTAGCCTCAGACAGCTGTGTGACCCTAGACAAGTCATTTTAATTTTTTTTTTTAGATTTTTTCAAGGCAATGGGGTTAAGTGGCTTGCCTAAGGCCACACAGCTAGGTAATTATTAAGTGTCTGAGGTCGGATTTGAACCCAGGTACTCCTGACTCCAAGGCTGGTGCTCTATCCACTGTACCACCTAGAAGCCCAAATGATTTTAATTTCTGACTGCCTCAGGTTCCTCAACTGTAAAATAGGGAGAACAGGAGTATCTACCTTCCATTTGAGAGGGTCAAATGAGGTACACCACTTAGCTCAGTGCCTGGTATACAGTAGGAACTTAATAAATGCTAATTTCCTTTATTACCTTCACAAGGAGCAAAATTCATATAAGGGAGAAAACAAGTACATATAGAATTATTTTAAATAAATATGTACATGTATACACACACACACACACAAACAAATACAAGGTAGTTGGCAAGGGCACAAGCTGAATAGGAAGGAGAAGGAATGCTTGAGTTCAGTAATCATATTTCATCATATCTCAATATCATGGTATAATAATTCATTATATTGATATGGCATAATTCAATCAACCATTCTGCAACTGATGGGCATCCCCTTAAGTTTCCAGGTTTGGTGCTATAACATAAAAGAGTTCAATCAGTATTTTTGTAAATTTGAGACTTTTTTTGATCTCTTTGGAGTACAGGCCTACTAATACATCTTAAATAAAGAGAGGGATTCAGTGAAGTAAAGGTAAGAGGGATTATATTTTATAGATGGAGGATGGCCAAAGTAAAAAAAAGTATGGAGAAGTAAAATATTCCGTTTGAGGAAGAGAGATGTGTAATTCACCTTGAGGTCAGTGACAGTTTTGTATACACAAAGAGAAATTATGAGTCTGAGAAATAGAAGCCAAAGAAGTTAATGGCTACCAGTGCCTAGGAACCTAAGAACATTGTAGAGAGAGACCTTCTATTATTATTTACAGATGACCCCAAGATTAAAGAGTATAAAAGGCATAGTCATAACCATATCACCATTCTGGAAAAAAACCCTTAGCACTTTCTTATACTGATAGATCTAAGCTCCAATTAAAGAACAAAATTTGATAACTATCCTTTATTGATGACTCCTGAAAGACATCACAATGACAATATACTCAATCATTTTGTTTTTTAATGTTAGAAAAAAGTCAAACTCAATATATTCTTCCAAAATTTTGAATAAGAATCTGATATAGAAAATAATCATGAGCAAATTAAATCATGAAAAAAATTAAATGTCATTCATTTTGTGCTTTTATTATATATTTGAGTATATAAAAGTATTGGTGATAATTTTGTTGGATTTAAAGAATATGAATGTATTTGTAAGACAGTTTTATGTTATCTTTATAAAGACAGTATACTTACATGTTTATCTTTACAAAGACAGTACTTTGGGCTATGTTTTTCAATATGTTTAATAAAAATGCTTTCAGTATCCTAATTTTTAAGACAATAAAAACAAAAAGGGTAAATGGTGACAAAGCTAATCCTTTAAGCCAGGAAGTCTAATGTAAGGATTCAATTTCTTATATTCTATTTAATTTCATTCAGCATGAAATAAAAGGCCAGTTCTCATAGAAATGCCATAGTTTTTTTTTCCCTTCCTCATCAAAGACAATCCAAAGGAGAATCAAAAATAATGGTGAATTGTTTTAATGAATGGGGGTGGAGCCAAGATGGCAGAATAAGGGCAGGGACTCCCACAATTTCTCCCCCAAACCATCCCAAATTTAAATAATGACTAACCAAATTCTAAGAATGGGAGAGGGCAGCTACTTGGTGAAGTGGATTAGAGCATGGTCTTGGAGTCAGGAGGACAGGAATACAAATCTCACCTCAGACACTTGTCACTAACTTACCCTAGAAGAAAACAGGAGAGGAAAGGGATGAGAGAAAAGAGACAGGGGGAGGGGATGGGGGGGTGTAGGTGATAGAAGAGAGGGAAGATTGTGGGAGAGGGTAGTGAGATACACAGACTTTTGAGAAGGGACAGGGTGAAAGGAGAGAGAGAGAGAGAATACAATAAATCGGGGTGGGGAACTAGATGAAAGAGAAATACAGTTAGCAATAGAAATGTGGTAAAAAATATTGAAGCAATTTCTCTGATGGACTTATGATAAAGAAATGTTATCCATTCCAACAACAGAGCTGATGGTGTCTGAATACAGGCTGAAGCATACTGTTTTTTTCCCCCCACTTTATTTTTTTTGAGGTTTCTCTTAGTGGGGGGGGAGATATGTGTACTTTTACAACATGACTATTGTAGTAATGTTAAACACTTTCATGGTTCCCCTTTGTTTTATCTTCAGTTTTATAATTTCCTTAGAAATGGAACCCAAAATTGGTCATGGTAAGAGAAAACACAACTTCAGTGAAGCATATTGATTCAGAGTATTATACTGAAACCACTTTTTAGTTATGGTATTATATGTTCTCAAAATGTGTTATTGAGATTTTTTAATAGTTATTCCTTATGTAATTTTAATTACTCAGAATACATTAATTAAGAGCCCAAGATTTGTTTTGGTAGTTCTAATTACTAGTGATAAAGAAATGACACCCTTATTTATCTTAAAAAGAATTAAAACTCTCCAATATTTGAAGGACCATTATGCAAAAATATGTTTGTAATAATACATTACATCTGCTTTTCAAAGATCAGTTTAATTAAGTATAAAGAAGTTCGTCATTCATAGTGAGGCCAGTTGGTGCGGAGTTTTTTGGCTGTAGTTTGCCTTTGTATAAGGAAAAAACAAAATGCTCCATTGCTTTTGTAGTGACAATAGCAGGATGATGGCAATTAAAAAAAAGGATGGAGGAAAGAGGATATTGAGAATTATACTGTGTCAAATGTAGCAGATAGATGAGAAGAATGAGGAACATATCCTAAGGTACTGAAAGAATCTGCAACTCTGTCTTCTGAATGACAACTGATGATTTTCAAGGAGCCATAAGGGATAGGAATGGGAATTATACTTTAGAATTTGAGCTAGGAGAAATTTTCCTTGAATTTTTAAAAAAGGGAAAGTATACACACACACACACACACACACACACACACACATATAATTTGAATTATAGGAAAATGAACTTGATTTCAATTTCTGATAAATCTAGAATTATTAAACTAAAAGGCTGTGAACCTAAAGATAGAAAATAACAATCCTTACAAAGTAAAATTTAAATTTAAAAAGGCATTAAATAAATCCAGAAATTATTTAAAGAGAATAATTGGTTCTAATATGATATTCTATCATACATATCGTATGAACTAAAAATGTTTTCATATCATTGAGGGCTAAGAAAGGTTTAAAAGAAGTGGGAAGAAGAGTGAGTAGTCAAAGGAAGAAAACAGAAATAAAATGCTTGGATAATCAGTTTCTATTTATTTTGTTATCACTTTTTTTTAGGTTTTTGCAAGGCAAATGGGGTTAAGTGGCTTGCCCAAGGCCACACAGCTAGGTAATTATTAAGTGTCTGAGACGGAATTTGAACCCAGGTGCTCCTGACTCTAGGGCCGGTGCTTTATCCACTGTGCCACCTAGCTGCCCTGTCATCATTTTTAAATATATAAATCTACAGTAAAATTTGTTTTTTATATGCCATTGGTTAGTTTTTTTCTTCATTGTCGAAGAAGACCAAAATGACAGCCCCCTGTCACAAATGTTATAAACATTACAAGTTGACATATTTTGTGTTTTATGAGCTTAACCATAGAAAAAATGCTAATTGAATTAATATTGATGTATCTTATATTTTTATCTATAAAACATGGCAAACTCTAACTTGAATGTTGCCATAGCAAAGGAGAAGATCAATTCTACAGATATAGTTAATGTGTTCTTATCTTGAAATTAGCAGATATAAAGATTGTGCCAAAATAAACAAACTGAAAGTGTAAATGGACATTCTAAGTACATTATCATATTATAGGAACATCTGGTACTAACACTGTCAAGTTTACATGTGTTCTCAAATACTTATTTATGTAACAATCAAATCCTAAGCATTCCAGCTGCACTTGTAAACTTTTATGAACTGAAGTCATATGCACAGGCTTAGCTGAATGTTTTCCTCAACAGAGGAAAGATCGTGAGGAAACTATCAACTCTCCAAACAGAAGTTGATAGCCAGCACTGCCTTCTGGCAGGTCCTGGGATTTCTGTCTTTTTCAAAGATAAGCTGTTCTATGACTTGGATTGTGAGCAAGTTAGTTAGTTAAAAATATCTAATAGTATAGTCCCTATTTGGCAACTATATTTTTGGGTTTTATTTTGTTATAAGAAAGGAAAGACCACAGAAAAAGAGCTAGAAAGTCACTTTTGAGAACACATTTAGAAATTTCAGTTAAAACAGTTCCTTTATAACTGTTCCAAGTATGGAATAGATCATTTTTACAGTTCTGTGATAGTACCAATATATGTATGGCTGAGTAAGGGTAATACAAAATAGTTGTAGAAGACCTGTATTCATGGTATTATAATATAATATTCTTAGAAATATTACCAATGAAAACTGTTATTTATATGGAACTTATCTTAGAAACACCTTGAGCTTTTAAACAATGATATACATATTTACAAAATACATTAAAAAAATAAAATTTAGTAAGATAAAGAGATAGGATCAAGAGCTGGAAGGGGCCATCCAGTCCAACTTCCCTATTTTATACAGAGAAGGAAACTGGGGCCAAGAGAAGTAAGGTGATACTCAATACAGAGAAAATACAGAGCAGAACTGGGAGTCAGATCCCCTAACTTTAAATCCAGTGTTCTTTTCTTCATACCATGCTGCCACTGACTTAGAATTCTAAAGATGGTCAATGTTGGAAGCAGAAGTACTTTTGACCAGTAATTCACAGTGTTAACCACTAAAAGGAATTAAATGTCCTTAATTAGGGGATTCTCAAAATGTGACTTTCTGATCTATACTTTAATATAAACCACAGCACATACTTTAATGAAAAGGGACAAGCAACACTAAGTCCTTTAATCTATGAAATGAGGATGCCTAATCAATCTCTGTTTCTGTCAGATTGAGGTGAAAAGGACATTATCAAGGTACATTTTTTTTTTTTTGCTGGGGGGAACCCCCTTATGATATGGCTGGCAGGATCCCACAAGGTTCCTGTGCAATTAAATAGATGCCCTGCTGAGTGATTTGTAGAGTCTATGTTGTGAATACCTGTAATTTGCATGAACTTGCCATACTTTCTAGCTGTCAGTAATGTACTTATGCAAGCATACATCAATTGTGACCTAAAAATACTCTGGCTATTACAAGTCTTAGGACTGTGGAGAAGAAAATAACTTTGTCCCCAATTTTATCATAGCTTTAAAATGATGGTAGTAATTTTCTCTGGACTACTGTTAGTCTTGTAAAAACGGGAGTTATCAACAGATCTTTTACTGATGCTATTAGGTGCCAGATACCTTAACTCTCATCTTTATAGAGCTGGTCCTTATATAGGCATTACAAAATTAGGAGAAAGGACACCAATAGCTCTGAACTAATGAACTCCTCTTCCTCCTTCTGACATCTTAAGAAATTTTAAGGGGAGCTCAGAAATTCTGGAGCTTTGTTGACTCTCAGTTACCACAGTCCATTTTATTAAAAAAATATCATTTTATTGATGCTAATTACTTTTACGTCATAGTCACTTTGGGGAAGAGGTACTACCTCTTGCCTAGAATAAGATTTCCTTTGAAACTAAAACTCAATTTGTAATTTGTTTTGCAACTAAAAAATAGAGAAAACATTTGATAGATGTAGTAATTGCATCTGATAATGCACCCAACTACATTACAGGCAATCACCTAATTTACTGGCTTTTATTCAGAGTTTGTATCCTAATTATCTTTTCTAATGATTTTTTTAAACATATTAGTTATTTTGAATATTTCCTTCTTAGTTTTGCTTATTTCACTGTGCCTCAGTTCAAACAATTCTTTCCATGCTTCACTGAATTTCTCTTATTTGACATTTATTATTGCCCAACGGCATTCCATTGCATAAATATTGAAATAAGGCTAGTGACTGAAACTCTGTTTTCACTGGTATGAGGAATGTCTTGGTGAGAAAATTTTACCAGCTTGGTATAAAAGACTTCATTGAACTCAGATCTTCCTAACTCACAGACCAGTTTTCTCTCTGAAACTCATTAACACACATAATTTTTTTTTAGCCATTCCCCACTTTTTTTTAGCCATTCATTTTACTTCCAAATCTTTGCCATGGCAGAGTGATAATATGAATATTGTCTTTAATGTATGACTTGTACTTCTGTCTTTGAACTCCTTATATCATATGCCTAGACATGATATAGCATGAGCATTTTAGAAAAATTGCCTATATAATTCCAAACTGATATTCAGAAAGGTTGTAACAATTCTAAGACCCAACAATGTATGATCATATCTGTCATGCCACTGTTACCCAGGTTTTAGTAAGGCAAACAATTGTAAAATTAAGACTGCTTCAAGGCTGTACTGAACTATTTTTTCACTCGATGCTATTGAGGAAGAAGCAATTCTCAACTTTCTATAGACTATTTGGTATTCCCATAAGTAGCTGAAGAGAAAGCAGAAGGAGAGTAAGAGCAGCAGCACTTAAGAGTAGAGGGGGCAAATCTCGTAGATTTGTGGGAGATTGGTAAACAATAGGAGCTAAACATTCATATAAGGGAAGGAAGAAGAATATCTATAGATCTTTGAATATAACTGTCTAGGAACCAAAGTCTATATTCTTGACATAGATCCTAGGCTTCTTTCCAAACCATCTATAATAATAATACTGTTGCCTGAGTGCGAGAGATTTGAAATAGGCTTTTGATATATGAAATTACAACTCTGTATAGTGTGAAACAGGGCCATGTCCTAGCACTCTTAATTATACATTTAGATAACTTGTTGTGGCTATGAGATGAACCAGACATATGCCCTCTACTTACAGGATATGAGATAGCATCCTTATGTGAATAATATAATTTTATTATCTTCAGCTAGATTGAAGCTAACTCATTTTGGTAGGTCTATTAGGATGCAGTCTTACTTAACATCTATCAAAAATAGATATTTACATATTTAAATCAGAAAAAATAAACATAAAAATAATAGTATATAATATTATTAACAATATAATATTCAAAGAGTATAATTTATCTCAGCCTCAACAATATAGTAAAAAAAAAACATCTCTTTTCTCCATCTAAATTACTTTCTAGGTTGAGTTACCATTATTCATCTTATTTACATACCTTATATTGTTCTAGTTCCACTTTCTTCCCTCATTATATATATATATATATATATATATATATATATATATATATTTCATGTCTTTCCATATTTTTTAAAATAATCTTTATATATGTTATTTTTTCTGACAATAATATTCCATTATACTCATTTACTACAACTTACTTACAGTTCCCTAATTGTTGAATACATGAGGTTTTTTTAAGTTTTTACTAATACAAATAATTAAGTGAGCAATATTTTTGGACAAATAGGTCTTCCCCCTTATCAATGGCTTTTGTAAAGAATAAGGATCACTACATTAAAGGTAGGAACTGTATTGTAGCTCTTACTGTATAATTCTATTTTTTTCTAAAAAGAATTCACGAATTTATAGTTCTAACAGCAGTATAATAATATCCTTGGTTTTCCACATCCATAATTACAATTAAATTTGCCACTTTGGACAATCATTGGCAATTTGATGAAAGTCAGGTAGTGTTTCAATGTCATTTTAAATTATGTTTTGTCTGATTATTGGAGCATTTAAAAATTCTGCAAATAGTTATTGATAATTTATGTTTCTTCTTTTTATCTTTTACTACTTTTAAAGTACACTTTGGCCAGGAATATATTTCAATTTGCCACCTGACATTCTTTTATTGTATTTTGTGTCACCTGAAATTTGAATTCTTCTGAGACTATGGTGTTACATGATTGTGAGTGATTTATTTCAATAATATCAGTGAGTATAGATTATTGTTAAATTAGTAAGATTTTTTTCTAACAGTAAAAAATTTTGATTTATTGAAATTAGGAACATAATTTATTTTTACACAATGCAATGTCCTTATAATTATCAGTCAATCACTGAGTATTTAGTAAGATGCTAGGCACAGTGGTAAGTGTTGAGTTATCAAAGAAAGATAAAAGACAGTCCTAGTTCTCAAATGTAATTTATCTGATCTTTTCTTTCTATTAATTTCTTGGACTAGTTCATTCTTTATTTGTAATGTGTGCTCAATATATATATATATATTTGTCTGTAAATCTCTTAAGAGGCACTCTAGAGTGATAATTTGGGTCCTTGGAGTCAGGAAGAAGTAGGAGCAAGATCTTTTTCTTGTTTGATCTTGGGCAAGGCATTTATCCTCTAATAATATGTGTAGGTATTTCTTTTTTTTTTTGGAGGGGTTAGGGGTAAGGAGGGATCTGGACTTTGATTTCATTGATATAATTTTCAATGAATAAACTCTACCAATGCACATGAGTAGTACTCAAGTTCTGAAACTAACCCACCCAATGGAGCTGTCTAAATGCATATCAAAATTAGGGCAACATGTGTTTTTCATCCAGATTGTTTTTATAGTGTGAGTGGCTAAGTTGATTATCTTTGAATTGTAAGCCTAATAATTTTCTGGAGCTCATACATTCAACATACTATATGACTTGAACATTACTAATTAATAAGTGGTGAATAAGAAAAATAAGAAAAAAGCCGTACTAAAATATTTTCAAGTCATTAATATAAAAGAGGGAGCATATTTGTTTCATGTTATTCCTGAAAGTAAAGAAGGATCAGTGAGTAGAAATTATGAAGAAGCAGATTTAAATTCAACATAAGAAAAAATTTTTAAATCAAGTTGCTCCTCAGTAGAACATGGTGTCTCTGAGATAGTGCACTACTTATTTCCTGAAAATATACAACCAGAAGTTGGATCCCAGTCTGTATGCAGTTTATTTGTACATATATGTTTACTTATTGTCTCTCCCATTAAATTTATGAGTTTCTTGAGAACTAGTACTGTTTTTTGTCTTTCTTTGAAGACTTAGCACTTAGCACTGTTCCTAGCCTCTTACTGAATGCATATGGACTGATAACTCATTGATTGATTGATAATTATAAGGAACTGCATTGTGTAAGAATAACTTAGATCTTATTCAAAGATTAATCAAATTTAATCAAACTCTAATCAGTTTTAATTTCATAGTGCTATATAACTGTTCTCAAATTACAGCACTATATCTTTGCAAGGCAAAGTCTGAGACTTAGCTAAATAAAAATAAGAAAGCAATGTCTGGTGCTGAAGGAAGAGGGAGAAATGTTTTTGTGAGCAAAGATAAGGCTATCTACCTCCACTAACATTTTTATTTACTGTGAAGATAGCAAACATTTCTTCAATTATGGTCAAAATGACAGTATAAATTACTTAAAGATAAATAATGACAGGAAAAGAACACAGATTATATCTAAGAATAATAGGCTCCTTAAACTTACATAAACACTTTGAACAATATAGAAATCTTTTATATTAGTTAAAACTTAAATTAGATGGAAATTCCCTTTTTTAATGCTTTCTAAAGTTGAACTTTTTACATTTTGATCTTAAAGAAAGTTTGATCCTGCTTCCTAGTCTTAAACATAACAATTAATAAGAGCTATCAGAAATTCTTTAATGCTAATTCAAATAAAGAAAACATCTGACTATATAATTAGAAAAATCTTATTTCAACTTAGTATAAAATATTTACATTTAAGGAGAGGAGCAATGTGACATACTACATTTTCTTCTTTCTTCCAAATTAAGAGTTCCTAATCTTTAATGATGCCAACATAAATAGAAAATAGATATCATTAATTTGGGAAAGATTTGAGTCATTGTGAATCAGATAAACTAATTATAGATGACACTTTTCTATACTGTTTTTGTTCAGAATAAATGAAATCTACCAATCAGTAACAGATTTTACTCACCCTGATGGCCTGACTGTAAGGTCCAATGCTAGCAGGTGCCCAATGAGAAACACTCTGCACATGCATCACTTCTTTGGAATTAGGGAGTACTTCACCGATCATAGTGTTAGACTTGTGAGCAAGGCAATCAACTGAAAAAAGTAGTCCATCTGGCAACAAAGCTTCTACACAGACTCTGAAACAAAACAAATGAAAAATGCTAATATAAAGAAGTCATTTTTTTAGAGGCTACACAGTTTTGTACCAGAGGTTTTCCTAGAACATGACTTTCAAGATGTCTTCTAAAAGCTTGTTTTATAATTAAAACAGTGTTTTATTGACACTTTTCAAGATAACTTTGGTAATCTAGAATGAACAAGTGATGCAACTTTCCTCAGGAGAGATATGGATTTGCATCTCTGAGACTCACGGACCTTGGATGAGGTGGCTCACCTTTGAGCCCCTTGAGGGAGAAACCATTTCATTTTTTTGTTTTTGTATTCCCTGTTCCTATTCCTGTGTACCAAGTAGGTATTTATTAAGTGTTTGTTTAAGGTGAGCTGAAATGGAAAGTTAGGAATTTCTTTTTCCAATGGGAAAGTGGTAATTATTAAGCAATATGATGAGAGTTTTTGGGAAAAACAGAACAAACAGAAAAGATCAAGAAACAATCAAATTAAACAAGTAAATTACTTTAAAGGTAATATAAGTCCCTAAAAGATTATCTGCTTCTCCAGGTAGAAACTAGCCAAATGTTTTTGTGAATAGTATTAGGCTACCAGCTTAAGTGCTAGACACAAGATAATGCCTTCATCAAGTGCTCAACTTCTTAAAGCAATACTAAATCCTCAGGGGCTCTAAAGTAGGTATTCAATAAATACTGTTGGTTGAAAAAGATGAGCTTATGTAGATGAATAAATTACAATGATGAGAATAAAATAAAGAAGGGTGGGAGACAGGAAAGGTAAAAGTGGAAATACTTACAGATACTGTGGTAGCCATTTCTAAGTCAACAGTTTTAGGATTGAACAGAGTAATAAAATCGAAGATGGGCATTGGGATGCTGGATTTTACAACAAGCAGTAGCTCAGGAAAGCAGAATAAGAGGAAGGGTTGTTTTTCTACCTTTCTGACAACTCAATCAGCATTCCCAACTACTATGGGTTATAAGGGAGTAGAGAGCTGGTGAAAAGTGGACATGGGTGACCTGGGTAAATGGTGATTTCAAGGAGAGGACTCACCAATAGGAGGAAGGGAGCTGCAGTTTGGAGGCATTTCCAGAAAGAGAAGCCTGCTGGGCCAGAGATGGAAAAGCCCAGAGTAAGGAAAGGAGGTAGGCAAGAAAAAAGTAAAGTGTCCTTCAGAAGATGGGATTAAGATTATGAGGTAAATCAGAGACAAGTTACATGGTTCCATGGCTACAGGTCTGGACCTGGAGTCAGAAAGATCTGATTACAAATTTGGCCTCAGACACTGTGTGATGCTAAGTCCCTTAACCTTTATTTGTCTTGTAAGTATCTAGTTATTTCTAATGGCATTAGAATTACGTAAATAGTACTAGATTATTTTGAATTTATAGATCTGAGATAATATGAATTATCAAATAAAATGCTGATTGATATCAAAGATGGAATATCAATTCATACATATTATGATTTTCACAATGAATATGCTCGACTAAATACAATTTATGTCAAAAAAAGAGAAATTCCTTCAAATTTATAATAAGTGCAGGTGTGTAACTGAAAACATCCTTCTCTGTAATTATTTCAGTTATTTTGTTTTAGCATAAAATAGAAGCAGAAGATATTTAAGAGGATTCTGGGGCATTCACTATAAATACATTATTTAAGCAATCAGACATGCAAAACTAATTGATAGTAAAGTTATTCTCAAATGCTGAAAAAATTGTGAATTCTTATTTCTCATATGTTGAAGATGTGAAACCAGGAAAGCAAAGTAACTTGGATATTTTAAGAGATAAGCATTTGGTATATCTTTTTTCACCACTTAAAGGATGAATAAAGTTCAACTCAATTTTTGGAGGTCACCCAGAGGAAATTCATATTAAATATCTCTCATGAATGTTTACTGTTATCCCTATCCCCACATCTTCAATATATCCTCTCCTGGACATGTGCAATTAATCACTAATAAATACAATTAATCTTTATACTTAAAGATTTATTTTGAGTTTTACAATTTTCCCCCGATCTTACTTCTCTCCCCCAACCCTCCACAGAAGGCAATTTGTCAGTCTTTACATTGTTTCCATGGTATACATTGATCCAAATTGAGTGTGATGAGAGAGAAATCACATCCTTGAGGAACAAACATAAAGTATAAGAGATAGCAAGATCAGACAATAAGATATTAGTTTCTTTTTTTTTTTAATTAAAGGTAATAGTCCTTGGACTTTGTTCAAACTCCACAGTTGTTTCTCTGGATATAGATGGTATTCTCCATTGCAGAGAGCCCCAAATTGTCCCTGATTGTTGCACTGAGGGAATGAGTGAGTCCATCAAGGTTGATCATCGCCCCCATGTTGCTGTTAGGGTGTACAGTGTTTTTCTGGTTCTGCTCATCTCACTCAGCATCAGTTCATGCAAATCTTTCCAGGCTTCCCTGAATTCCCTTACCTCCTGGTTTCTAATAAAACAATAGTGTTTCATGACATATATATATATATATGTATATATATACATATATATATATATACCACAGTTTGCTAACCCATTCCCAAACTGAAGGACATTTACTTGATTTCCAATCCTTTGCCACTACAAACAGGGCTGCTATGAATATTTTTGTACAAGTGATGTTTTTACCCTTTTTCATCATCTCTCTTCAGGGTATAGACCAAGTAGTGGCATTGCTGGGTCAAGGGGTATGCACATTTTTGTTGCCCTTTGGGTGAAGTTCCAAACTGCTCTCCAGAAAGGTTGCATGAGTTCACAGCTCCATCAACAATAATACAATTATCCTTGAATGTAAAAATACCCCTTTCTGGAAAGTCCTATTCTATTCTTATTCCATTAGCAGAAGCTTGTTCCTTCATCTATTTCTTTTTGTTCCATGTCCCTCCTAGTACTTTATCAGACCTAGTGTCCCCATTGAGATATTAAGATTCAGCTCTTTTTTCAAAAATGGGATAAATCAGTGAGTGCTGTAAAGTGTATGATAAATAGAAGCTTGACAAAAAGATATCTTTCAGAAAAATCACCTTAAACCTTCTCTTGATAAAATAATCATGCCCCCAAGATGTCACTTATCTCTATGTAGATGAAAACAATCCTTAAGTGATCCCCCCCCAAACTTTTTGTATTTCTATTGAAATCATCGAATTTGCAGTCCCAGCCAACCTTATTCTTTCCTTGTTCTCCCTTATCTAATCAGCTGCCATGTCTTAGTGATTTGGCTTTATAACATCTTTCCCACCTGTTTCTTTTTCTTTTCCTAATTTGGCCACACTAATTAAGACTCAGGTCATCTCTAGGCTGGACCATTGCAATGATTTAGTAATTAGTATTCTTGCTTCAAGTCTCTTGGCATACAGTAGCTAGCTAGTGTCTGAGGACAAATTTGATGTTAGATCTTTCTGACTCCAGGTCTAGCAACCTATCCATTAAGCCATCTAACTACTTTGTTCATCCATCAATCCTTAGCTTCCCTCAAAGTTCAACTCATATATCACCTCTTCAGTAAGCCTTTTGTAACCACTTAGTGATTAGAGATTCTTCATAAAATTATTTTGGATTATTCACTGTTTTATCCCCCCAACAGAACAAAAGTTCTTTGAGGACAAAGATTATTTATGTTTTTTTGTCTTTGCATTTTTAAAATCTTATTTAAATC